>NC_052349.1:20408958-20536431 GCF_009727055.1 Benincasa hispida | reverse complement strand
CATGTCAAGTGTATTAATTCTTGACACTTATTATTGTGATTACTCTTGACATTTTTTATTTGTCAAATATATTTTTATCTTAACACGAAATAATGGTCAAGTAATCTAATTCTTGACACATACGAAATGGAAGAAGGGAAGGGGAAGAGAGAAAATAAGAAAAAAAAATAAAGAAAAAGGAAAGAAAAAAATAAAAGGAAAATAAAATAGAATATTACATATTTATTTTATTTTATTCTTTTCCTATTCCACTTTATTCTATTGAATTTCTTTCCTTCCCAAATTGAAATTAATTTCTACCATTAATTTCTAATGCCAGTAATTAAATTCTCACAATTACACTTAAAGTCCAAAATTTCAAAAATGCCCTCAATTAATAAAAATTACTGAAATTATATTAATAATAAAAATTCGGGGTGTTACACTTTTTCCATTTTAATCTCTTAGATTCTCTAGCTAATTCAAATCCCTCCACATTTTTTTTAAATTTAAACTAAATCAAATTCAAAATTCCAAATATCTTAACCAATATATTTGAACCAATTATCATATCAAATTATCTCAAACTCCATCTCCAAGCAAATAAAGATCCAAATAATTTAATACAATTAAATTAAAATTATCTGAAGTTTGGGCGGAGAGAGGAAGAGTTAGCTGGGGCTGGTGGGGTGCTGCAAAGAGAGGGTTTCGGAGGGGGGAGGAGTTTTTTTTACTAGGGCATTTAACCCTTTTACTTGTTTAAAATAATAATTTATTTGATAATTTTGGTAGGAGGGAAACCAAATTTTAGATGGAAATGAAAATGAGAAGGGAGAGAAACAAAAAATAAAGATTAAAAAAATATTATTTTTATATTTTACTTGACATGAAAAATATGTAAAGTAAGAGCTTCTTATACTTGACGTGAAAAACGTCTTATATTACTTGACACGAAAACTTTGTCAAGTAAAGGTTTGCGAGAAAATATCCGAAATATTCCGTCAATCTCCGTTTTTTTAGCCCTTTTACTTAACATTTTCTTGTCCAAAATCACATTACTTGACCTTTTTTTCCAAAGAAACGTCAAGTAATTAAAATCTACAAGTGTCAAGTAAGGTTCATTTTATAGTGGTGCCCTCTTATTACATACTCTTTTTCTCAAATGGCAAGATGATAAGAAAGCCCTTGATGTGCAGAAGGTAAGTATTGAGACTTTGATAGATGATAATCACATACTTATGTCTCTATTGCATATTTGAAGCATGAACTCTCTCAAGTTAAAGCTGAAAAGAATTCAGTATGCAAGAATATCAGAATGTTAAATCCTGGATTTGAGTCTTTGGAAAAACTTTTGATAGAAGGAAAATCTATTGGTGATAACTCTGGTCTTGGATTTTCTAAAAGAGGAAGTCAGCGTTACAACCAGTCAAAATAAAAAGGGAAGCAAAAGATTGAGTTTGTTATAGCTTAAGATCCTGAGTCTTACGACTGTACAGGTACATCTACGAACAATGTTATATTGAAAGATAATTCCTTGACTAGACCAAGGTGGGTTTGTCATTATTGTGAAAAGGTGGGGCACAAATGTCCTTTTTGCTATCAATTATTGAAGATTCTCCATAGCCCCACCTATTCCAAAAGTGTTTCCTACTTCTGAAAAAACCATTATAAAAACCAGAAAAGAGTCAAACACGTATGGAGAGAGAAAAATGTTCAAAACGAATGTAATGTGGTTCTAACTTTGCTCAAATCCTTTACTAAAGGTGACTGGTATTTTAGTAGTGAAAGTCCTAGGCACATGACTGGTGAAAAGAGTTATTTGTCCAATCTCAAATCTGTCAGTTCCAGAAAGGTCACTTTTGATGATGGTGCTTATGAAAAAATTATTATGAAAGGAAAACTAAATTATCTGGGACTTCCCCGATTGAAAGATGTAATGTTGGTTGACATTGCCAATCTTATTAACATCAGCCAGTTGTGCGATCAAGGACTGAGTGTGAGCTTTACCAAAGACAAATGCGTTGTCACAGACAATGTTAAAGCTCTTGTTATGACAGATTTGCGTTCTTCTGATAATTGTTATATGTGATGTCCTGATCATTCTTCGCAGGTTTGTAATCTCTCTAGACAAGATGAAACGAGCCTATGGCATAAACATCTTGGGCATATAAGCATGAAAACTATTTAGAAGGCTCTTGCAACTAATGTCATAACCGGTCTCTCCTCTTTATCATCGTCTCTTAGAATTATTTGTGGAGATTGCCTATCTGGTAAATAAACTCATGCCTTTCACAAGCAATCAGGCCACTCAAGCTCTTCCCGTGTTCTAGAACTTCTTCATATGGATCTAATGGGACCCATGAAATCTGAGAGTCTAGGAGGCAAATGATATGTTCTAATTGTTGTTGATGACTTCATTAGATACACCTAGGTGCGTTTTCTTCATGAAAAAACAGACACTTTTTATGTTTTTCGTGCTCTCTGTCTTCAATTACAACGTGAGAAAGATCTTATTGTGGTACATATTCAAAGTGATCATGGTAAAGAGTTTAAGAACTCTCAATTCACTGAGTTCTGTCAGTCTACTGGGATTCACCATGAATTTTCAGCTTCTATTACACCACAATAGAATGGGATTGTGTAAAGGAAAAATAGAATACTTCAGGGGATGGATCGTGCAATGATACATGCAAAACATCTACCATTTTATTTATGGGCAGAAGTTTTAAACATGACTTGTCATATAACATAATAAAGTGGCCTTACGACTAGGAACTTCAAGCACTATTTATCAAATATGGAGAGGTTGAAAACCTAATGTGAAATATTTTCATGACTCTAGAAGTTTTTGTTACATTCTTGTTGATAGAGAGACTAGAAGAAAATGGGATTCCAAGTCTGATGAAGGGATATTTCTTGGATATTCCACAAATAGTCGAGCTTACCGTGTCTACAACAAACAAACTCATACTCTAATGAGTCTATTAATGTTATAATTGATGATGATGTTGCTTCCCATGGTTCTCCTTCTATTGAAGAAGATCTCAATATCACTCTAGTTGTTAATACTATTGTGCCTAACATCTCGTCTGACATGTCTTCAGATGTGAATTCAAAAAATCTAGTGGAGATTAACTAGAATATCTCAGAGCAGGCAGAAGCTAGTAACAAACAACCTTCCAGTAGGGTTCATAAAATCATTCTTCTAGTAATATTATTGGGGACCTGGAAGAAGGAGTGACGACCAAAAGAAAGGATAAAATTAATTATCTTGACATGATCAGCAACATTTGCTTCATTTCCCTTGTTGAACCAAAAACTATCAAAGAAGCTCTTATAGATTAATGTAGGATAAATGCCATGCAAAAGAAGCTCGTGCAATTCGTGAGGAATGACATCTGGACTCTTGTCCCCAAGCCTAAATATGTGAATGTTATTGGCACAAAGGGATTTTCAAAAACAAGACTGATGAGAATAGAAACGTGACCAGAAATAAAGCAAGATTAGTGGCTCAAGGATATACACAAGTTAAAGGTGTGGATTTTGATGAGACCTTCACTCCTATTGTAAGGTTAGAAGCCATCAGACTCTTACTCGACATTGCTTGTCTTTTGAAGTTTAAATTACATTAGATGGATGTGAAAAGTTCCTTCTTAAATAGAATTCTAAATAAGGAAGTGTATGTTGCTCAACCCAAAGGATTTGAGGATCCTTCTCACCCCGAGCATGTGTATAAACTCAACAAGGTCCTCTTGGCCTCAAACAGGCTCCCAAAGCATGGTACGAGCGTCTAACACAATTTCTTGTCAACACTGGGTACAAATGAGGGGGAGTTGATAAAACTCTCTTTGTAAAGAGCTTTAGTGAAAATTTTGTGATTGTTAAATTTATGTTGATGGCATTATGTAAAGAAGAAACATCTCAGGAGATGGTTGAGCTATTTATGAAATAGATGCAGGATGAGTTTTAGTATGGTAGGAGAACTATCCTATTTTCTAAGATTTCAAATAAAGCAACTTAATAAGGGAATCTTTATTTCACAAAGCAAATATGTCAAGAATTTAGTGAAGAAATTTGGCCTTGAAAGTGCCTGTACTAAAAGAACTCCTGCTCCAACTCATGTAAAAATGTCAAAAGATTCTAGTGGAACTAATGTTGATGAGAGTCTCTATAGGAACATCATTGAGAGTTTGCTTTATTTGACTGATAACAGACCTGACATTGCCTTTGCTGTTGGTGTATGTGCTAGATATCAATCCTGTCCTAAATAGTCATTTACTCAGTGCAAAGAGAATCATCAAATACATAAATGGGACTAGCGATTATGGCTTATTGTACACCCTTCATACCCGTAGCGTTCTAGTTGGCTATTGTGAAGCTGATTGGGCATGTAGCTCAGAGGATAGAAAGAGTACATCCGGAGGTTGCTTCTTCTTAGGGAACAACTTGATTTCGTGGTTTAGTAAGAAACAAAATTGTGTTTCCTTGTCTACGACTAAAGCAGAATATATTGCAGTAGGGAGTAGTTATACCCAATTGATATGGATAAAGCAGATGTTGATGGAGTATGATGTCTTATAAGATGTCATGACTCTTTTCTGTGCAATATGAGTGTGATTAAGATATCCAAAAATTCAGTTCAACACAGTCGTACTAAGCATATAGACATCAACATCATTTTATTCATGATCTTGTAGAAAGTAAACAGATTGTGTTAGAGCATGTTAACACAAAAAATCAAATTGTTGACATTTTTACTAAGGCTCTTGATGCTGATCGTTTTGAGGCCCTAAAGGCAGTCTTGGGTCTTTGTGTTCTTAAGACATGGTAATTAATTTCATAGATTGTTCAACTGAGAGTCTTAGCCCGTCAGTTGTGGAATCCCATAAGGAAAATCATGCAATTAACTGTCTTAATTAAGGTTGGCAAGAACTTAGGGAAGTTTAACGGGGTTTAACTTCAAATTGTTATTCGAATTCAAATTATAGGTGGTTTGATCGTGACAGGTTTCCTTGTTGCATTGTGGGTTTCTCTCCCCTCTCTCAATTGCCTCTGTTCGAAGTTTGTATTCTTGATTATCTCTCTCAGTCATCTCTAATTGTGGGTACTCACCAAGGGACTCACACATTTGACAGTAAAATGGTAAGATATAAAGAAAACGTTAAGCACAAGATGCATGTTGTTGATGAAGTTCCACTGCCCTCTACGAACAAATATGGTGTTCGTGTGCAAAGTTTTCCTGTTGAAATTAAGGAAGTTGGAGTTTCTCCTTCCTCTGTAAAAAAAAAAAGACATTCTGGAGCAAGTTAGCCATTAGAAATTAAAGAGAAAGGAAAGGTAAGTTCATCGTCCCTAACGATGGTTGATTTAATTAGGGCTGGTGTTGAAATTGTTCCAAACAAAATTCCATCTAGTGGTGACTCTGATCACAGGCATGGTATATTGTCATGCCTAGAAACCCTAAAGATATGATTGAACCTTCTATAGAAGCTCACATAGACACTAAGGTTTCCAAAGGTGGTTTAGTTGATGATGTTAATCTTGAATCTAGTTATGTTTTTTGTTGATACGACTGTTTAAACTTCTGCTCTTGAGTTGTGTTCTAATGTTGTTAATCTGAATTTTCATGAATCTGAGAAGTTGTCTGTTCCTACTTCAACTATAATGTTGGTTCGTGATAATGTTGAAATTGCTGTTGATTTTAAAAAAATGAAGGTGTAAATACTTCTGATGAAACGTTTTTTAACTTTGTTGTTGAGAATATTGTTTTTGCCTCATCTGTTCTCCATGGTATTAATTCGCAAAACTCTCTTGTGGTTTTGATTGTTATTGATGTTGGGCCTAGTGAGGAGCCTCAAAATGTTAAATAAAGTATCAAGACTCTATATGAGTCCTCCACTTTACTAGACCAAAATCCTAATAGTGCTAATTTGTTGGTCTCTACAACTCCTGAGAATGTGAAAAATGTTGTTGAATCTAAAGTTTACACTCATTCCAGTGGCCCAAGTTTAAAGAACTCTCCCCACTCTACTCATTCTGATGATGAAGACGATATCCCTATTGTTGCTTTTCGATCTAAGAAAGTTGTTGATAATGCTGGTGTTTCTAGAGATGGTAATGATGATGTTGATATTTCTTCTGAGTCCTCTGATGATGATTCTAAGCAATATGCTTCCGAGGAAGCCTCTGACTGGGGTTTCAAGAGTAGCTCAGACAAGGAAGCCGCAGGATCTGTTCGGGTCACTAGAACCACGATTTAGACCAAAAGAAAACAATTATATGTGACTAATGTCCCTTCTGTGCCTTTGTATGGGATCTCTTTTCACACCGAAGAGAGTACAAACCTATGGAAGTATATTGTAATACAAAATATTGTGGATGAGAAATAATTATTTGATCATTGCTATGCTTATGGAATTGATTCAAACTGCTGGTCTTGAAAGAACAATTTTGAATTTGAGACCCTACTATCCTCAACTAGTTCGTGAATTCATTGTGAATCTTACCTCAGACTTTGCAGAATCAACTAGTTTAGATTTTTTGAGGGTATACATTAGGCGACATGCTTTTGTATTCTCTGCTATAGTGATCAACCAATTTCTTTGCCGTACTGTGCCTGAAATTATAAAAGCACAACATCCTTCTTTAAGAGATTTGGTGCTTGAGTTGACTGGGAAAGCACGTTCCACTTGGCCACGTAAGGATCAACTGTCTACAATTATCTTAAGTGTTAAATATGCTCTTTTGCATATGATTGAAATTTATAATTGGTGCCCTTTTTCACACAAATCTGGTTTGTCCATTGCTCTTGCTACTTTGATATATCATAATGGGACTAGATCACAATTCAATTATTGTGTGTTTTTAATCAACAAGATTAAATGCCACATTGGGTCCATAGCCTTGAAATTGCCTATTTTTTTTCCTCGCCTTATTTGTGGTTTCCTTTTGTCTCAGAACTTTGATCTTCTTACTACTTCAAATGTTGTTGGCCCATCTCCAAGCCTCTTCTCCATCAATTCTAAACTTTTGTAGGGTCATCATGTTCGTGATCTGTATACTACCACAACTACTTATCATCTTGATGGTTCAAGTCGAGATTTAATAGCTTCTTCATTTTGTGGTTGTATTTTTCAATTGCTTTCCACTGCATCACATGATCTAGAGTCTTTGTTGCACGAACTTCAGGAGAAAAGGCTAAAGTGGATAAGGTTTTACTGATCATATAGTCAGTTTTATCTCGGGATGCGGGTGCTTCCTCTTCTCAATAACGATGTTGCTGGTTTTTTTTACAACCGGAAAGGGGGAGTTGTTTGTGTTTGGTTTGGTAGAGGTTTCTGACTGGTTTTTTGTTCTTGATTATGATGTGTTTTTGCCCTAAGGATTGATATGTTTTAGCTTGTTTTGTGTTGTTTTGTTGATGTTATTGTTTTTATCAAAACTTTCTTTCAGGAATCTGTACTTATTGTTGAATGATAGTTTGTGTTTGTTCTGCCTGTTAAAAAAAATTATAAGCCAGTGGGAGAGTTTGTTGGAGATTTGATTTGTTGGCTTTATAATTTTCTCTAAGGCAGTGGTTCTGCAAATGTCTCAAATAAAGTATTAACATCTAGTTCTGACATTAGAGTATTTTCTTGTAGAATATTTTTTCCATATCTGGAAATATTCGGCTGTGATATTTAATCTGATATGTTCATTTTTTAAGCACGACTGTTTATTCCAAAAGAGGAGTTATTTTCTTTATTAGATTCTTTTATTTAAATGAGTATTACAGACCATTTAAGGTTGTCACATTTGTGTAATTGAGCAAGTTGTTTTTTGTACTCCAGCCGAACTATTCTCTAACGTTTTCATGCTTGTCTGCTCACTGTTCTGCTGTATATGTTCTTCATCCATTAAGTGCAACACACTGAAGAGTTTCAAGGTCAGGAGAAGCCTAAGTCATTGATGCTAGAGAAGGGATTTTTAATCTTCGGGGGAGCCTAAGACTCAGCTTCAAAGGAGTTCCCTGTCTTAAGGGGAGCTAAGAGTTGTTAGTGAAAGGAGTTCACTGATCCAAGAGGAAGATAATCAAGTTGAGAGGAGTCTCACACACTTTCGAGTGTCAAAGGGCCATATGCTAATATTAACATACTTAGGGGGAGCCTAATTTTAGTTGAGAGGGAGTCTCACATTTAGGGGGAGCCTAGGTGTAGTGTGAGTTTAGCTCTACGTGATCCACAGTAGTATTTGGTGTATTAAGTACTACGCTGTAAATTGATTAACTCTTTAATATTAGTGGATTATCTTTCCTAGGCTTTCTGCCCCCCAGATGTAGGTGTTTTTAACTAAAATGGGTTACCAACTGTTGTGTGCCTTTACTTGTTTACTTATTGTTGGTATTATTGTTGTTATAGTTGTTGCTTGTGCTTTTAGTTTAACATCCATATAGTGGTGATTCATCCTAGTACTTTTTCAGAAGGGAATCGGTGAAAATCTCCTCTTCCTTAATCCCGAACATCACGAACACAGTAGTAGACGCTTTACTTCTTGGACACCACCAAGGAAGTCTTCCTTTTTATTATCAAGGAGAGAACCAAAGGAGAATTGTGAGCTTCCTTTTGGTAAGGGATTTTTTTTTAGAGGAAAAACACAAAGGGTGGATGAAGATCGTGAAAGAATACTATTTTTCATGAGGAAGGAGATGAAGAGCACTTCTAAAAAAAAACGAACTACATGTGAAAACCAACAAATTGGTTTTTCTCTCCAACTTCCTCAATAACTCCCAAGGAAATAGATTTTGAATTCAAAATTAAAAATCAATTTTTATTTAATTATATTAACTAATTAATGTAATTAAACTATATACTATATCCCATATAGTATATAACCTATATTTTATTATATCACATATAATATAAGCTATAGTTTACTTTCTCTCACATAACCTATAGTATTAATATGAATCGTATGCATATTAATTTTAACTTATAGGTTTTATAAGAATCACATTCATATAATAATATTTGAATCATATTCAAATAACAACCTCTTTTATCAAACTATATAGTTTTAATATGAATCATATTCACATTATTTTTAACATATAGTTTATATATTAATTATATTCATATAATTAGTATTTCAATAATATTTAAATATTTATACCTCTCATAAAACTATATAATGTATCAACATACATTATACTTTATAATGTATCAACATAACTTATAACGTGTCAGCATATATTATATTAATTGCATCTTATATAATTAATTCCTTTTAACTAATTTGAAATTCAAATTAAAAGAAAATTAATTTGATCCTCATTAGTCTTTATTGAGTTAACAAGGAGACCTTGTGGACCTATAAATTGAAGCTCCAATGATACAAGATTAATTGATTAAACTCTTTAATCAAATTAATCAACATTAATTAAATGTCGGTCACAATTGTACTCTTCACACTGTAGATATATTTTTGTGTCCATTGGATATAACCAATCAATAGTACGTTGACCCTTCACAAATTATTCATAAGTACAGTTGGGTTGAAATTACCATACCCATGTTGTTACATCTAACTCTTTAAGTACCACTGATCCCTCTAATGAACAATTAGTCATAGTCCACAGATAACTAGACCCCTCTCTGGCTAGTGAGAAGGTGAAGGCCCTCATTGTTCAAGACCTGGAATCATCTCTTAAGTGAACAATTCATTTACTTACCCTAACAAAAGAAAGGAGTGAATTCCATCTTGTGTAGTTGAGTTCCCAACTCCCTACTCAGATGAATCCCCAAAATGGTAGGCATATTGAGACGGAAAATTTGGCCACTCTCACCCATACAAATCAAAAAACTGCCCTCATAGATAGGAGTTCGCAACTCACTCAGGATTAAGGTCAAGTCACCTATGATCATCCTAGTGAAATGTATGTATCTTCTAGCAATAGTGTTAGAAAGAGAGACTAATCATTTTGTGGTCTAGTCTTATACAAACTCTTTGTATAGGATACCCCCAATCATATATCTCTACATGAATGATAAGGATCAAATCATTTGTAATACTTTACAATAATTGCAACAATTACAAAGTGGGTTGTCTCCGTATTGTCACTAAGATAAGGTACCCAACCTTATCCATCTACTACAGACCGTTCAGGTTATCACTTTAACATGCTCCACCTGTATGTCTCCACTTACATGTTTAAGTTACATAAAATAACCTAAGATCTTAGTTTATTGGATTGAGTTAGTTCACATAAAATAAAAATTGTTTTATTAATAACAATTTGTTTATACAAGTTTTGAAACTACGGGAATATAAGATATATTTAGGATACAAATCTAAAAAATCTCCCACTTGTCCTAAGGCTAAGGGAAGAGTGTACAATACATAATACAATAAACTAGGACATATAATATACCTCAGTGACATCTCCTGCTTGCCCCAGACAATATACCACATATCTCGTAAACCCAGACTTTCTAGATGACCCTCGTGAAAGCCTTCATAAATGGATCAGCAACACTGTGCTCCGAAGCTATTTTCATGACTATCACGTCATCTCGTTGCACAATCTCTCAGATAAAGTGATATTTTCTTTCAATGTGTTTGCCTCTTTTATGACTCTAATTTGCAACAACATTACTATTATCACAATAAAGTGTGATGGGCAAAGATATATTTGGAACGACTTCCAAATTTGTTAGGAACTTCCTTAGTGGCTTCACAAGCAGCTATGTATTCAGCTTCCATAGTGGAGTATGTGATGCATCCTTGCTTGATGCTTTGCCAGACTATAGCTCCTCCATTAAGAGTGAACACTAATCCTAATGTAGATTTCGTAGAATCTCTATCAGTCTGAAAGTCCAAGTCTGTGTATCTTGTAAAGATCAAATTCTTAGCTCCATACACAAGCATGTAATCCCTCGTTCTCCATAGATACTTGAGGATTATTTTGACCGCTATCCAATGATCTAATCCTGGATTGGATTGATTGGATAGATATTTACTGACAATCCCTACTGCATAGCAAATGTCAGGTCTAGTACATAACATTGCATACATAAGGCTGCCAACAGCCGATGCATACCTCTTGAGAAGTCTTAGGACACTATTCCTTATATAATACAACTCTGTGCCTGAAAGGTAATAAATCCTTCTTAGAGTTGTGCATTGAATATCTGACAAGCATCTTGTCAATATACGGTGCATAAGATAAGGCCAGTGTTTTGTTCTTACGATATATAATAATTTGGATCCCTAGAACAAACTGCGTCTCATCCAAATCTTTTATTTGGAATTGGGAGGCTAACCATTTCTTTATATCTATCAGTAATCCAACATTATTCCCAATATGTAGAATATCATCCACATATAACACAAAAAAAACTAATTGTAGATTATTTTCTTGTAAACACAAGGCTCATCAACATAATGATCAAAGCCATAAGATTTGATTGCAGTATCAAATCTTATATTCCAAGATTGAGATGCTTGTTTCAATCCATAAATGGACTGATTAAGCTTGCAAACTTTTTGCTTTTGACCTTGCTTAATGAATTCCTCTAGTTGATTCATGTAGATGGTCTCTTCAAGATTACCATTCTATTGAGGTGTATCAGCAACTGAGAGTTGGGATGTTATTCCATGTTCTATCATATAGTCTTGGAATCTTAAGGCCATATGCTCTCCACTACAATCAGACCAAAGTGTTTTTATCTTTTTACCTAACACGTTTTTCAACCTCATTCTTATACTCCTTGAACTTTTCAAGGGTTTCAGACTTCTATTGCATTAGATAAAGATACTTGTATCTTGAATAATCATCTATGAAAGAGATGAAATATTCATACACTCCTCTTATTTTTACATTCATCGGACCACAGAGATCTGAATGTATAAGCTCTAAGGTCTCTTTGGCACTATAAACTTTTCTAGTAAAAGGTCGTTTTGTCATTTTGCCTTCAAGGAATAACTCACATACAGGTAAAGAGTTTTCTTCTGAACCATTTAGATGTCCACTTTTTACCAATCTCTCAATTCTATTGAGATTAATATGATCTAACCTTAGATGCCAAAGGTGGCCATTTTCTTTAAGAGAACTTCTTGGTCTTTTAGTTGTTGTTGTTGTTCTGAATATTTCAGTATTAAGGACAACCTTCGTAACTAATGACCTTAGTACACAAAGTTACTTTCCATTGAAGTAAAGCTTATCTGCATTTCATTCTTGTAAATAAATACTTCATTTTTTTGATAAGGAAAGAGAATATTTGTATTCAATTAAACATGAAACAGAGATTAAATTTCTCTTAATATTAGGAACAACATATACGCTTTCTTATAACATATATTGTTTCTTATTTAAAAACAAGAAGATACTTGAGGATGTTCTTGACGGCTGTCCAGTGACCAAGTTCTGGATTAGACTGATATCTACTTGCTATCCCCATTGCGTAGCAAATGTTAAGTCTATTACATAATATTGCATACATCAAACTGCCTATGGCAAATGCATAAGGGACCCGTCTCATTTCTTCAACCTCTTGAAGTGTCTTAGGACACTGTTCCTTAGACAATGTAACTCCGTGCCTGAAAGGCAAAAGACCCCTCTTGGAGTTCTGCATCGAGTACTTGATCAACATCTTATCAATATACAATGCCTGAGATAATGCTAGCATTTTGTTTTTTCAATCTCGAAGGATCTGAATCCCAAGAACATACTGAGCCTCTCCCAAATCTTTCATTTGGAATTGGGTCATTAGTCAGTTCTTAACTGAAGTCAGTAGGCCTACATCATTCCAAATGAGTAGGATATCGTCTACATACAACACTAGTAAAACTACTGAATTATTGATGATTTTCTTGTAGACACAAGGCTCATCAACGTTTTGTTCAAAGCCATAAGATTTTATTACAGTATCAAACCTTATGTTCCAAGATCAAGATGCATGTTTCAGTTCATAAATGAACTGATTCAGCTTGCAAACCTTTTGCTCTTGACCTTGGGCAATGAATGTAAAACCCGAACCCTAATTACCTTAAATAAGTAAGTATAAGTAATGTGATGTCTTCTAATGAGCAAAATGAAGTCATGTCTTAGGACGGATAGAAGATGGAAGCAAGAAGAAATAAGCTCTTGGGTAGCTAAGTGTAAAAGTAGGGCAAAATATGACTAAGTGTTGGCTAAAGAAGGAGTTCACGCACAAGGGGCTTGGAAATGGAGAAATGTGTGGGCTAGTGTTATTTGGGTAGTAAGCTGAGCATGAGGTGGGTTGGCCGAATATGGGATGGTCATGCTTACTGATGTAATGCATAAAAAGCATATGGATGAGGCCATGCCATCCAATGAGATGTAGTGCTGAAGTAAATTGTTAGTGGAGTTAGGAAAATAAAATTGGCTAAATCCTAGCCCTTCATCACCAATAGTGGGCAAAGTGGCACAAGGAGGGTTCATGCAAGATTTTTGGTGGTGGTATAAGCAGGAAGGTCGAATTAATTGGGTCGATTTGGACAAATTACTTGGGCTATTCATGTAATTCCAGTGGCATTCGAAAGCTCTGTGTGTCTACTTTTTGTGGCAGGGTTTCTGGAGGAAAAACTCTCAGGAATAAGGCCAAAAAAGCAAAATAAGGACTAAGAGTTCGTTTCTCGGGTGAATCTGAGCTATCAGTGAAGAATTGAAGCTCTAGGACGAATCAAGAATAATTTTGAGCTAAAAATTTGAGTAATATTGTAACACAATTATAAAAAACTTGGTAAAATGAAACTATTTAAGATGAGGCCTGGAATTTGCGTTATATATTTTTGAAGTTTGAACTAGAAATTGTTGAACAAGTAGGCAGCTGCTTGAATTGGGGCCAATGATGAGGGTTTGAATCTCCAAATCAAACGACGGGGAATTTTGAGCTGAAATTTTAAGGTAATGTGGTTAATAAAATTATAAACGACTTTGTAGAAAGAAGTTTCTTGAGATGAGTTATGGAAATTTAGTTATGTATTGTTGAATTTGAATATGGATTTTGATGCTCCAAAATTTTTCTAAGTGTGGGGAGTGTGGGCGATCAAAGAATACATTCCTTTGGAACTCAAGCCCCCTAAATTGGCAAGTGTCCGACCCTCAAAGTGAGTGGTAGGAGGCACAATGGATGGTTTGGCATGTGAGCTTGGTTTATTTAGTAGGCCTAAAAGGAAGGCTAATGTAAACACTAAGTAGTATGTTCATACGTGTAGGTTCAACGCCTATTGGAGAAGCCTATCAAGTCTTAAGGGAGCAAACGGTAAACTTGAAGGACCTGTGAGTGACTATAAATGATTTATAAATGTTTTAATAATCCATGCTTTATTGACAGTGACTTTTATGCTAGTTATTTTACAAGAAGTTCCAAACAACACATTTTCCTGAAGTTTATAAATGCATGCTAGTTACAAAGTTTATGAAGTATGCTTTGGTACAATGGTTGAACCATGGTAGTTCTCAGAAGAATATTTTATGACATGTTTAAGTTACAAGTATTTGTATTATGTTTTAAAGCATATGTGCTCTTAATGTTGTTGAGCTTGCGTTATCAAATGATATTCTTATGAAAACTATGTTTTATGAGATCAAGTTTTCAGTAAGCTTGTTTTATGAAAATGTTTTCCTATAAGGTATTTTCAGCTCAATACTGAAGTACAAGGAGAAGGTATCTGAGTTGTACTACCTGGTTTCAGTTATGTTATGATTCTGATATTGAAATACTTAGAGAATGTATCAGAATAATTCACTCAGTTCAGTAATAAGCAGTGGTACCCTGCTTCAATTATGATCCTTGACTTCAGGATCCAGTTTGCTCTACATGAATGTATGACAATTAATCAGTTCAGTAGGATTGAACCACGAGGGTTCTTTCCCAGCATTGGCTGAAAGGTGTTGAACAAAAGGGTTCTCACCCCAGCCCAGGCATATGTTTAACAGATTGAGCAAAAGGGTTCTCTTTTAAATAAGGATATCCGATGTTGAAAGATCGAGGAAAAGGGTTCTTTCTCAACCGGGAATCAGTTCAGCTACGTTTTCAGATACAATGGTTTTAAAAGTTTTGTGTACATGTTTGCTTGGTAAGTTTTCAGTTTCAGTGTTTAGTTTTCTAGCTTTCAGTTTAAGCATGAGATTTATGTTCTATTAAGTCACTCACTAGGCTAGTAGCTCACCCTGTTTTTAAATGTTTTCCCCTCCCCAGGTAGTGGTCAACTCCCTAGAAGCTAATTTTGATGCTGCTCTGCCACTCAAAGACTCAAGGCTGAAGGAAGACTAGGTGTTTGTTCTATAAATACTAGTACACATGTTTTGTGCGTATAAGGACTAAACTTAGTGTCATGGGCTAACTGGATTTTATAGTGTACATAATTTTGAATGTGAATAGTAGCTATGGAAACCTGTGGATGTAAGAATGTTAAGTTTCGGTTAATTTATTCAGTACATTTAGTATGTTAAGCTCTGAGGTTGTAAATATCATCGTTATTAAGTCATAAATGCATATCAGGGTTCTAAAGCATGTTTTAAATGAAAGTTAGGCAGTAAGTATCGACAAGAGGGTCGGTAACTGCTGCCGCACATCCCTTTTAGGTTAAGAGGGTAATCTATGAGGGGGTGTGACAATGAATCCCTCGGGCTGTACCATATAAATGGTCTCCTCAAGATTGCCATTCAGAAAAGCAGTCTTCACATCCATTTGTCATATCTCATAATTATAATATGAGGCAATAGATAGGAGGATGCGGATAGACTTCAGCATGGCAACGAGCGAGAAAATCTCCTCATAGTCGACTTCCTCTATCTGGGTATAACCCTTTGCCACAAGTCTAGCCTTGAAGGTTTGCACCTTCCCATCAGCACCTCATTTCCTCTTATAGATCCATTTACAACCTATAGGTTTAACCCCATCAGGTTGATCTACAAGATCCCAAACTAAGTTGAAGTACATAGACTCCATCTCGAGATCCATGGCTTTGACCCATTCATCTCTGTCAACATCCTCCATTGCATTCTTGTAAGACAACAAATCCTCAACCTTACCATTAGCTACCATAGCCAGAATTTCAGTTAAACCCATATAGCGAATAGGTGGGTTCGCAACCCTCCCACTACGTTGAGGTTCCCTCAAAATTTGAGGTGGATTTAACCTACTAGATGAACTTACATCAACAACTCTTTTTGAGGTAGTAGGCTCTTCAATAACTCTTGTTGAAGTTTCAATAGTTTCTTTAGAAAGCTCATTAAACATGATTTTGCTTCTAAGACTGTGCTCCCTTATATGATCCTTCTCAAGAAAAGTAGTGTTTGTCAATACAAACACTTTGTTTTCCTTAGGATCATAAAAATAACCCTCTCGTGTCCCTCTGGGGTAGCATACAAATAGGCATAACCTCGAACATGGTCCCAATTTCTTAGTATTAGCCTCAAGCACATGTGATGGGCAACCTCAGATGCGGAAGTGATGTAAACTAGCTTTGTGACCATTCCATAACTCTAAAGGTGTTCTAGCAACACTTTTGGAGGGAATGTAGTTCAAGATATAAGCTGCATTCTCAACTGAAAAACCCCAAAATGAGTCAGGTAAGGAAGCGTAACTCATCATCAATTGAACCATGAACCTTCCAATACACCATTCTATTGAGGTTACCAAGTGTTGAGAGTTGGGAAACAATTTCATGTTCTATCAAATAGTTCTGGAACTCAGAATCCATAAAACTCTCCACCTCGATCAAATCAAAGCGTTTTAATCGTTTTACTTAATGCGTTTTCAACTTCAGCCTTGAACTTTTTAAACTTTTCAAAGGATTTAGACTTATATTGTATTAAATAACTGTACCCATACCTTGAATAATCATCAGTAGAAGTGATGAAGTATTCATAGCCTCCCCTAGCTCGCACATTCATCGAATCACAAAAGTCTGAATGCACTAACTCTAAAGGCTCTTTGGCCCTATAACCTTTTCCAGTAAAAAGCCATTTAGTCATTTTGCCTTCAAGGCATGACTCGTACACAAGTAAAGAATTTTCTTTTAACTCGCTTAGAAGTCCATTCTTCACCAATCTCTCAATCCTATTGAGATTAATGTGCCCTAAACATAGGTGCCAAAGTTAGGGATTTTTTTAGGAGAAACTTTAAATCGTTTGTTTTGAGTTACTGCAGTTTTAAACATCTCTATGTTATGGAGGGAATTTGTTGCTAATGGCCTTAGCACATACAAATTATTTTCCAGTTGAGCCGAACATATATCAACATCATTTTTCATAATAAATACTTTATTTACAGAAAAAATTAGTGTATAATTACATTCGAGCAAAGACTTTACAGAGATTAAGTTTCGCTTTAACTCAGGAATGACATATATATCATTCAAAATGATAAACCTATTCTGTAAAGTCAACCGAAGACCTACCACTGCCACAGTTGAGACGACGTGCCCGGTTCCAACTCGCATTGTCATCTCACCAGCACTAAGTTGCCGCCAGGAACTAATATCCTGAAATGAAGAATAAACATGGTTAGTGGCTCCAGAGTCAATAACCCAAGCAGAATCATCATTCTCCACTAACAAGTCTCCAAAACCAGTAAATCGTATTTACCTTGTTTGGCCTTCTTCTTCTCAATCAAATAACGTGGGCAGTTCCGCTTCTAGTGCCCATCCTGGTTGTAGTGGAATTATTTTCCTTTGTCAACCCATTGATTGCCTACCCCGCAAAGCAGCAGGTTATGGGTTAGCAGGTGCCTTCCCCTTATGACCCTTCTTCTTCTTCCACTTGCTGGTGCTGGAAGAAGAAGGTGTAGACTTAGTTCCTAAGGTTGAACCTTTGTGGAAATTTTTGGATGATGGAGCAACATTTGCCTCACCAACTTTGTTCTCCTTGCTTTTCAGCAAGGATTGGAATGTCTGCAACTCGTTGAGTAGAGTTGTAAGGTTGTAATCAACCCTGTTTAGAACAGTGTTAGTTACAAAGTTAAGGAGTTTTTCTAGTAATAACTCCAGAATAATACTAACCTGGTCGACCTCATCGATGGTCGACCCGTTCATCTCCGCCATGTTGAAGTGGACCATCATGTTCACGAACAGATGTTCCCTCCTTCATTTTAGAGTTGAAGATGAACTTAAAAGCGTCGTGCTTGAGCTATGCGGACGATTATCTGAACATTCTCTTCAGGGATTCCATGATCTCGCGTGCAGTGATCAGGGCTCATGCTTCTTGGCCAAAACATCGTTAAGGCTGGCCAAGATATACGCTCGGGCCTTTTCGTTCGCCTATGTCCAATGCTCATATGCCTCTCAAACATTTCGAGTAGCGTTGGGAGGTGGAATAGGAGGACAATGAGGACAAACCTTAAGTTATCGATGATAAAGATTGTGTTAATTGTATTCTTCCAACTAGCGTAATTCTCGCCAACCAGTTTATCGGCAACTAATAAAGCAAGAGTAGTGGTAGCCATAATCTAAAAGTTGCTAGGAAAAAAAAAAAAGAACAAACTTAATAAGTCTACTTGCATCTAACCACTTTTAACACCAATTAAGTTTTAGCAAAATAGTTCTATTAAACCCTAAGTAACATCTATTTTGCAATGATGTCCAATGAGGCAGGACAAAAGTCACCATAGGGTGATCAAGTGCTCCTTCACTGGAATAAGACAATCTCAACCATTAGACAGAAACAACTCCTTGTAACTGAATCTAACAATCACCATTGTTTGGCCCAAAATTTGTTAACATCCTTAACAACTCTATGTAAGTGTAACCCCTCATTTTAGTCCCTAGAGTTCTACCCTAATGCACCCACCATAGGGGAAAAGTAGATTAGGACAAGAGACTAAAGAAACCCTATCCATTTCTGGAGATTAGATAAAAAGTTGTGCAAATACAACTATCCTTTAGGGGGGACACTCCCAGGGTGCCTCGAGGCGATGCACTAAAACTTTATTCAACTAATGAAAGAGACTGAAGGATATGTTGTCACACGTTCCGCTCCCACTTACTATGAACATTCTCTCCATTCACCTTGGTATTGACCTACCCAAATGCCATCCTTTAGTGGGACACTCTCAGGGTGCCTTGAGGCTGAGGATAGATCCCATGGTGTGAACTTTTTAGGGAGAAACATGTAGAGGTAAAGTGAAGTATCAAATACCCCATATATCTCCCACTGAAGGTTCTACCTAGGGATTCATTAACTTAGAAAATCCAGCTACTAATTTTAATTAAGTGGTTGTTTAATTTGCTCAAAAAATAACACTTGCTTTTGATGATTAAAAAAGTTTGATTCAAGTCTTATTAAACACTTTAACAGACTTTCATCAAATTTGCATGCATGTAACAAATCTATCTAATTCACCTTTCCAAGTAGCTTCCTAGGCAGGGGTGCGACATTTCCATTGACTTAAGTAACCCAGCCTAGCCAAAACCAACCTTAGCCAAAAAGGTCCCTTACAGATACATTTGATACATATTTGATCTTTTATTAGTCAATTTAATCCTATTAAACCAAATTAAAAGATTAAACTTAGGTATCTAATCTCATTAGAACCGTGATATTAGGACTATCTCAATCAAAATTTAAAACTCTTTTAAAACATGATTAAAGCCTAAGGTGTGCATGCAACTCTTTCTTATTGATTTTAATTCTAATTTCATTAATTATAACACTTATAAATAATGAAACAATTAAAACCAACCACATTGTTAAGCTAGACATTCACAAGGTATTTATAACTTTTATAAATAAACTTAAGTGTCATGCTTCATGCAATGTTCATTCATTACTAATATATAACTTTTATATAACAAGTAATGAACTAAGTATACATGCTAACATACATCCTTATATTTTAACATTTATAATAAAGATGATGCATGGATATGCTTTAATGCATGCATATATTATAACTCTTATATTATATGATGCATGAGCATGGTTTAATGTAATTTAATCATGCAAAATACTATATTATAACACTTATAATATAAAGATGATACATGAATGAATGCATAACCTATGGTGGGTTTTAAAACTATATGACATACATTATGGAATATAATAAAAACATACACCACATGTACATTAAATAAAAGTTGATGGGCCGGGATAATATGCCTCAAAACTGGAAATAAAAGCTAACTATTACAAAAAAAAAATGAGTCAACCAGTTCGATCAGGTGAATTGGGACTTGAACCGCCAGCTCGAAGCCTCATCACTTGATCGTATAGCAACTTCTTCTGATCGTCGAGTAACACATATCAAGTACAAACGATCGTTTAGTGATGATCGCATGGCTAAGGACTATGCGATGAGTATGATTATCTACACGATTAAGTAGCAAGCATCGAGTATCGTATACCAAGTGATCGTGTAGCTAGTGACTATGCGATGAGCATGATAGCCTACACGATAGTTTAGTGCGTATGACATGCGTTCGAGTATCATATACTCTATAATCGTTTACCTCAGGTGTCTACGCGATCGAGTAGCCAACACAACATGATCGAGTAAACTCTTTACTTGATCGCGTAGCATTAACTATGCGATCGTTTAGTAAATACTACACGATCGAGTAGAACATTTCTACACAATCGCATAGCCAAATCTAAATAATCATTTAGCTTGAGCCTACACGATGCGACCATCGATTCATTTTCTCCCTCGAAATGAACAGCAACTCCTTGCATCTGAAGTTTCTTCACAAATGATTCAAAAAACAAAACAAATACAGACTCGACTGCAAGCTAATAATGCCCAAAAACGCAGGGCTCTTACAAATTAACTTTTGTAAAAGTAAAGAAAACGTTAAACAGGGACAATTACCCCGAAAATATCCATCAACAACATCCACAAACATACTTAACACTTAAACGCACTATAGAACACTAAAACCCACCAAGACTGTAAATGACATTCAATACAGTAATGGAATTTGGAAATCAGAACAACCTAGCTCTGATACCAATTGTAGGAACTTTAAATATAGAGGACCTATGAATGGAAGCAGATCGTCCAAACTCCATTGTGAAAGGACATACATTCACAATCATGCTAAATAGATTATGCATTAAATCATAAATTACAGCATGCTTCTTGAAAAAAAAATACAAAGATAAGGAGACAATACCTTTGAAGAACACTTCTTCGAGTATATCCCTCGATCAGCCACAAATGCAATGAGCAACTCGAACTCCCTCGAACAGCAATGAGTATCAATTTGATCCTCGAACAGATCTAGACATAACCACTAGATTACCTTGGTATTCTCGGTATGAGAATCCATAAGTGGTGGGCTTTGGCTTATTTTGGATTGAGGGAAGAGTTAAAGTGAAGGAGGAGAACGATCGAGTAAGCTATAACATTATCGTGTAGAAGATAATGTCTATCGCATAGTCTCGATACTTGGTCATTTAGGCTCTCTAAAGCTATCGTGTAGTAAAACTCTTTTTACTCGATTGCCAATTATGTCTCGTGGAAATATTAGAAAACTGTTTTCCTTTTATTCCACTTATTTACCATAAAACCGTATAACCACCCACTAAAGGTAGTTATTGGAGAAAAAGAAATTTAACTATCATATAATTAATAAATTATAAATAAATACAATAACTAACTTATCATATTATATTTATAACCTATAATTTTAATATTGCATCATATACAATACATAAATCATAGTTCTTTTTCTCTTTTTATGATATTTAATATAACTCATATTTATATCAAATTTAATGACTATGAATCTAATTCATAGAAATTATATTTGAATCATATTCAAATGTTTGTTCCTCCAATCAAATAATAACGTATCAAATATATTATATCAATTATATCATATATAATTTAATTAATTTAATTATATCATATATAATTAAATTCTCTCTTGTTAATTTGAGCATTCAAGCTAACCCAAAAATTGATTCTCAACTTGAATTCATTGAGCTACCAAAGGGACCTTATGGATCTGTAGCTTGAAGCTCCAACGGTACATGAATAATTGACTAAACTATTTAATCACAATATCCACCATTCGTTAACTATCGAGCACTCCACTAAAGATCGACAACTACACTCTTCGCACTACAGATATATTTCTGTGTCCATTGGATATAACCAACAGAATGATAACTCTTCACAAATTGCTCATAAGTACAGTTGGGCCAAATTACCATTTTACCCCTGTAGTTACATCTAACTCCTTAAGTACTACTGATTCTTCTAATCAACAATAGATCATAGTCCCACAATGACTAAACCCCTCCCGAGCCAAGAGAGGGTGTGGCGCCACATTGTTCAAGCCCCAAAATCAGCTCTTAAGGGAGCAATTTATCTACTTACCCCTTCTTCGAGAAATGAGTGAATTTCATCTTGTGTATTTGAGTTCTCAGCTCCTCAATCAGATGAATTCCCAAAATGGTAGGCTTGTTGAGTCGATGATCTGGCCACTTTCACCCATGCAAATCAAAGGATCGCCCTCATAGGCAGGAATTCACAACTCACTCACCATTAAGGTCATCTTACCTATGGTCATTCTAGTGAAATGAAAGTCTCAATTATGAACGGAGTTATATAACGAGACTAAACATTTCTTGGTCTGTTCTTATACAAACTCTTTTGTATAGAATATCCCCGCTCGCATGTCTAATTCACTAATGATCAGGATCAAATTATTTGTAGCACTTTACAACATTTATAACACCTACAAAGCGGGCTACACTCGTAGTGCCACCAAGATAAGGTATCCCTCCTTATCCATATATTACATACCATTTAGGTTATCACTTAAAACACGATCCACTTGTATGTCTACACATACTTGTTTAAGTTACAATGAAAACCATGGATCTTAGTTTATTGGTTGTGGTTATTGCAATTAAAATACCAAATATTTCATAGACTAAAGTGAATAAAATATCATATATTATAAATCACAAAGTGTTTGTTCATACAAGTGTTTACAAACTACAGGACCTTACGAGATTTAGGGCATCAACCCCAACATATATAACCTATAGTTTATTCACATATAATATAACTCATAGTTTATTTTCTCTTACATAACTATAGTGTTAATATAAATCATACTCATACTAATTTTAACCTATAGTTTTTATATGAATCGCGTTTATGAACCATATTCAAATAACAACCTCTTTTATCAAACTATATAGTTTTAATATGAATCATATTCATATTATTTTTAACATATAGTTTTTATATGAATCATATTCATATAATTAATATTTGATTCATATTCAAATATTTATTTCTCTCATAAGATTATATAATGTATCAACATACGTTATACTTTATAATGTATCAACACATTATAACGTATCAACATACGTTATATTAATTGTATCTTATATAATTAATTCCCTTTGGTTAATTTGAAAAATCAAAATTAATTTGATTCTCATTCATTCTTATTGAGCTAACAAGGGGACCTTATGGATCTATAGATTGAAGTTCCAATAATACGAGATTAATTCATCAAACTCTTTAATCAACATTCATAACTGTCGATCACTCCACTAAAGACCGACAACTGCACTGTTCGCACTGTAGATATATTTCTGGTCAATTGGATATAACCATTCAATAGTATGTTGACCCTTCACAAATTGTTCATAAGTACAACTAGGTCAAAATCACCGTTTTACCCTTATAGTTACATCTAACTCTTTAAGTACCACTGATTCTTCTAATGAAAAAGTAGCCATAGTCCAACTATAACTAGACCCCTTTCTTGCCAGTGAAAAGGTAAGGGCCCTCATGTTCAAGACTCAAAATCAGCCCTTAAGGGAACAATTCATCTACTTACCTTAACAAAGGGAATGAATGAATTCCATCTTGTATAGTTGAGTTCCCAACTCTCTACTCAGATGAATCCCAAAATGGTAGACATATTGAGTCGACGAATCTGGTCATCTCACCCATACAAATCAAAGGATCGCCCTCATAGGCAAGAGTTTGCAACTCACTCATGATTAAGGTCAAGTCACCTATAGTCATCCTAGTGAAATGTAAGTATCTTCTAGCAATGGTGTTAGAAAGAGAGACTAATCATTTTATGGTCTAGTCTTATATAAACTATATAGGATACCCCCGCTCACATATCTCTACATGAATGATCAGGATTAAATCATTTATAACACTTTAAAAGAATTGCAACAATTATAAGGCGAGTCGTATCCGAAGTGCCACTAGGATAAAGTACCCAGCCTTATCCTCCATTCAGGTTATCACTTAAACATGATCCACTTGTATGTCTCCACAAACATGTTTAAGTTACATAAAATAATCTAGGGTTGTAGTTTATTGAATTGAGTTAGTGCACATAAAATAACAATTATTTTATTAATAACAATTTGTTTATACAAGTTTACAAACTACGAGAATACAATAGAGATTTAAGACATCAATCCCAACAATATGGTGGTTTCTGTGGATTCTGTTCTTTTTTTCTCTCTGCTGTTGTGGTTTGTTCTTTAGAATGTTATGATCTTTTTCACAGACTTTATTACAATGACATTGTTATTTTGCTTGCTTGTCTATATTTATCATGTCTATTGGTTGTTTTGTCATTGCAAAAGGGGGAGTTTGTTAGATTTTGTGTGGTTCATGTTTAAGAGTCTCATATATTATGAGATGTGTCTCTACATTATTGCTTTTAGAAAAAGGAATGTCTTTTGGGAATGTTGATTCTACAATATTTTTTTCCTTATCAGTATTTTCCTTTTCTGTGATATTCTACTGATACTTTTTTCCTTTCTGGTTCCCGATTGTTATGGAATTTAGGGTTGGCCGATTTTTTTTCACTGCTCATATTTAAATGGTTCTATATTCTTTGAAGAGAATGACTTGTTATTCTTTTAAGCTCATTTTGTGGAAGAACACTCTGCATGTTCGGTCGATAGTGTAATGCATTGACAAATCTAAGGTCTTTTGTTCTTAAAAGATGTTCTCTGTATTCCTCTCTTCGAGGGCAAAAATATTCGTTGAGAAGTGATTCTTAAGCTTAGAAGGAGCCTAAGCCATTCAAGTAGAGGGAACTTTGTTTTAAAGGAAAGGTACAACTTGATTGGGAAGGAGTCTCATGGCTTGAGGGGAGCTTAAACGTTATAGAGAGGGAGTCCGATCTTAGGGGGAGCCTAAGATTTACTTCACTAATAATACAAGTTAGGGAGAATCTAAGGCACGGTAAGAAAGAATCTCACACTTAGGGGGAGCCTAGAGTATTTGTTGAGTGGTTAAGCCGTACGAGAGTCACTATAATTGTGCATCTATTACAGATAAATACTGCGTTGTAATTGCTTATCATTGATACTAGTGAAGTTATCTTTCTTGGGCATCCTGCCCCCCAGACTAGATACCTTCTTTTCATTTTTCAAATCCAATTGTTTTGCTAGGGGTTCTCAATCGTGCCACAAACATTTGTTCCATTTGATACAAGGTATTTGTGTAGCTTAATGCTCAATAGACTGTTTTCTACCTCTGAAAATGTTAAGAAGACGATAATCAAAGATGGACAGAAAACGTAAACGCAAAAGAGAATTGACACGCAGATTTACATGATTCACTAACAGTGTGCTAACTATGTCTACGGATAGAGAGAGAGAGCAGTTTATTATTAGAGAGGAATAATTATGATTACAAAGTCAGAGGCGCCTAAGATTAGAGAGTTTATATAACGTACTTTTCTAAAATTTAGGATCAAAAACATAAATAACTTAAATATGACAAATATGGATATAACTTAGGTCTTTCAGTTTCTAAAGAGATAAAGATACTCACACTGCCCATCTCTTCCACTCTCTGTGTTTATGTATCACATTCTGCCTTCAATTTTGCATATAATATCGTGTATTTGTTAAGAGCAAGTGCAAATGTGTGAGTGGTGGAGATGGGACGAAAAGCTCAAATGTCAACATAGATGGTAGCAAGGTCAAAGAAGAAAAGCTATGCTGTGAAAGTTGGTTGAAGCAAACTCAAACACGAAAAAAGATGGTAAGGGAAATGTATATGAATTGGTGGAGATAAGTTTATGATTTGATTTTTGTTAAGGGAAAACATGTTTTGGTGGTCAATGCTTGGGTTTTTCAATTGGAGATGAAAGGTCATTCACATGACTGAGATTTTAGTTGTTTTTCTAGTACAATGTATTTTTTTTAAAAAATGAGTTATGAACCTTAACTTCTTTTAATTTTAAATTCCATTTTTGAAGTTGTAACTTTTTTTTATAGTATGTGGGGCAAGGGATTGAACTTTAGACCTCAAATTTGATAGTTCAAGTTCATGCTAGTTGAGTTATACTCATGTTGACAATTTGTAGCTATTTAGGGGGCATTTGGGGGTAAAGAGTTGATTATTATAGTCCTAAGTTATTATAATTATGTTATAATAATTTGTATTTTAAATGTAGATTATTTTAGTTTGGGATATAATAGTATGTGTTTGAAGTGTAAAATATTTTAGTTTGAAAAGGAAATAGTAAATACTGTAGCAAAGAATAAAAAAATGATGAATGTAGAATAGTAAAAATTATAACAAATAGTAAATGTTGTAACAAATGAAGGTTTTGAAATAGTATTGGTCGTAGTTAATTGGGGAATACAAAATAGTATTTACTGTAACAAGAGGTTGTTATTATAATTTTAGAATAGTCCTTATCTCAAATACACCCTTAAACGAGTTTTAATCGTTTTGTTGTACAAACTAGATTTATATTTGTATTAAAATATAATTTGATTGTTAGATCTTGTGTTTGATTTGATTATTATCTTTATCTTTTAAGTTTAGGGTTTGATTTATTTAGTAGAGTGAGAAGAGTATTTTAGCCCAATTTTTAATCTCGTATAGTCATTTGTGGAAACACATACTTAACTCTGGTCATCTATGTCATTACCTCGATCATGTAAGGAGACACTTTTTTGCCATTAATTTGTTGTCAGCATCTTGAACAGAAGTTTGATGTGGAAAAAGGAGCAAAAGGGGGTATGAATATATATTGAAATCTAGAAGTCTCTTGGGTCAACGATCACATTTGCAGCTGTTTCCATATCTTTTGACAACAATATTTCATCCTTTTCATCATCACTATGTACACTCAACTTTTTCAGGTACCAATTATCATTGATGCAAGACATGGACCGGTTGTTTCGTGGGACGTGGTTTATAATTGGATCAGAAACAGACAATTCAGTAACAATAGCCTTGCAATCCTTCTCGTCTTCGGCCAATCTCGATGCAAAAATCCATATCGACTCGACAAGCTCTCCCACTCTCTCCCCTTCCCCAAATATCCCATACAGGAAGAAGAATCCAAATGACTTCCCAAACGACACAGAATTTGGCATTTTGAAGCAAGAAATTAACTTTTTTCTTGCACGTTTCAAGAACCTTAGAGGTAATAATAATTGATCGTGTTTTGATTCCCTTATTTGAAACTTGTATGCTTTGCAAGTATTCCATATGCTAAACACAACCCAAGAACTTGGCATTCTTTGGTAAATCTCTGAATCTTTTTGTGAACAAATCAAATGGGTCCAATCTTCTTGATTGAAATAAGAAACCCATGTGCCAAGACTCAATTTTTCCTTCAAAATCATATCAAAATCCATTGGATAAACTCCTCCTTTAGTTGTGAGAGTGTTTGTGTAGAATGAAATGGCTTGCTCTATGTTCAGTTTCTCTGTTTTTATTATTTCTCCTTTAGAAATAATATTGTCTTTTGTTGGGAATACAATAAGTGGTTGTCTGAAAATCACCAATGAGCTGAATTTTACATAGTTGCATTTGTGAGTGAAGAGATTCTTTGAGGCTTTGTTCTTCTTTTCTATTGCTAGAAATGCATAATTAGCTCCATTTCTTATAACCCATTCTTCAACTGAGTGTACAAGCTTTAATCCAATTCCCAACCTCCTACACACCAATGATAAGAGATAAAATATAAATAAGCTTTTCAGAAAATTAGATCTATGATCATTTTAATAGTTAGGTTTTAACCGACATGAACATAGTTTTCTCTACTGGTTGAGACATATATTCTCAACTAAAAGGTTGGAGGTTTGAATCTTCATCCTTATAATAATATGTTCTCAATACCCTCTCTTGAGAAAAATGATAGGGTCAAACATTGATTCGAATCTCAAAATTATATATAATTATTTCAAAATAAGTTGATGATTTGAATCTCTATTCCATAATTGTTGAACTATAACAAAATGTACTAAATTAGATGATGATAGAATTATGCAAAACTTTGATTTATGATGGGTTTGGTTTAACTTTTTTAAGTGTTAATTTTGAAAATAAGTAATTTTGGAAAAATTGAAATGTTTGACAATCTCTCAAAATAGATTTTGAAACACTTTCTAAGTGTATTATAAACAATTTTTATCTAAATGATTTAAATAAAAATGATTTTTTAAATAAACATTTTTTTCTTTAGTAAATCCAAACATATCCTTAAATTCGTGATCTTAAATATACTTGAACAACCCTTTTTTTTTTTTTTTTTTTGAGGGGGATATTAGGTTTTTCATGCCCCAAAACATGAGCTGCTCAAAGTAGTAGAGAAGCAAAATATTGCATGCTCTTTTGCAAATATTAAGGTTAAGTATGCATTTGACGTATGTAATAATTTTTTTGTCTTCTCGTTGGAAGTTCAAATTTTCACTCACGTTAATTATTTTATTAAGAAAATATATATATTTAGCTGACCTTGTAAAATATATTTTCATTTTCAACACTTTTTCTAGTACAATATTTATGAGAATATGGATCAAACTTTTAACCTCAAGAAAGAAAATGCATGTCAATTATTGTTGTGCTAAGTTCACTAACAAATATTCTTTAAGAAACTTTTGTTAATAGTTTCCTTGAAACACTTTAAATACTTTTTGTCTACTTTCAGAAATTTTCAACAAATAAACACAAAATTTACAAAAGGTTTTACATTGGTAAAATCATACTATAAAAATTTTAACCAAACAATGCAAATTTTGAACAAGAAGCATTGGTCATATATAAGCAGTTTAAAATGTGAGTTTGTTTAGACTCATATAATAGTAAAACTCAGAAGTACTTTTCATAATATATTTGTTACATAACATATAACCATTAAATAACTTTCTAAAGTTCAAAACATTCAAATCATCCCTCCACAATTACAAAACTAAATTCTCAAATTATATAACAATATTTAATGGTTAGATAATTTAATGATGATTAAAAAAAATTCTTAACAAAACACTTTAGAGTGCTTTTAAATGAAATATTAATGAGTATTCAGCGAAAAAAATTACAAAAAGATGTGTTAATTTAAATGAAATCACTTTTATATATTAAAAAATCAACCCAATATTACTATAAATACATCATGATCTACCAATCTAAGTTTAGATTTTTAGTAACAATTTAACATGTAGAATATCAATAGTTCACAACCTCCCATGTTGAATTTTTTAATCAATTTAAAATTCAAATCATAATAAAAGAAAGTGACTAAAATCTATCATTCTTTTTATAAACAAATTGTTAGACATTATTTCAAATATCATAGATTTTTATGTCAAAATAAACATAGCTTCATTAACACGAAGTTTATACTATAAATTTTGAAGTCATGTTTGATTAAAAATTATAATAATAATCAAAGTTACCTGTGTGCAGGCGAAACACGAAGTCCCAATATGCAACCAATCTTCGTCGTATTAGCTTCTCCGGTACCGACGCCGGCACCGGCAGTCCCCAAAGACTTAATACAGCCTCTAACCACTCCCACAATCTCTCCCTTTTCCGGCAGTTCAGCCACCTATTTAAAGAAACAAAAGAAAAATGGTTTATATATAATACAAAGACAGTAAAATAATCATAATGAAAATGGAATATAAATAAATAAATAGAAAGATAGAGATTTGTTTTTTTGAATATTTGAACTTACCAACATAATATAAAGAGGGAAAAATCTAATCCTACAAAGAGGATCACCCATCATATTGGTGAAAATGGAGGCTCCTCTTAATTTAGATCCAATTTCACAGCTTCTCTCAAGTTTCTCCACCATTTCTATGTCTCTATTTTCTTCATTGAATTCTCTTATTTCAACTTTTATTTTCTCATCTCCCATTCTTATTTTAATTTACCCCAAAATAACCAAATGGGTAAACCAAAAAAAAAAAAAAAAAGAAAAGAAAAGAAAATTGGGGTAAAGAGTTTGAAAAAGACTGAATTTTGACTCTTTCTCGAATGGGCTAGCTGCCACTCACCCACGTACCTCGTGTTATTGCCTTCTTATAGACCTTTCAAATAATCATCTTTCTAAATTATTTAAAAAAAAAAAAACTAAAGTTTTCTTTAAAAAAATAATAAATTGTTTTTTTAAAAAAAATAAATCCAATCCACTGTTCATTATACTCTTTTTCTCGCTCTTTCAGACAGTTTTTTTTTGCTTTCTAAAATGATAAGGATTTTTCATAGAAGTTGAAGACAAATTTGACCAATTATCATCAATGGTTTTTTCCCCTTTTAATTTAGTTTTTCTTTTATAATTTTCAAATATAAAAATATGAGTAAACTTATTTTTAAATATAACAAAATGTCAATGGATAGTATTTAGCCAGTGACGTTTTACTATATTTAAAAATATTTTCAACATTTTTATCATTTAAAATAATTATCTTAGTTTTTGTTTAATAAAATTTGATTTTTTTCTTTTGAAAATTAAGCTTATAAACTTAAATCACACTAACAAATTTCTTTGTTGTCTTATCTTTACTAACAATATTTCAAAGTTCAAAAGCTAAAAAAAATAAAGAGATGGTAAAAAAATTGTGAAAAACAAACCGTCCCGTTTTAGTAGTCAAATAGTTATCAAATAAACTTTAATATATATAGATGGTTTTAAAATTATCTTGGTCCATATTATTTATGGTTTTTATTTATTTTGATCCTTGTACTCTTAAAAATATTTACTTTCATCTATAAATTTTAATTTCAACTCGATTCATTTTGTTCTCATACTTTGAAAAAAAATCTTTTTCATCTTTGTACTATTAAAAATAGACCATTTTATCTCTTTATTTTCATTTTTAAGGAACTAAAATAGTCATTTTTTAACAAATTCAATGATCGTAAAAGAATCGAAGGGTCAAAGTATAGGAACAAAGAATAAATAAATAAAGAACTATTTAAACTATATATATATATATATGATCTCCAAACAAAAGGAAACAGAGGCATATATGACGAATAGGATTTGGGAATCTTTATAATCATTTTATCTAGTTTTGTTTTCGTCTTCTTCTTATGTTTCTTCTTCTTCATCATCCATCTTCATCCCCTCAATCTAAAAGAAGCAAAAACAAAATAATAATAATAATAATAATTTTATATATTAAAAAAAATGCTCCTTTGATATGGAGATGTCGGCAGAAGAGGAAGCAAGAGAAATGAGTAATTTATTCGTTTGGTTTTTGCTGTAAAGTTATATTCTCTGAAAGCTCGCTGATGGATTTGATGCCCACCAAAACCAAAAACAAGCTTGCAGATAATAAATTAATCTACATTAATTTACCAGTTTACTCCTAACTTTCGAGTCTTGTTTTTAATTTCAAGTATTTAATAAATTATCTACTTAATTTTATGTGTAATAAATCGTTGAGTTTTAATATAGGATTGGTCAATTTTAGTAACGTCTCAAATTTAGAGTTCAAAATATATTTTGAAATTTCTATTGAACCAACGAAGAGGAAGAAGAAGGGTATAGTTAGGTGATAACTCTCAATTCTTTTAGGTCTTTTTTAACCATATTTTTATGTCCTCAAGATCTCTCATTCGTATGTGATCTCGATTCATTTATGTACCTCCAAATTTAGGCTTTATTGTATCAATAAGTCATTGACCTAATTTATTTTTTAAGAAAATGGATTTTATATTCCTACAATTAGGGTTTGCGTTAATTTGAACCTCAAACGTCAGTTATGAGTTATTTGATTAAGATTCTATTATTTGTGACTTATAATTATTTGTAGTTGATTACATTTAAAATTAATTCACAATCACCTAAATAAAAGTATCTTTTTCCCCCAAAGTTCTACCGAAGTCATAAGGAAAAACTTACTTTTCCTTAATAATTAGAGAAAATAGAAAATGATATGAAATGTGAAATACTATACTACAAATATTTATGAGATTTACCATATTATCCCTTTTGATTCAGGCATTTTTCTCTAATATTTTATTAATTCATCTATTTAAAGAAATCTAATTAATATATGTGTGAGAATAATGTATTAATAATTTAAAACTAAATCCACAAAAGGTCTAAATTCACTCACTTAAAAGTTTAAGGATTTAATTAATATGATTTGGAATTTTAATTGATATAGTTCAACCTCAAATTTATAGGTATAAATTGATTTTTTTTTCTAATTTTTTTTAAAAGATCGACTTAATAAATGAAAATTGAAATTTTAATGATTATATTAGATATATTAAATGGTTGTCTTCAAATATAATAAAATGAACCAAAATATTTACATAATATAGTATAATTTCATTATCTATCTGCGATAAAACACAATAGACCACGATAGACTATCATATATGTCTATTTATGTCATGATAGACACAAATAATAATTTATCGCAAATAGACTATGATATTTTGTTATATTTATAAATATTTTCAGTAATTTTGTCATTTAAAATAACTTTCTTACATTTTTAAAATGTAATCACATGTTTGAAAGACCATCGATTTCAAAAAGTATTGAATAGGTTATGAATCTATGTATATTAGCACATAATAACTGAAATTTTGGAAACATATTGACATAAATTTTAAAGTTTAAAGACCATTATATACAAACACGGGAGTTTGAAGACAAGCTTTGTAATCTTTTTGGAGGAAAAAAAGTCCATTTATCTTTGATTTATTGGATTATAAAACTTTAAACTAATAATGTGTTTGGTTCAACTTTTCAAATGTTTCGTTTTTTAAAATAAGTCATTTTAGAAAAAAAAATTAAAGTGTTTGACAACCATTCAAAATAGTTTTTGAAACATTTTCGAACTATATTTTAAATAGTTTCTATCAAAAGAGTTAAAATAAAAATGATTTTAAAAAAAAAAAAAAAAAACATTTTTTTCTTTAGTCATTCAAAACAGGCTATAAATAGTTGGAACAATTAAAGTTCTAATATTTCATAAATGAATATATTGAGAGTCTTTGTTTTTTTTTTTTCATTTGAAAATCATATATACGTAATTTTGTGCATATAAGAATTATATAAATAATTAAACCCTTAGATACTCTAAACTAACATGTATAATCCTGATCACACTTGTACTAGACTTCTTTAAATTAAGAATTAACATAAATCAATGTTGTAATCAAAGTGATTGGCAATAACTTTCATTAAAATGGGCAAAGTTTCACCCATATGAAAGTCGCTATAACAAATTTGATTCGAACATTTTTTTATGATATGTTGTTAATATAGCCTTTAAAATCTTTTTTAAAATATATATACACATAGAATTTTGCATTAATACTTTTCAATCAATTGAAAAGTACCAACTTAATATCTAAACTGATTCACTTAAAAAAAATCAATATTTGAATTAATATACAAGTATTAGTCTACACACAAGCGTGAGATAATTACACAATAATTTTCAAATATCTACTTATAAAAGTCGAGTTTTAGTTCAATATCATCACGGCATGAAAATGTGTCTTTTTCAACCGAATATTTTTGGACAATCTTTTGTCAATAGTTTTTTTTACTTTTTTTCGACTATTTTTATAATCGAAAAAGGTATAATTTCTTGTAATGTATTTATTATTAGTTTAGGGTTGATTTCGAAGTTAACTAATCGCGTGAATCGACCAATAATATACATAAAAGACAGAGAAGAAAGAGAGATAGGCCATGTGAAGAAACTGTCCTTGATTCATTAGTTGGTCTTTGAATCCATTATTGCTATCCCTCTATCCAACATTTCTTCAAACCCCCTTTCAACATTTTTTGCTGATCTGGACTGTCGGATGTCTCTGGTGAAATCTCTGAAGCATCTTCTTTTTTTTTTTTTTTTTTTTTGCCTTTTTCTTTTGCGGTTTGTATTTCTCTACGTGTTGGATCTTCACAAAGGTAATTGACGAATGAGTGATTACGTCAAAATAATAATAATAATAAATAAATTGAATGGAGCAATATTTGGAATGCACTTATCCATCTTTATCTATTTTTTATACGCTCTTTTTAATTAACAAGTAGAACTACGAGAAGGAAAAAGTAATAACTCTTAGCCTTTCAAAATAAAGTGTGTATATATAGTCAGTCTTGACTTATCTCAAGCAATTTCCAAAGACTCCCATGCCTTTCTTGTTCCACTAATCAGGAGCAAATTTTCAGATGTCTTTTTCGTTATTACAACCTTTTTGATGTCACGCACACGCAAAATAAATATATAGTTTCTTTTTTTAAGAAGAAAGTTTGTCACATGTGGTAAAGTGTAGTTTAAAAAAGAGTAATTGTTGAGATTGGTGATGACATATTGCATTCTCAACTCTATTGAAAAAAAATTAAAAAAAACTATCAAAACTATGAAAAATAAAAAAATATATATATTTTAAAAAAGAAGAAAGTTTGACACGTGACAAATTATGGTTGGACAAAGGTGATTGTTGATGTTGGAATGTCTTGAATCAGTTGTCTGACTACGAACAACCAACTATGGGGTCTATTCAGAATTCCTATTTAGTATATTTAATTATTTGTGATTATTTATGATTATAATTTTAGGGTTTAGAGAAGTTCACTATATAAACTCTCTAATCCCAGTAGCGTCATTTTGTAATTTAGAAAACATTCTCTTTGATAATATTGTTCTCATTTGTCTCGTGGACGTAACTAACACACTGTTAATGAACCACGTAAAGTTGTGTGTCGAGTTCTCTATGCTTTTGTGTTCTTTTTTATTCTTTAATTACAAATTTCGTAATAGTTGAATTAGTGACGACGTAATATTATTAAAAAAAACTAGAGGAATACTTGAGTATATTTGGAATGTATTTATTTTTATGCATCTTCTAATCACACAAAATATATATGCATATAAAAGAAAAAGTAAGAAAGTTTGTCACGTCTTGGCAAACTATGATACTAGACAGAGGTAATTATTGAATTGATATTGACCTAATTAAAAAAAAAAATTATCAAATGAGCAATATTTGGGTGCGTTTGGGATGCACTCATATTTATGCATTCAACTCTAATCACACAAAAATATATATATTAAAAAAAGTAAGAAAATTTGTGTCCGAATAGCACTTATTTTTGTGCATCTCACACCAAATTGTTGTGTCTGAATAGCACTTATCTTTCTTTGAGCATCTCATACCAAATTGTCCAATCATAACTTGTCACATGACAAATTTTTCTTACTTTTTTTTAAATATCTTAATTCATTTTTTATTTGTATGATGAGATTGAAATGCATAGAGATGAGTGCGTTTTAGAATTCACCAAGTATTGTTACCCTGGCAAACCATGATCGGATAAAGTCAATTGTTAAATCCGTGATGACGAAAACAATACTCAAATGACTAAATTAGCAATCGATGCATTCATTTTATGCCTCCATCTTTAATCATATATATATATATATATGAATGAAAAGGTTTGTCATGTGAAAACATTAGTGAAGTCTACAATCCACTAAATTTTTTTTTTTCAAGGTGTGATTTTAAAAAAAAAAAAAAGAAAGTCGTGATCTCCAACTAAGCTCTTTCAGGGCTTTGGAAAAGTCATTGTTATGATGATGCTTTTGCAGTTATCATCATTGTCAATATCTTTGTCGTCAAAATCTTTCCACCTATCTATTTTTTTAATTGAAAAAAAAAAAAAAAAAGGTACAGTGTTGTTTCATTGTGTTTGGGATTGGGAACTGGATTCAGTTAGAAATGAAAAAGATCGTTGAATGTATGAGTGGGGACGAAATATATTGATAGTTGTCATGTGAAGCCTTTTTCTTTCAAAAGTTTTCTACACCTTGTGATATGGTAGTAGATAAAGTAAGTCGGTTTTCTTTTCTCAAAAATTAAACCTTCACCTCTCAATTTAAGTTTTTTGGTCAATCGGTGATGTAAGATGGTATCAGAGCATGTGGTCTAGGGAGGTTTTGTGTTCAAGCATCTGCTTGTTTGACTCTACTACATATTTTAAGCCCATGAATGAAGATGAGTGTTAGATGATATATTAATTACATTAACATCTCATTTGCAATTTGATAGTCCTATTGATTATTTGTCGTTTGTGAGCATTCATTTAAACCTTTCCGTTTAGGTAGTTGGGTTATTTTATGGTATTGGAATGAAGGAAAGAAATTAGTTTTGGCCTAACTATTAGTAGCAAAAGATCACTTGCTAGGAATAGACTAGAGTACTAATCTATAGTTAACTGTCAACTTGATATATAATCTTTTACTTTTGAGTTACATCATAGTTTGACATGAATTATATTCAAATAAATTAGTTTTGTACAGAATTTATAAGTAGTTTAAATAATCAAGAGGAAAAAATATATATATGTTGATGTCGTATTGGTGTTGAGAAAAGCTTAATTCAAATGTCATTTGAAGATTTTTTGTCAACACCATAAATGTGGCGTCGACAAAGGGTGGCTCTATAGACACCAGAAAGTCCCAAAGACGGCCATTAAAATGGCGTCGAGAGATCATCTTCTCCTGACAAATATACATTTTTGCATTGACAAAGATTTTTTCGATGAGGCACTATTGACACCTTTGTCGATATATAAAATGATGTCAGGAAAGGTTTTCTCATCGTGTTTTCAACTTTTTTCCGACGGTTTTTGTAATTGGGAGAACTACAATTTCTTATAGTGATTGTGAAAGTAGAACAAAACATAACTTCTCGGGTTTATTGAATGGTATATATATATGTGTATTTATGTATATATAAAGAACCAAAATATAATATATGGAATATAAGGTTCACCTTATATTTAGTAATGTATGAAAATATAATATAAGTTGAAGTTTTCATCCTAGCACAAAATTTGTTTAGACATATATTTAATGGAGTAAAAACCTTGCTACATAACTAACTAATAATTTAACATAACTCAATTAAAGATTTATACATTTGATCAATAACTCAGAAGTTCGAATCTATCTTATATGTTGTTGAACTTTAAAATGTAGCTACATAAACAACAAAAACACGTTATATTTTTATTGGATATAAAAAAATAGCATAAATGTATATGATAAAAAAAAAACATTATTGATCGGAAGCTTTTCAACTTAAACGAACTCATTTATATATCCTAATAATGTACTATATTAAAAGTTTATATAACAAATTAGATACTCATGTGATGAAGCATAAATGATAGTTCCAAATGCCATTATTGAGTGGTCACAAATTTGATAATATTCTAAATCACATTTATAGCAAGAAAAATAGGCTTTAAACAAACTTTTGCAACATTAATCCCTTTACCATTTTTTTTTTTTTGGGAGTATCACCCCTTTGAACTTAAATTAGGGTGAGATCCAAGTATTATAGAAATATTGAAATATGCTAAAGTCATATGGCTCATCTTGATTAATCAATTATGTGACTTCTAGCTCATCAATTTAGTAAAGTTTTTAATTTGTCACTTTTAATAGTTCATCTTGTTGAACTTTAAGATGCTTTCCCTTTTGACTTATATCTCTATATGAAGGTGGAATAAAAGTCCCTTTTTCCATGAAGTTCTAATATGCATATACTCACATTAAAAAAAGAATTGATAAATTTGGTTTTTGGTAAGGTAAGAAGACTATTGAATCCTATCATCATTTATTTCATAATCAATTTGTAATCTCATCTTACAACAATCATCTTGAATAGCAATTTTCCAATTTCATTTCTATATATCACTGTCTCGAAGTCTTCTCTATCGGTCTTGTAAATAATGATTTCTTATATATTTACGTGCATCATGAAACTTCAACCAATATTATTCTTTAGTAACAAAAATTAAAATTTATTTTTAAAACATATCATTAAACTTATAAGTTTTACTTTAAATTTAATCATTATTCTTAAAAAAAAAATATATATATATATATAATGATGGAAACTAAACTAGCATGTCATTTTTAAATATTGTCCTTTCTTATATGAGTAAAGTGGTAAAAGAAAAAAAAAACACAAATGTGAATCCATTTCAATTTTCTATGTTAAGGATAACATAAAATAAAAGGAAACAAAAGAAAAAGAAAGATAAAAGTTACACACAAGAAAATGGGAAGGGTATTGGATGGTGGGGTTGAGGATATGAGAGGTAGTAGTTTGACATGAGATATTGAGAAGCTTTTGTTTGTAGATATGGAAAGAAAATGATGAAACAAAGTCTGAAAAATGTGGGGTATGGAAATGTGGTTGTGTTGTGTTTGTTTATGGGCAAATATCAACCTAACATTTTTCAACTTCCCTTTTCATTTCATTTCTTGTTTTTCAGATTTGACTTACACTGACACTCTCTTATTGTACATCTTTTGTAGGTCCATTCTTCCTGCCAATAATAATATTAATGACTTTTTACTTTCCACACATTCACCATCTCCTATCACTTTAAAAGGGTGTTTAAGGCAATGAGTATAATTTTAGAGTCTAGATTATGAAGTTTTGGGATCTCAATGTAATTTATGAATGTTTTTTTAATCGTGGATCATGAACTCCTTAAACCTAAACAACGAGTGGAGTTCAAGCTCCAATTCATTGGTCTAATTCTATTTTTTCAAATTTGCAATATTAGTTTGATCTTTGAATACTATATTTAAAGTAGAAATCTATTTAGATTGTTAAACGAAAGTTAGGACCTAAACATCATCGCATACCATTTTAGGACTTAATTTTCATCAAACATTTTAATATATTTTCTACACTAAACCTAGTTTTGAGACCTATGTAGACATGAAGGTTAAGGTATTTGCATTTTTTAAAAAAGAAAAAACAAAAACAAAAATAAAACAAAAGAGCACCTCAAACATTAATAAAAAAGGCAGTCTAAATTCGACCGAAGTACAAAATGTCTGGTACATGCTTACAACACGAAATTAACAATGTTGAAAAAAAATTATCACACTAAGAAAAAGAAATTCGAGTGAAGAAGCTCATCGAGCTAACCATGAGCCATCGATTTCCATTTTCACTTTACAAATAAAAAATCATCGTGTGTAAAAGAACTTTTCAAATACCAAATATCAGTCATAAATGGTTGAACCTTATGAAAAAGGATTGTTAATTCTATTACTCATATTAATTAAAGAAGTCGAATAAGAGAATACAGTGATCGACATACATAATCCCCCTAATAGATTGCTCGCCTAAAGGCTTCTATCATGGCCAAAGCTTCCCCACACAAGGGAGAAAGATATCTCTTCTGCAAGTCATATAAAACATTCATAATCTCTGCCACATCATTAAGACAAACAATCCCAAAACTCGTAATCTCTCCTCCTTCCTTACACGACACATCCACATACAGAATCGAAGTTCCTTCATGCGCAAATAAATTTAAAGGAGACGAGTCAATGCCAATATGACCATTCATCGAGGAGTAGAGAATGCAGCTAAGTAATCTACAATTCATTCTCACCAAAATACAACTAAGGGAATAGGTTCATGATGAAAAGTCCTATTTCAATCCCTTCAAATTACTCAAGTCCCCACACATGCAAGAGAGAACTTCGTGATAGAAAGTGCCATGAAATTATAAACCCAAATTCTTTTATCAAAACATGTAGCATTCATACTCCTCCAGACTAAAATAAGAGACGATTAGATCTTCGAAGTCCAGTAACAACCAAATAACATATATTCCATAGTCTCACCATTGATCCCACACAAAGGGTAACAAGGGTTCAAGTCTATATATTGCAATTTTTTAATGAATGGTTATAGAAGTAGCTTTTAAACAAATAACAAAGTTCGAAAGTATTATTAATAATTTAGCCTACTCTAAATACCTCCATGTTTTCTTTTAGATGTCATTTTATACCATCTCACTGAAAACCCCTTCTTTAGTACCTAAGATGATGCTTTTAAGCTATATTATCTTCTATTTTAAATCGTGTGAATATTCTTATTGCTCTATTTTTTTCGTTGTATGATTAATAATCGATTGTCATTCGAAATTCTCTATGGGATAATATACGAAAATTGTCACAAATGCCCTCATATCATTTTCTTCAATAATTCTTATTTTAGGTACAAATGTCTATAATATTTGTCATCAATTTTCGTTATAGTTTCAAGCAAACATCTAAATTTACATCAATATTTAATAGCATACTCATTTAATTAATATTGTGACAATTATGACTAGCTAACCATTCTTTCAAGCAATACTCCTCCATTTGGCTCTGCATAGTCAAACTCATGTTGACACCAATGTGGCCAATTTATTGTTTTCTAAGAAGAATTTTAAAAACAATGGGCAAACAAATTAGCATCGATGGTTTAAAAAATGTAGGGTTTGGTTAGCTACATTTTTTTTATTTTTTTAAAAATAAAATATGAAGGGTTCATTTTTTTTGTGGATGTTGTGGTGAATTTGGATCTTACAAGATATGTAAAAAATTAAAAAAATATATATAGAAAATTAAATCTATCTAATCATATCTAATCCTAACTTATTAGGATTATGAAAGATCCATCTCATCTTTATCATAAGAGGAAAAGGTAAACTCTATCTCATTTTCCCTATAAATGCATCATTATAACTCCACGGAGGGGAAAGAGATCTTGATTTTGATATGGGATCTTAAACTTCTAACTTCTTATTTATTCTACAATTCTCTTACTGATTTAGGCACCAGGCACCAGAACACTTTTTCCTGTCTTGTCAATTATCTTCCTTCCCCGAAGTTATAAATTCATTATTGAAGGAACGTAAAGGTTAGGTGAGTCTTCCTGCTCAGATTTTTCCATCAACAGTGGGAATCCAAGACTCTCACAAAGTGAGCATCCAGATTACCACATTTTTTTTTTTTTTTTGTAATGTAAGATACCTACTCATCTAGATATTTTTGGACATCCTAGGATGCTCATACAGAAGGCGTCTCAAGAATTTTAGATGCCCTTCTGAAACATGGGTTTTCTAAATTTCATGGTTGAAGGCATCATCTTTTTACTTTTTTTAAGCTTTTTTTCATATATATATTTACCTCCCTTTTTAATTTTATAATTAAATAAATACTGTGAATATGTATTTTACCCTCTTTGATTATATTGTAATTGTGTTTTTTAGATATATATAGATACCCCTTTTTAATTTTATAATTAAATGAATACTGTGAATATGTATTTTACCCTCTTTGATGATATTGTAGTTGTGTTTTTTAGAAAGGCCTTCAAATTTAAATTTAAATTTAAGAGAACTTCTTATAAATAGAAAATTCTAAAAAATATCTATACTTTATAGCATAAAGTTTCAAAAGTGCTTGTATTTTTTGAATTTTTTGCTATAAAGTGTAAATATTTTTAAATATTTTTTATATTAAAAAAGATCCATAAATTTAAATTAATATTTATTTTATTAAAAAAATTTTAATTAATATATATTATTTTTTTGAGAAAAATAACAAGTAAAATAATAAAACTTAATTAATAGAAATAGATATGTTATATAAGTTCAAATTATATTAAATTAATTATAAATTAATAAATAGTCATAAGAGCATTCTTAAAACATTACGTAAATTTAAAACATTTCCGAGTAGAAATCCTGTAAAACAAACACAGTTATCTAAGTATTTCGGTTATCTTCAAAAACATTCTAACAAAACAAATATGGTTATTTAAGGATGTCACAATTTCGGACATCTAAAGATTTCGATTATCTACCTTCTAGAAAACAAACGGCCCCTAAGGGGTGGTTGGATCACAATTTCAAGTGAGTGAAGTGGTTATTATAGTCCACCCCATGTTTGGAATTCCAATATAATAGTTGGTGTTTCTAACTATTATAACCTACCATTAATAACAGTATTATTATTTCGAATCTCTCTTTATTATAATATTTACTATTTGTCATAGTTTTTACTATTTCATACCCAAACTAAGATCGTCGGCATCTCAAACACAAACTACTATAAACCACCAACGATAATAATCACTGGCTACAGTAACTAACTCAGCATCTCGATGATTTATGTTTAACAACCCCTCTTGTCTTGTCCTATTCTTTATATTTGAACTCCCTTTTAAAATATTTGAAAAGATTTCTCACTATACCAACTTTCTCTCAAAAGGGACATAGTGCCAAAAAGAAAGAGACAAGCTTAAGAATATATGTACTATTTGAGCACAAATCACATGTTCTATGCAACAATAATATAGCTCTCAATTATATATATATATATATATATATAAGGATAAAACATTATTATAGAATAAATCAAAAAATGTCACACAAGGTTACGTTACAAATACACCCATTACATTTTAAAGCAAAGTTTAAGATGATGCTTGTTTATCACAAAGCTTTGAAAAAATTATCTTTGATTGTCTAGTACTTGATATTTTTTAAAATGTCAGATTTATTTGGTACTTCATTGCCAGTGTCAAGTAGCCTTTTTCTTTTTATATAAAATGACATGTGTATGTTACCCATTGCAATATATATATACACACATATATATACATATATATAGTACACTTGTGAAGTTGGATCTGACAAATTTTATAATTTTTAATAATTCTTGTCTAACTTACCCCTTTTAAAGAACAATACAATTTCTCCCAAAAGGATGCAAAAGTTACAACAATATGTTTATTTTCTTTTATGAGTAGAGAGATGCTTTTGCTATTGACACAACCTTAGAATAATAATATTAAAAAAATTTAAAAATCTCAATTTGCCACGTTTCCTTTACCCGTGAGGCCTCATTTTATAACTACTTTGACTTTTACTATTTTAAAATTAAATTTATAACTTATAAGTACTACTTGTGATTTTTGTTTGTTTATTATTTCTTAAAATATAGACTCCATTTGGGGTTGTAGTTTTTAATATAATTGTTGTGGTCGTGTACTTTGTGAAAATAAAATTGTGTTTAGTAAATGTTGATTTTAAATTAGAAAAAATGAGTAGTTATTGTGTTTGGTAAACTAATACTAGATTTGTGTGATTTAGTTAAGAAAAATAATTATTATAAAAAAATGAAATCAAAATTTTACTAGAGATTAGATGGGTAGGTATATAGAATGATGAATTTGAGAATTGTAAACATTAAGGCTAAGTTTGATAATCATTAGTTTTTTGTCTTCGTTTTTTAAAATTATGTACACTACTTCCACCTCCAAAATTTTCCTTTGTTATCTACTTTTTATCAACGGTTTAAAAAATCAATTCAAATTTTGAAAACTAAAAAAATTAGTTTTAAAAAACTTGTTTTTGTTTTTGAAATTTAGTTAAGAATTCAACCATTGTAAGATGTAAATCATCGTATTGAATGAAGAGAAAATAGGCTTAATTTTCAAAAATAAAAAAGTAAAAATGAAATTATTACCAAACGAGACTTAAACAATTAAATGAGGTGATAGATTTTTAAGGAAGCTAAATCTCAATGTTGATTTCTATAAGATTTTGCACGTTAGAATGAATTAAAAAGTGTGTTTGGATATATTAATAAATAGTTTGTTTACCAAATAGCTAGACAATAAAGATTATGTAGTAAAATTGATGAGTAAAACGAGACACAATGGACATACGGATATTGAGAAATTACAATACAATAATATAAATATAATTGATATTACGATTTTTTTTCCTCTTTCAATTTCTCACAAAATTCTCACCAATCCATACTCCCACAAAATCCACAAATGACCACTATTTATAGGAATTTTGATGAGTAGGATGTAGAATAACTTGGACACTAATGATGTGTATTCATAAGACACATAGCCTAGGAAGCACAGATACTTCTAATTATGCAGAGAATCGATATCAGATGCATATTTAGATATGGATACGTCCAGTTACGTGGCAGATACATGTCTTGATTTGAAGTATTTGATTTTTTAATTTTTTTTTAATTTCCAGATACGTATATATGCTTCAAGATACTATAGGTGGATATGTTAGGTCATTTTTTTTCAAATTTAAGTCCAACCACTTAAAAAGCCCAATCTACAACCCATTTTATTTAAGTATCTATTTCGGAATGATTTTAAAATCATCATAATTACTTTTTTTAATTTTAAAATCACTTGAAAATGCACTTTTAATTACTCAATATTGATTTAGTTTTCAATTTTACACTTTTAAATGCAATTTTCATATCATCAAAATTAGTTTTGAAATATTAAATATGTTTCACGGTGATTCTGAAAATGAAAAAAGTGATTTTAACTATTTAAAAATCACTCTCAAACATAAAAATCTAATTAAATCAAGAAATCCAAAACAAAATAAATTAAAAATGATTAAAAAATAAAAAGTTAAAAGAAAAAAACCGAAACGTAATTATATTTTCATTCTTCTCTTCTATCTTACTATCTAAATCATGATCCACACACCCCTTCATCCTCAACTTCATTCTTCAATCTTCATCATCTACTTCTTTCATACCGTCTACTCTATTCGTTCAACCACCATTAAACATTATTGGATTTTTTTTCAAGTTTTCACTTTCTTCTTGAATCTATTTTAATATACTTAAAATAAGTATTATTACAATTAATTGGGCATTATCATATATATATATACACACACACCACATTATAGAATAACGTATATTCAACGTATCTGTATGTTAGTTATTTAGAAATTGGTGTATCGTCGTATCGTATCGTATCTGTATCCTGTATCCATATCTATGTCTGTGCTTCTTAGCACATGGCATTTAGACACTAAGCATGGACAACTATCTACTACTTATTTATATATTTATAATATTTCCCCCTAGATGTCCATCATATATATGAAATATGTCTCGTTAAAACCTTACTAGGAAAAATCCAATGGAAAAAAATCCTAGTGAAGGGAAAATAGTACATATTTCATATAATTTATCCTCCTTAAAGATTAAAATATATTTGCTCCCCCTCATAAATGAAGGAACCGGTTAAGGTTGGGAGCGAAAGTAGGGATCGGTCCCAAATCCCAAATTTTACAGAACGTGAATTTTACAAAAACATAACAGAAACATTATGCATTAAATTAAAAATACAACATGCTAATTATGGAAAAGATTAAAAAATGGATAGGGAGAAGAATTACTAACCCTTGAATATCTGATCTTTCCGTAATTCCTTCTCCAAAATAGCCACGAACTCGAAATCCTAATTTGGCCACCACCACGAAAACTTCCCATGTATTCTCTAGGATGAGAATTCAAGGAGTTGTGGGCTCTTGATATTTTAGAAGAGTGTGATAGTTTGAGAGAGGAAAATGGGAAGAACAGAGAACTTGAGAACTTTTCTCAGAGTAAAAAAATCTGTGTATCTCTGTAAAACTCAAGAAGAGGATGAAGATGATTGTTACAACCCCTCTGCCCCACTCCCACCTTCACGTGCGTTGTAGAGAGAAAAAAGGGGAGGGAGCTACAACTCCTTTCCAAAATAATTTTTCAAAAATTAAAAAGAATAAAAGAAAAAATAATTTTAACAAAACATTATTTATATGATAACCACTTTATCATATAATATATATTGAACTATATGTTACATTAAATATAACATATAACCTATAATTTAATATTGTATCAAATATAATATAACCTATAGTTTTTATTCTCTCATTAATGCGTGGTATTTAATATAAATCTCATTTATACTAAATTTAATTATAAGAATCCAATTCACATAATTAATATTTGAATCATATTCAAATATTTATTTCCTCTCAAATAAACTTTATATTATAAAGTATCAAATACATTATAGTAATTATATCATATATAATTAAATCAAATTAATTATATCACATATAATTAATTCCGTCAATTAATTTGAACAATTCAAATTAATCCAAAATTGATTCTCATTTAATCCCTGTTGAGTTACAGAGGGGACCTCATGGACCTATAGATTGAAGCTCCAATAGTACTTGAATAATTAATTAAACTCTTTAATTAAATTATTCGGCATCCATCAACTGTCGGGCATTCCACTAAAAACCAACAGTAGCACTCTTCGCACTACAGATATATTTCTGTGTTCATTGGATATAATCAGTCAAAAGTGCGATGACCCTTCACAAATTGCTCATAAGTGCAGCCAAAATTATCATTTTACCCCTGTAGTTACATCTAACTCCTTAAATACTAATGATCCCTCTAATGAACAATAAATCATAGTCCAACTTTGACCAAACCCCGCCCCAGAATCAATCCTCAAGGGAGCAATTTATCTACTTACCCCGATATTGGGGAATGAGTAATTCTTTATTGTGTAGTTGTGTTCCTAGCTCCCCAATCAGGTGAATCTCCGAAATGGTAGGCTTATTGAGTCGACGATCTGGGCACTCTCACCCATACAAATCAAAGGACCCCCTTCATAGGCAGGAGTTCACAACTCACTCAAGATTCAGATCATGTCACCTATGGTCATCCTGGTGAAATATAAGTCACTATTATGAACGACGTTATATAATGAGACTGGTCATTTCGTGGTCCAATTTTATACAAACTCCTTTCTAGAATACCTTCGCTCACATGTCTCCACATGAATGATCAGGATCATATCATTTATAGCACTTTACAATAATTGTAACATCTAAAAAGCAGGTCATATTGGTAGTGTCACCTGGATAAGGTATCCAACCTTATCCATTTGTTACAGACCATTTACGTTATCACTTAAACTTAATCCACCTGTATGTGTTTACATACATGTTTATGTTGCAGAAGATAATCTTGGATGTTAGTTTATTGGTTTGTGGGTTTAGTGCTACAAAATGTCAAATAAAACATCTAAATATTTGTACAATACAATTACAAATTACAGGATCTTACAAGATTTAAGTCATCAACCCCAACAATCTCCCACTTATCTTAAAGTTAGTAGGGCAACATACAAGTCATGTTAATATACAAGTACATAAATCAATAAACTAGAGCATAACACATTCCCAGTACAAAATCTTCCACTTGCCCTAGACTATATGTGGTTTGTCTCGTAGACCCATACTATGTAGGTGACACTCAAACACTTTAGCCGTGAGAGCCTTTGTAAATGGATTAGCAACGTTGTGCTCCGAAGCTATCTGCATGACGATCACGTCCGCTCGATCACAATCTCTCGTTTGAAATGATACTTTCTGTAACGACCCGACCTCCTAGGACTTAAGTTAGGCCGTTACTAAAATACATGCATGCATGAAACTTAAAACGACACTCCTTTATGATGAAATAAATGCTAAATAGATAAGGGGAGTTCAAAAATTCTTTATGAAATGCAAATGTTAAAAACAATAATAGAGTACCCATAAATCATAAAGGTTAATAAATAAACATGAAAAACAATTCTTAATAATAAGTTTCAAACATCAAAACTAAACATTAAGAGAAACATGAAAAGAACTCTAAATCTCATGATGCGGAAGCGTAAAAACTAGTCCCAGTGGCTCGATCACGAATTTCGCTTGTCCATCGCCGGTGCATCTCTACCCTTACCTAAAACAACAACATGAGAATGAATGAGTATAAAATACTCAGTAAGTAACCCCACTACTGGGGTCAGGCTAGGCATCTATATCCTCTAGATACCCACCTTTGGTGAAACATATAAACTGCTCTAGTCCTCATGGGACACATATATACATGAAACAAAATGGAGACTGAGTTCTATCCTACTGTAGTTAAGTATGTCCACTACCTCTAGTGAATCTCAAAGGAGACACAAAATGATGAATCCCGAAGGAGACCCAAACTGGTGATTCCGAAGGAAACACAAATTGGTGAATCCCAAAGGAGACACAAACTGGTGAATCCCAAAGGAGACACAAACTGGTGAATCCCGAAGGAAACACAAACTGGTGAATCCCGAAGGAAACACAAAATCTAATGGGCATCTAACTAATCAGTAAGGACATTTGCACAGTCTTAACATCATAATCATTACTGTACGAATTTATGACATACATATAAACCTCAACATCACGGTTTTACAACATACATGTATACCTCAACATCATCAGATCAAATACAACCATATGGAAGCACATACCATCTCATACTAGCATCCAAGTGTCCATGTGCGTAAATAAATAATTTAGATCTCGTACCAGAACATACTTTGATCATATTATACTATCAGTCTATCATGCTAACATTCTGCCATAACATACATTTATCATGCTAGCATACATCTAATGTCTGGCCCGTGAGCAGTTCCAATAGTAAGATTACTTACCTCTAATCGCAAACTTTAGAAACTAGAAGCAACCGCTTCCTTGCCTAATGGAACCTTAAATCAAACAAACATGCAAAATAACTTTAATCCTTGTTGGTTGTTGTTCGAAATTTGGAGCCATTAAGAAGTGGGTAACTCAAATCTAAGTCGCAAACGTTGTGGCCGTTGAAGTTGTATGTTGCAGCGTCAGAGGACATTGGTTGGAGATCATAGGCATTGTCGTTGTTCATTGGAAGGAGAAAACGAACAGATGGGGGTGGGGTTTGACTTTTTATAAAAAAAAACAATAATAATAATAATAATAATAAAACAAAAAAGGAAATAAGTATAATTACATTTAATTTCTTTCCGTTTTACTATTAAATTCCATTATATTTAATTCCTTTCTGTTTTACTATTAAATTCCATTACATTTAATTTCTTTCCGTTTTACTTTTAAATTTCTTTTATTATTAAATTCCTTTCTGTTTCAAAAGAAAATTAATTACTGCAATTAATTTCCAATTTGAATAATTTCACGCCAACAATTAAATTTTCGCACTTATACTTGAAGTCCAAAATTTCAAAAATGTCCTCCAACTAATAACAATTACAAAAATTCCAAATAATAAAGTTACTGAAATTACATTATTACTAAAAAAAATGTGCGGAGTGTTACACTTTCGCTCTATATGCTTTCCGCACTTGTGACTCTGAGGCTCTCGAGAATTAACCACAGCATCAGTATTATCACAATAAAGGGTGATGGGTTTTGACATGTCTAGAATGACTTTCAGATCAGTAAGAAATTTTCTGAGCCAAACAGTTTCCTTAGCAGGTTCGCAAGCCACTACGTACTCAGCCTCCATGGTGGAGTCAGCAATGCACCCCTACTTGGTGCTCCTCCAGATTATTGTCCCTTCGTTAAGAGTGAACACTGATTCTGATGTGGATTTCCTAGAATCGTTATCGGTTTGGATAGTCCATGTATCTTGTAAAGATCAAATCCTTAGAACCATATACGAGCATGTAGTCCCTCGTTCTTCATAGATACTTGAGGATGTTCTTAACGACAGTCCAGTGATCATAACATGGATTAAACTAATATCTACTGACAATTCCTACCGCATAGCAAATGTCAGGTCTAGTACATAACATCGCATACATCAGGCTGCCAATAGCCAATGCATAGGTGATCCATCTCATTTCCTCGACTTCTTGAGATGTCTTAGGATATTTTTCCTTAGACAATATAACCTCATGTTGGAAAGGTAGTAAACTTCTCTTGGAGTTCTTCATTGAAAACTTGGCAAGAATTTTGTCAATATACGATCCTGAGACATGTCTAGCATTTTGTTCTTTCGATCTCTAAAGATCTAAATGCCCATAACAAATTGCAAATATTTAATTTGGAATTGGGTCATTAGTCAATTCTTAATTTCAGTCATTAGTCCTACATCATCCCCAATGAGTAGGATGTCGTCTATATATAGCACTAAAAAAGCTACTGAATTGTTGATGATTCTCTTGTAAACACAAGGCTCATTAACCTTTTGATCAAAGCCATAAGATTTTATCACAGTATCAAATCTTATATTCCAAGATCGAGAAGCTTATTGCAATCCATAGATGGACTAATTAAGCTTTTAAACCTCTTTCTCTTGACCTTGGGTTATGAATCCTTCAGGTTGCTCTATATAAATGGTCTCCTCAAGATTATCATTTAGAAAGACAGTTTTGACGTTCATTTGCAAAATCTCATAGTCATAATATGAGGCAATGGACAAAAGGATCTAGATAGACTTCAACATGGCAACGGGTGAACATGTCTCCTCATAGTCAACTTCTTCAACTTGGGTATAACCCTTTGCCATAAGTCTAACCTTAAAGATTTGCACCTTCCCATCAACACCCCCTTTTCTGTTTCAGACCTATAGATTTTATTCCATCAGGTTGAACTACAAGATCCCAAACAGAATTGAAGTATATAGACTTCATTTTGAGATCCATAACTTTGATCCACTCATCTTTGTCGATATCCTCCATTACCTTCTTGTAAGACAAGGATTCTTAACACCTCCTTCAGCTACCATAGCTAGGACGTCTGTTAAACCCATATAACGAATAGATGGGTTCGCAACCCTCCCACTACATCGAGGTTCCCTCAACACTTGAGGTGAAAATGACCTCTTAGATGAACCAACGTCAACAACTCTTGTTAAGGTGTTGGGTTCTTCAATAACCCTTGTTCAAGGTTCAGTACTTTACTTGAAAATTTCATTCAACACAATCTTAATGCATGGCAAATGCTCCCTTATGTGGTCTTCTTCTAAAAATATAGCATTTTTCAACACAAACACTTTATTTTCTTTAGGATCGTAGAAGTAACCACCTCTCGTTCATTTGGGGTAGCCTACAAATAGGCACAATTTTGAACGAGGTTCCAATTTCTTAGGATTTGCCTCAAGCACATGTGTTGAGCAACACCAGATCCTAAAATGGTATAAACTGGCTTTATGACCATTCCTTGATTTCAATGGTTTTCTCATAACACTCATGGATGGAACACAGTTCAAAATATAAATTGCAGTCTGTACTGCATAACTCCAAAACGAGTCAGGTAAGGAAGCATAACTCATCATAGACCCAAGGTATACTATTCTACTAAGGTGTACCAGGTGCCGAGAGTTGGGATACTATTCCATGCTCTATCAAATAGTTCTGGAATGTAAGATCCAAAAACTCTCCACCTCGATCAGATCGAAATGTTTTAATTGTTTTATTTAATACATTTTCAACTTCACCCTTAAACTCTTTGAACTTTTCAAAAGCTTTAGACTTCTATTGCATTAAATAAACATACCCATATCTTGAATAATCATCACTAAACATGATGAAATATTCAAAATTCCCTCTTACCTTAACATTCATCGAACCACAGAGGTCTGAATGTACAAGCTCTAAGGGTTCTTTGACCCTATGACCTTTTCCAATAAAAGATCTTTTAGTCATTTTGCCTTCAAAGCATGATTCACACACTAGTAAAGAATTTTCTTCTAGCTCACTTAGAAGTCTGTTATTGACCAATCTCTCAATCCTATTGAGATTGATGTGTCTTAATCTTAGGTACTAAAGAGAGGCATTTTCTTTAGGAGGAATTTTAAGTGTTTTATTCTAAGTTACCGCAGCTTTAAACATTTTAGTGTTAAGGATGGCTTTAGTTACTAACGATCTTAGCACATATAAATTATTTTCTAGCTTAGCAAAAAAAATATTAATACCATTCTTGGAAATAAACGCTTTATTTACAGAGAATTGTATAGAGTAGTTTGTTCTAATAAACACTTTATAGAAATTAAGTTCCTTTTCAAACCAGGAACAACAAATACATTTTCAAGTAAAATATATCTATTATGTAAAGTCAGTTGGAGTCCTCCCACTGCCACAGTTGAGATAACGTACCCAATTCCAACACACATCGTCATTTTCATGGTATCCAATTGCCACCAGTAACTAATTCCCTGAAATGAAGACCAAACATGGTTAGTGGTGCCTGAATTAATTATCCAGGCAGAATCATCATTCTCTATAAACAGGTCTTCAATACAAGTAAATCAGATTTACCTTGCTTGGCCTTCTTCTTTTCTACCAAGTATTTGAGACAATTCCTCAACCAATGTCCCTCATGGTTGCAATAGAAATATATTCCCTTTGCAGCCTTTGCCTTCTTGCCCTTATGGGCAACAGCTAGTGGGTTAGCTTTCCCCTTTCCACCTTTCTTTTTCTTCCACTTTTTGGTATTGGAAAAAGAAGGCATGGACTTAGCTTCAAAAGTTGAACCTTTATAGATGAAGCAACATTTGCCTCACTCTTCTGTTCCTTGGTTTTCATCAAGAATTGGAAAGTCTGTAGCTCGTTGAGCAAGGTAGTCAGATTGTGGTCAACCCTGTTCATAACAGCATTGCTACGGAAATATATGAAACTTTCAGGTAAAGTTTCCAGAATGAAGCTAACCTGACTGGCTTCATCGATGACGGACCCATTCATCCCGCCACACTGAAGTGGACCATCATGTTGAGAACACATTCTCTAACAGATGCTCCTTCTTGCATATGGGAATTGAAGATGAATTTGAAAGCATCATGCCTGAGCTGTGCGGATAGTTGTCCGGACATTCCCCTCAGAGACTCCATGATCTCACGAGCCGTGAGCATGGACTCATGCTTCTTGGGCAAGGCTTCGGAAAGGCTTGCCAAGATATATGCTCGGGCCTTCTCATTTGCCCATGTCCATCACTCGTATGCTTCTCAAACGTTTCGAGCATCATTTGCAGTAGAAATAAGAGGACAATCCTCCATAAGGACAAAATATAGGTCATTGATGATTAATATCATGTTGATTGTGTTTTTCCATATTGTATAATTTTCGCCAATAAGTTTTTCGACGGTGACCAAATTTAAAGTTGTGGAAGTCATGATTAATAAATTGTTGAAACCATATAAATTATTTATATTAGTATATTGTGCATTAACCCATTTGGAAAAACCAATCATATTTACCAAAATAATCTAATTCACTCTAAGTGACATCTATTTTGCAATGATGTTTCAGTGAGTCAGGTCAAAAGCCACCGTAGGGTGATCAAGTACCCCTTCACTAAAATGAGACTATTTCAACCAATAGGCAGAACAACTCCTTGTTACTATAACTATCGGTCACCACTATTTAGTCTAGAAATTGTTAAAATCGCTTAAGATTTCTTATAATTGTAACCCCTTATTTTAGATTCTAGAGTTCCTCCCCAATAAGTCAACCGTAGGGGAAAATCGATTAGGAAAAAAACTAAAGTAATTCTATCCATTTCTGGAGTTTCAGGTAAAGAATCATGCAACGTCTCGCTCCCACTTACTATAAACACTCTCTCCATTCACTTTGTTATTGACCTATACAAACACCATCAATTGGGAGACACAAGCAAAGGTGTCTTGAGGCCAAGTATAGATCTCATGGTGTGAACTTTTAAGGAGAAACGTGAAAAGGTAAAGTGACGTATCATATACCCCATTTTCTCCTACTGAATATTACACCTAGGGTTATTTAACTTAGAAAAATCAGGCTACTTATTTTTAACTAAGTGTTTGTTTAATTTGCCCAAAAGTAACATTTACTTTGGATGGTTAAACAATATTTATTAATGTTTATCAAACACTTTAATAAACTCCAATCAACCATTGCATGCTTGTAACAAATCTATCTAATTCACCTTTCTAGGTAAGTTTCCAAGTAGAGGTATTACGTTTCCATCAACTTAAATACCCCAACCTAAACAGAACTAACCTTAGATAAAAGGTCCCTTATAGATACATTTGTTATAAATTTAATTTTTAATTAAGAATCAATTTAATCCTATTAAACTGAATAAAAGATTAAACTTAATTTCTAATCTTATTAGAAAAGTGATCTTAGGTCTATGTAAATCATATTTTAAAACTATTTTAAAAAATTATTTTAACCTAAGGTTTGCATGCAATTCTTAATTATTGATTTTAATTTCTAAGTTCATTTAATTATAACTTTTATAAAATAAATGGAATAAATTAAAACCATATAATTGCATTTATTGACATACTTAGAAAATTATAACAATTATAAATTACCTAAGGTAGTGTCATGCTTCATGCAATTCCATTTCATTACTAACCATATATAACACTTATATAATAAGATAATGAAATAATTAATAAGATCCAACTATACATACATAAAACTATATATTATAACACTTTTAATATAAATGATGCATGGTTATGTTATTAATGCATGCAAACATATATTATAACACTTATATTATATGATACATAAGCATGCGATAAAAATTAAATCATGCAACTATATATATTATAACATTTATAATATAAATAATGATGTATGAATAATGCATAACCTATGGTGGGATTTTCACTATATGACATACATTATGGCATATATAATATTAAAATAAATCATACATCAAATGCATAATTTAAAAACAATTATTGGAACAGGATTGGACTCCTAAATAATTAATTAAATTATATAACACTTATATTAATTTAATTAATCAAAAATAACTATCTATTACATGAATATTGGTCAACCGATTCAAAACAAGAGAATCAGGCCTTGAACCGCACAAACTGGACCATCCAGCGCCCAAACCGACCTAGAATTGCTTGAACCAACTGAACCGAACAGGAACCGGTCGAACCACGAATCGAACCGGATGCAAACCGGATTGTTCTTTCCATCTCGCAGCATTGCAACGATGTGACCTAACATTGCAACAATGCGGATAGAACGTTCTGTTCGCCTAATCGCAGCGCTGCAACGCTATGGCACAACGTTGCAATGCTACTGTACATAATGCACTGTATAGTTGTGATATTCTTCAAAACTCCTCCGATTTTGGCCTCATCTTCTCCATATTTCGACCGAGATAACCATGAACGACATAATACAAACCAAATACAGGCTCTATAACATGAATTATGCCCAAAACATGAGCTCTTATAAATAAAATTTGTAAAAAGTTAAAACTTTATAAAAAGGACACCAATCCCGTAGACATCCAAATTTGTAAACAATTATTCCGTACATTCACCAATATACATAATGCTAAAATCCCACCATGAATTGTAAAATTAACTCTAAAAAATTGGAAAATTTTGGTCAAAAAACCTAGCTCTAATACCAATCGAAGGAACTGCTTAAGGTTGGGAGCAAAAGCAGGGATCAGTCCCAAATCCCAATTTTTACAAGGCATGAAGATCCCAATTTTTACCGGACATAAATTTTACAGAAATAAAACAGAAACATTATACATTGAATTAAAAATACAGCATGCTAATTATGAAAAAGATTTAAAAAAAAAAAAAAAAGGATACGGAGAAGAATTACTAACCCTTGAAGATCTGATCTTCTCATAATTTCTTCTCCAAAATGGCCACGAACTCGAAAACCTAATTTGGCCACCACCACGAAAGCTTCCTCTGTATTATCTAGGATGAGAATCTAAGGCGTTGTGGGCTCTTTATATTTTGAAAGAGAGGGATAGAGTTTGAGAGAGGAAGAGGGGAAGAGGGGAAGAATAAAGAACTTGAGAACTTTCTCAAAGTAAATAATCTATGTGTATCTCTATAAAACTCAAGAAGAGGATGAAGATGATCGTTACAACCCTCTACCCCACTCCCACCTTCACGTAAGTTGTAAAGAGAAAAAGGGGGAGAGAGTTACAACTCCCTTCCAAAATAATTTTTCAAAAATAAAAAAGAAAAAAAGAAAAACATTATTCAAATAAAACATTAATATATATTTATATGATAACCACTTTATCATATAATATATATTAAATTATATGTTATATCAAATATAACATATAACTATAGTTTAATATTGTATCAAATACAATATAACCTTTAGTTTTCATTTTCTCATTAATGCACGGTATTTAATATAAATCTCATTTATACTAAATTTAATTATATGAATCCAATACACATAATTAATATTTAAATCATATTCAAATATTTATTTTCTGTCAAATAAACTTTATAATATAATGTATCAATATATTATAGCAATTATATCATATATAATTAAACTAAATTCAAAATAACCCGAAATTGATTCTCATTTAATCCATGTTGAGCTACAGAAGAGACCTCATGGACTATATATTGAAGCTTCAATGGTACTTGAATAATTAATTAAACTCTTTGATTAAATTATTCAACATCCATTATCTGTGGGGCACTCCACTAAAGACCGATAGCGGCACTCTTCGCACTACAGATATATATCTATGTCTATTGGATATAACTAGTTAACAGTGCGATGATAAATTGCTCGTAAGTACAACTAAGCCAGAATTACAATTTTGCCCCTTAATTACATCTATCTAACTTTTTAAGTACCACTGATCCCTCTAATGAACAATAAATCATAGTACAACTATGACCAAACCTCTCTCAGGCCAAGAGAGGTTATGACGTCACATTGTTCAAGTCTCAAAATCAGCTCTCAAGGAAGCAATTTATCTACTTACCCCGACATTGGGGAAAGAATGAATTCCTTCTTGTGTAGTTGTGTTCCCAGCTCCTCAATCAGACGAATCCCTACAATGGTAAGCTTATTGATTCAATGATCTGGCCACTCTCACTCATACAAATCAAAGGACCGCCTTCATAGGCAAAAGTTCATAACTCATTCAGGATTCAGGTCATGTCACCTATGGTCATCCTGGTGAAAAGTAAGTCTCTATAATGAGACTAGTCATTTCGTGGTTCGATCTTATAAAAACTCCTTTGTATAGAATACTTCCGCTCACATGTCTCTACATGAATGATCAGGATTAAATCATTTGTAGTACTTTACAATAATTGTAACATCAAGAAAACAGGCCATATTCATAGTGTCACCAAGATAAGGTATCCAACCTTATCCATCTACTACAGACCATTTAGGTTATCACTTAAACATGATCCGCCTGTATGTCTCTACATACATGTCTAAGCTATAAAAAATAACTTTGGATGTTAGTTTATTGGTTTGTGGATTTAATGCTACTAAATGTCAAATAAAACATCTCATAATTTATTATATAAATAAAATATTTGTACAATACAATTACAAACTACATGACCCTACGAGATTTAGGGCATCAACCCCAACAATAAAAACATCACTTGAGATCTCTGAGTCGCCGCATTCTAATATTGTGTACCAATTTTTCAAAGGTCGCAGTTGATAATGATTTTGAAAATAAATCCGTCAGGTTATCCTTCGGACAATTTTTTTGTTCAGTAATGTTGCCATTTTCTTCAAAATGATGAGAGTGTAGAAGAGTTTTGGTGAAATATGCTTTGTTCTATCTCCTTGAATATATCCTCCTTTGATTTGGGCTCTACACATTGTAAATATCAATGGAAGATTTTTACTAGAAGATAAACCACATGTTCCACGAATGTGTTGAGTCATTTATCTTAACCATATACATTCTCGACTAACCTCATGAATTGAAAGAATTCTAGCATGATTTGAGGAAGTAGCCATTATGACTTTTTTCACTGATCGTCGTGATATAAAAATTCTTCTCCATATACTAAGTAACCTGTGTAAGATCCAGCTTATATGGTTTAGATAACTAACTTGTATTTTCACAACCAACTAGATCATAATTAGAATTATTAGAATAAAATAAATCAATGTAAACTAATTCTCAAATAAAGCATATCAACTCTACTCCAATATTCTTCTTTTGGGGAATATTATATATATGTAACAAAATTACTGAAAAATACTGCAAAGTGCAGTGTATAAACTAATAAAGCTATATAAGTGCACTTATTTCTCAAAATTTATGGTTCTTCAGGACCTAGTATTATTTATTATCTTTCTGAGATCAGATGATATATTCTTTTCACATTGAGTGAATGAACCACCATATGAGTATTCAATGATGTACATAATCGACAAAAGATCTTTTATGTATAAACTGATGCAATTCCATTTGCTTTACGCTTTATTTGCAAGCTAAGGAAAATTTTATCATCTCAATTTCTTTCTTAAGAAACTCTATTGTCTTTGAAATCTCTGCAGGAGTTTCTACTCGAATCATCAACATATAGTAAATCTCAAGTTGTGACTTCTTTATAAAATAATATGGACAAATAAGGTTATTTTTGTACCCTCATACCAACAAATATTGAATAAGATGATTATGTCACATTCCTTAGGAATATTTTATAAGAAACACTATGATATATATTGAAACTGATGTCACGAAAGTTGTTGCGCCATGGAAGTACAACCGCCCTTAAAGCAAATACAGTGCGATCTCGGTGCTAATCGCTTATGTCGGTTGCTCCCCAAGGTTAACACGACCTCCAAATTCAGGCGCGCACTCACCTGAAAAAGAACTAGAACCGATAAGAAGGTTGCTCATAACAGTAGAAATCAAGTGGAGAGGAATAATGAAATTTTGTTGTGTGTCCTCTTTCACATATCTAAACAGTAATATATAGTGTGTGAGAGGACACCAACGGACGGAAATGAGAGGTCCGTTAACGGATGAAAACAACAATCAGAAACTCAATGGACAAAAATTCCAACGGTCAGAATACCAAACGGTACGGATGATTATTTATAAATAAAATAAAAAATAATTTATATATAAAAGGATAAGTAATGATTTTTTGTGCAAGCACGGTTACTCGAACCCCCTCCCCCCCCCCCCACCTCGCTTGCCCGGACGGATGGCGGCGGTGGCAATGCGCGTGTGGTGAAAGGGTTATACTTCCACCACAAACTTACTTTTGATTCTCATCTAGAATGCCTTGGTATTTATACCCTCTAGGCAATTCTAAATCTATCCATGTGGGACAAAACTTCCCACTCTCTTAACTTTTCCTATGAGCCTAAGCCCAAAAGTCATTTCCAACAATCCCCCACAAATGACTATTACATAAAAGTTAACAAGTAAAGAAAATAAAAGTTTAATTGAAAATAAATAAATGTCCTGAGAAAATAAAGGAGATCAGACTTAAATATCAATATCTAACAATTTGAATTGATGCATAGTGAAGTAGGGCAACAACCTTGTTAGAAAGAGTGAGTTACCTCTTGAACTTTCAATAATACTGGTTGAGACCCTTACAACACGTCTTACTCCTAGTCCTTCTCTCGATTTTGTGATATAAAGTGTGCTTAATATGATCATACACATAAACCTCGGGTCATCGTGAAAGCTCTTGAAAGAGGCCATTCAACTCTTTCATTGAAAGCAAGGACACTTTCGCAATCACGTCAATTGCTTCATCAAGTCTATCAAAATAGACCACTCAAAACTGAGCTATGAAGACTTCGCATCTAGTCCATACTAGGACCCACTTCATCAAGTATGTCAAAGACAAATCACTCAAAACTGAGCTATGAATATTTTACACTCATCCATCAAGTCCATACCAGGACCACCCAAAGAAGGGCTATGGAATTTTATAAGATTTTAGTTCTTTTCATCAAGTTCGTACCAAATGAAGGGTTATGGTTCATCAAGTCTATCGCAATAGACTACCCAGATAAAGGGCTATAGAATCCTAAAATTATTTTCCTTATTAGGCCTTTGGTCAGAGGGTTAGCCAAAGTTTGCTCAGGCCTCACAAAATCCAAGGAAAAAATTCCTCCTTTTAACAATTGTTTCATAGCTCCATGTCTAAGATGTATATGTCTCCTTTTGCCATTATATACACTATTCTTGGCAATACCTATGGCAGCCTGTGAATCACAGTGCATAGATACTGGTACTGATGCCCCCCACAATGGTACATCCCTTAATAGGCTTCTAAGCCATTCAGCCTCCTGTCCTACTAGTTTTAGAGCAATAAATTCTGATTCCATAGTGGATCTAGCTATGCAAGTCTGTTTTGTAGACTTCCATGATATTGATCCTCCTCCGAGTAAAAAAAACATAACCACTTGTAAAACTGACTTCGTCATTATCAGATACCCAGTTAGCATCACAATAACCTTCTAATACAGCAGGGAATTTGTTAAAATGTAAACAATAGTTCACGATTCCCTTAAGATATCTTAATAGACGACAAAGAGCACTCCAATGATCCTTATTAGGATAATGTGTATATCTACTCAATCTACTAACAGCATATGCAATATCAGGTCTAGTATTGTTCATTAAAAACATAATACTACATATAATCTTTGCATATTCAGACCAAGATAAACAATCACCTATATTTTTCTTAAGACTTATTTTAGCATCATAAGGAGTTCTTGCAGGAGGATCATCAAAACAATCAAAGTTCTTTAGAAACTTTTCAATGTAGTGCGATTGGCACAGAAAAAAACCATTTTCAGTTTTTCTTATCTTAACACCAAGTATTACATCAGCTTCCCCTAAATCTTTCATTTTGAAATGGAAAGATAATAACAATTTGGTATTCAGTATCATCTCTATTTTTGTTCCAAAGATGAGCATATCATCAACATACAAACATATAATCACACACTCAGCTCCAAACAACTTTGAATAAACACATGTATCTAAAGAGTTTACCTTAAAACCATTGTTTATCAAAGTATCATTGAATTTTTCATACCATTGTTTGAGAGCTTATTTAAGACCATAAAGAGATTTTTTTAGTTTACATATTTTGTTTTCCTGACCGGCTACTGTATAGCCTTCAGGTTGTACCATATAGATTTCTTCTTCTAGATCACCATTGAGAAATGTTGTTTTTCATCCATTTGGTGAATTAGAAGACCATGGATAGTAGCCAACACAATCAAGGCTCTAATAATAGCTATTTATGTTACAAGGGAATACGTGTCAAAATAATCAATACCTTGTTTTTTGTATAACCTACTACTACCAATCTAGCCTTGTATCTTTAAATTGAACCATTTGGCCTCATTTTCCTTTTGAAAATTCACTTACACTTAATAAGTTTACTTCCTTTTGGAAGATCTACTATGTTCCAAGTTTGGTTCATGATTAGAGAATCCAATTCACTCTTAATAGCTTCCTTCCATACGCTAAAGTCTACAGAACTTAAGGCTTCTTGATAAGATTTAGGATCCTCATCTATAAGGTATATACATACAAATTGATAGTCAATATCATTTGGCCTCTCAACTAAAAAAGTAGTTACAAAATCAGGACCAAAATTTTTCTCAGTTCACTGTCTCTTACTTCTTTTTGGTTCTATAACAGGCATTCTATTCGTGTTGTTAACATCTACAATGTTAGACATACAACTAGAAGTTATATCATGCATACTAATAGACAAGAAAGACATGGAATCATAATCATTCTCATAATTAGTTGTTCTAACAGTTTTAGTATTTCCCTTTTTCAAAGGAAAAACATGCTCAAAAAACAATGCATCCCTATATTCACACACAGATCTATCATTCAAGCACATAAATCTATATGCAGTGCTACTTTGTGCATAACCAATAAACATATAATCAAAAGTTTTAGATCCTATCGTAGGTATCTTGAATGCAGGATATGAAACCTTAGCCAAACATCCTCACACCCTTAGATAAGAGAGATTAGGTGCATATCCTTTCAAGAGTTCGTAAGGTGTCTTATCTAGTTTATTATGAGGTACTCTGTTAAGAATAAAACAGGTAGAAAGCACAGCTTCCCCCCATATGTTATCAGACAATTCAGAACTTAACAACATAGCATTCATCATTTCCTTAAGAGTTCTGTTTTCACGTTCTACTATACCATTTTTTCATGGTGAATAAGGAGCAATAAATTCATGAATAATGCTATTTGATTCACAAAATTCTTTCAGTGTATTATCACTATGTTTACCACCTCTATCTGATCTTAACCTCTTAATCTTCTTATCTAATTAATTCTCTACTTCTGCTTTATATTTCAGAAATATACTACCAGCTTCATTTTTTTTCTTTATAAGATAAATTCTATTATATCTAGAAAAATCATCAATAAAAGAAATGTAGTAATTTTTTCCACGTCTACTTGTGCTGTTTTTGTTTTCAAGTAAATCAGAGTGAATCAATTCTAGTAATTCTGTACTTCTAGATGTGACAGGTTTAAAAGGTTTCTTGACAAACTTTGTTTCTACACAAGGACATTTACTAGTTTCATGTGTTTTAGATGCATTAATCAATTTTAAATCATTAAGTTTCTTAACTGATGCAATATTCACAAGACCTAGTCTACCATGCCACATAACAAGAGACTCAGCTATGTAAGCATAATTAGAAGTACTTGCATTCATCATATTTGAAACAAAGACAATATTCAGTACAAAAATACCATCGGCAAGGTATCCCTTACCAACAAAGTCTCCATTTTTTGTAAGGAAAACCTTGTCAGCGTCTAAGACAATCTTAAGCCCAGCCCGATTCAATAAACTCCTAGATACCAAGTTCCTACGTAAGAAAGGTACATACAATACATTATTTAAGGATAAAGTTTTCCAAGCACTCCTGTTGTCGCCGAGTTACCCATGAACACGCATTCTCCGTCAGCAGTGTCCTCGTAGTCATGGAAGAGCTCTCGATTTGAACATAAATGTCTCGAAGCTTCAATGTCAAGTATCCAGTCAATTTTGTTTTCCACCAGGTTTTCTTCCACAACAGCAGCAATTACGTCATCTTGTTCAACAAGATTAGCTTGTGGTATGGGTTGCTGATTTGGTCTTCCTTTCCTTTGACTGCATTGATAGGATTTGTGTCCTGGTTTCCTGTAGATATAGAAAATCAATTTTTCTTCTCAATCTTCCCACCAGCAGTTTTGTAATGTCCATTCTTCTGAGAAGAATTATTCTTTTTAGATTTCTTCTTATGATTTTGGACCTATCTTTGTTAACAATAGAAGATTCAACTAAGTTAGCGTTAACTGACTTTAGATTTCCATAAATTAGCTTATCTTTTAGCCTGTTGGCTTCTTTGGTGGGCATGTGACTGATCAGCTCATGAAGTATCAAATCTTTCTTTTTTTTTGTTTCAGATCATTTCTATAGTCGTTCCAAGATGGGGGAAATTTCTCAAGCAGCATATTAGTGAAGGAACTCATTTTAAAGAGATCCTTGAGCAGAAGCGGGTCGTCCAAATTCCATTTGCATTGAAAAAACAAATTTACAGTAAACATACAAGATATGCATTCATAAAAAAATTACAGCATGCTTTTTATAAAGAAAAGGATTCAAGAGATACTACCTTTGAAGAACTTTTCTTCTTGTAAATCCCTCGAACTCAATAAACCTTGAAGACTTTCTTCAAGAACTTCGTGAACCGAAACAGACACTACTACAAAAAGACTTTGGTATTCTCAGAGTGAGAGTCTAGGAGTGGTGGGCTCTGACTATTTTGGTTTGGAGGGTTTATTTGAGTTTAGAGGAGGACGAAGATTGAAGAAGACAGAACACTTCTGTTCACTCTATCGTATAGAAAACTTCAATCATGTAGGTTCTCATGTAAGTCTGTTAGGAAAAATAAAAACTTAATTCTTTTATTCCTTTTGCAATAAAACCAACTAACCATCCACTAAGGTGGTTGGAGAGAAATTAGAAATTATTATTCAAAATAATAAAATAAATATAAATAAATATGATAACAAAATTATCATATCTTATTTATATTAAATTATATGTTATATCTGTTGGGGTTGATGCCCTAAACTCTCGTTGGGTCTTGTAGTTTGTAAACACAATTTTGAACAAACGCTTGTGATGTATAATATATGATATTTTCTTCACTTTTGTCTATGAACATTGGATGTTTTATTTGCTTTACCACAAATCAATAAACTAAGATCCCTGGTTGTTATTTTTAATTTAAGCATGTGCATGGAGACATACAAATGGATCATGTCTTAAGTGATAACCAAAATAGTCTGTCGTATATGGATATAGGAGGGAAACATTATCCTGGTAACGCTACGGATTCGGCCCGCATTTTAGAATAGTTACAAGTGGTGTGACTTGCTATAGATGGTATGATCCTAATCATTCATGTGGAGACATGTGAGAGGGACGTCCTATATAAAGGAGTTTGTATAAGACTGATCCACGAAGTGTTATAGTCTCGTTATATAACATTGTTCATGACAGAGACTTCATTTCACTAGGATGATCATAGGTAACATGACCTCAATCCTGAGTGAGTTGGGAACTCCTGCCTTTGAGGACGATCCTTTGATTTGCATGGATGCGAGTGGCCAGATCGCCGACTCAAACCTACCATTTTGGAGATTCGTCTGATTTGGGAGCTGGGAACTCAGCTACACAAGATGGAATTCACTCCTTCACCGAAGCAAGGGTAAGTAGATAGATTGCTCCCTTAAGGGCTAATTTCGGGACTTGAATGATGTGATGCCAGACATCTTCTCGTGGCCTGAGAGGTGTCCACACATAGTAGGACTATGTTGTATTGTTCATTAGAGGGATCAGTGGTACTTAAGAAGTTAGATGTAACTACAGGGGCAAAACGGTAAATTGGCCTAGTTGTACTTACAAACATCTATGAAGGGTTATTGTACTATTGATTGGTTATATCTGATGGACACAGGAATATATCTATGGTGAGAAGAGTGCAGTTGTCAGTCCTTAGTGGAATGTCTGGAAGTTAATGGATGGTGGATCTCGTGGCTAAAGAGTTTAGTCAACTATTCACGTACCGTTGGAGCTTCGAGCCATAGGTCCATAAGATCCCCTCGGTAGCTCAAAGAATTCAAGTTGAGAATTAGTTTTTGGGTTAGTTGAAGTGTTCAAATTGACAAGAGGGAGTTCGATTATATATGATATGATTGAACGGGTCAATTATATATGATATGGTTGACATGATGTATGAGATACATTAGTTGGAGGAAAAAGATATAAATATGATTTATATCTAGAGGAAGAGAAAAGACTATGTTGCATTTGATGTGATATTAAACTATAGGTTAATGAATATAATATGATTATATTTATTATTTAATTTAAAAATTATGGGATAATTGTTGCCCGACTTTTTCTTCGTAACCAAATGATAGTGGGAGGTTGCATTCAGTTTTCGTAACTAAAGGATAAAATGAAAATTGTTTTCGTTTTGCAAAGGATCAGACATTCGCTCACGCGTGGTGTATACTGTCTATCGCATAGCAAACCGAGATCCTACACGATAGCTCAACATTTCTAAACGATCGTATACACACGCGCAGTTTACTAAACGATCGCATAGGATTTGCTAAACGATCCTCTAGCTTTTTCTTAAATGATCACGCACCCGAGCATTTACTAAATGGTCGTCTATACGATCGCAACCCTTTTACTAAACGATCGTGTACCTCTTCCTAAACGATCAAGCATCGTTTATACGATAGACACCCGATATTCTCCCACTTTCTTGGTCGTGATATACGATTGCTTTTTCCTCCTTCCCTCTACCAAATCCAACAGAGCCCATACCTTTTGGATTCTCACACTGAGAATACCAAGGGTTCCAAGTGGTGGTGTTGTTCTTGCTGCCATGTTCGTGAGGAGTTCGTTCGTGGGTAGACGATCGAGTTTTGGTGGACAATTACTTAGACGATCTCAGCAAAAGCAAGAGGATCAGTCCTTGTTCGAGGGTGAGATTTTGGTGAAGAAGAGTTCTTCAACTGGTATGTATTTCGTTCTCTTATTGTTTAAAGTTCAAAGCATGCCTGTAATTTGTTGTGAAGTGCATATCTTGTCTGTTAGACTGTATGTCACTATGAGTTTGGAACAATCTTGATTCCGCTCAGAGGTACTCTTTGATAAGAGTTTCTTCAATTGGTATCAGAGCCAGGTTTTGATCTTGGGACCTGTGGGTTATGGGCCCACATGATTTCTAGTTATGCCCGATAACCACTCCAACTTGATACCTCTGGTTATTTAAATTCTTTTACTTTTGAAGTTAATTGAAAGGGCCTCTATGTTTTGGGCATATTAACTTGCTATCGAGTCTATGATTCGCTTGTGAAGAAGCTTCAAGGCAAGGAGTTGCTATTCTTCAATGATAAAGACGACCAAGCATTGGTCGGGTCATATAAACGATGGGGTAAACGATTGTAGAGTATCGGATACTCAAGAGCAGGTTGACGCGTGCGCACTAAACGATCGTGTATCTCAGCAAGCTTCATCGCTTAGTTCCTGACTACACGATCTCGAAGTAAATCGTTTACTTATCGCTTGTTAAGTGATCGTCTAGACGATCGTGCTTCACAGCTACGTTCCCGTCTAAACGATCATATAGAACTCACATTTTTTGTCTTGTGCACTAAACGATCGGGTACCTCATGCTTCATCACATAGTTATTGGTACTCGATCGTAGCTAAGTGATCGTATACCTGGCCGCGTTTACTAAACGATGGGAGCTTTGCCTAGGCAGTTCAAGACCTGGTTCGCCTGTGAACCGGTTTGCTCGATGGAAAATGTAATATATAGAGGTTTTATTTCCAATTTTGAGGCTATTCATCTCGGTCCATTAGTCTTTGTGAATGTACATAGGATGTATGTTTATTTATATGCCATATGATATGCCATATAGAAGAAATCCCATTGGTCATGCATCATATCTTTATTATAAGTTATTATGATTTAGATAAACATGATTTAAATTACATAAGAGCATGCATGCATAAAGCAAGACATACATCATCTTTATATTATAAGTGTTATAGTATAAGGGTGTATGGAAGCATGTTTGCTTGTGTTACTTGTATATAAAAGTTATGTATAGTAATGAATAGACATTGCATGAAGCATGACACATAGGTTAAATTTTTAAGTGTTATAAATACCCAGTTGTGTGGCAATGTGTATGGTTTCAGTTGTTTCTTTTATAAAGTTTATAAGGAAATTAAAATTAAAATCTATAAAGAAGAAATGCATGCCAACTTAGGTTTGAATCATGGTTTTAAAAGTGTTTTAAAACTTAGTGGAGATAGACTTAAGATCATGGTTCTAATGTGATTAGCAACCTTAGGCTTTAATCTTTTAATTAGTTTAATAGGATTAAATTGACTAAAAAAAGGTTATAGTGTAGCAAATCTATCTATAAGGGACCTTTTGTCTAAGGCAGGTTCTGTCTAGGCTAGGGCATTTAAGGTGATGGAAACGAAACACCCTTACTTGGGAACCTACCTGGAAAGGTGAATTAGATAGATTTAATGCATGCATGCAAATTTGAGGACAGTCTATTAAAGAGTTTAATGTGACTACTTAAACTTGTTTAATTTCAAAGATAAGAGTTGTTTTAGGGCAAACTAAACTGACTTAGATTAAAATTAATAGTCGGATGTTCTAAGTTAATGAACCCTTAGGTAGAACATTCAGTGGGAGGTACTTGGGGTATCTGATACTTCATTTAAACCTCTCGTGTTTCTCCCTTTATTGTCCACACCGTGAGATCTATCCCCGAACTCGAGGCACCCTAGGAGTGTCCTCCTAAAGGATGGTGTTTGGGTAGGTCAATATCAAGATGGATGGAGAGAATGTTCATAGTAAGTGGGAGTGGGACGTTCGACAGTATATCCCACGGTCTCTCACGTTAGGTTGGATAAAGTTTCTATGCATCGCCTCAAGGACCCTGGGAGTGTCCCCCTATAGGATGGCAGTTTTGCACAATTCTTTATTTGATCTCCTGTATAGGATAAGATACTTAGTCTGTTGTCCTAATCTACTTTTTCCCTACGGTGGGCGCATTAGGGCAGGACTCTAGGGTCGAAAACGAAGGGTTACACTTATGGGGAATTGTTAAAGGTTAACAATTCTGGACCGAATGAATGGTGGCTATTAGGTGAAGTTCCAAAAGTTTGTTATGCCTAATGGTTGAGAATGTCTCATTCCAGTGAAGGGGCATCTGATCACCCCATTGGTGACGTTTGTCCTGCCTTGTTGGAGCATCATTGCGAAATAGAAGTCTTTTTCACTTAGGGTACTTGGTAACTATTTTGCTAATACTAAAATTGGTTTAAACTGTGGTTTAAGCATAGACTTATTAAAGTTTATTCTGTTTTCAACAATGTTTTAAATGGTTACATCCACAATAGCTCTACTTAGCGCCGACAAACTAACTAACGAGAATTACGCTAGTTGGAAACATACGAACACGACAATTTTGATCATCGATGATCTCAATTTCGTCCTTATGGAGGAGTGTCCTCCTATTCCACCTCCCTAATGCCACTCAAAATGTTCGGGAGGCCTACGAGCATTGGACATGGGCGAATGAGAAGGTCTGAGCCTATATCTTGGTCAGTTTTAACGACATGTTGGCCAAGAAGCATGAGCATGGTCTCAACGCATGAGATCATGGAGTCCCTGTGGGGGATGTTCGGACAACCGTCTGGATAGCTCAAACACGAGGCTCTTAAATGCATCTTCAACTCCAAAATGGAGGAAAGCACCTCTGTTCGAGAACATGTGCTTAACATGATGGTCCACTTTAATGTGGTGGAGATCAATGGGTCTAGGATCGATAAGGGAAGCCAAGTTAGCATAATCCTGCATTCGTTGCTAGATAGCTTCCTTCACTTTGTTAGCAATGTGATTCTTAACAAAGTGGACTATACCCTTACAACACTCCTCAACGAGTTATAGACATTCCAATCCTTACTGAAAAGTAAGGAGAAGAGAGAAGGTGAGGCAAATGTTGCATCGTCTTCAAAGTAGTTCCATCGAGGTCTAACCTCAGGAACGAAGTCTGCACCTTCTACTCTTTACACTGGCAAGTGGAAGAAGAAGAAGGGTAGTAAGAGGAAGGGAAAGGCGTCTGCTAACCTCTCATCTATCGCCCAGCGAAATAGGCATCCAGTGTCGGTTGACAAGGGAAAGTGTTTCCACTGCAACCAAGAGGGACATTGGAAGAGGAATTGTCCTCGCTGGCTTAAGGAGAAGAAGGCGGCCAAGGCTAAGTTAAAACAAGGTAAATATGATTTACTAGTTTTGGAAACTTGCTTAGTGGAGAATGATGATTCTGCCTAGATTATTGATTCGGGCGCCACTAATCATGTTTGTTCTTCTTTTTAGGGGATTAAATCCTAGCGGCAGCTAGAGGCTGGTGAGATGACGATGCGAGTAGGCATCGGGCATGTCATCTCAGTTGTGGTAGTGGGAGGAGTCCAGTTGACTTTACAGAAGAAATTTCTTCTATTACATAATGTATTGTAGTTCCTAAGTTGAAAAGGAACTTAATTTCAGTAAAGTGCTTGTTGTAGTGTAAATATACTCTTGAATTTAATGTGAATAAAGTGTTTTATTCATAAAGATAGAGTAGAAATCTGTACAGCAAATCTGGAAAATAACTTGTATGTGTTAAGATCGTTAGCAACGAGTTCCCTCCATAACATAGAAATGTTTAAAACTGTCGTAACTCAAAATAAATGTCAACGCATTTCTCCAATGGAAAATGCCCAACTTTGGCACCTTCGATTAGGGCACATCAATCTCAATAGGAATTAGAGGTTGGTGAAGAATGGCCTTCTAAGTGAGTTAGAAGAAAATTCTTTGTCGGTGTGCGAATCTTGCCTTGAGGGTAAAATGACTAAAAGACCTTTTACTGGAAAAAGTTATCGAGCCAAAGAGCCTCTAGAGTTAGTACATTCTGACCTCTGTGGTTCGATGAATGTGCGAGCCAGGGGAGGCTATCAGTATTTCATCACCTTTACTGATGATTACTCTAGGTATGAGTATGTTTATTTGTCGGATTTGTTTCGCATTATATCTTGTGATTTCACTCTATTTTTTTTTTTTTACATATATTACACTTGTATCTCACATGTTTAACATTCTCTGATGTCTGGACTACTAGTCCTCACAATTTAAAAATTAAATTTATTTCTATTGGATTGTTTCATTTCACATAAGTCAAGTCTTTCTATGTCGATATTTTTCATACTCACTTTCATAAATAATATTGTGAGTAACAATGTATGCAAAAAAAAAAATGTTGTCAATTTATATGGTTCCTGTTGGGTTTTATGTCCTAAAACTCGTGGTATGTAAATAATGTAACTTTTTCTGAAAAATTCAATAAAGGTGTTATTGAATAGATGTATTGTTTATAAGAAATCCAATAAACCTGAAAGTCCCTTGACTATTGGATGAGTACTTGAACTTTATGTGGAGACATAAAGGTGGATCAAGTTCGAGTAAATAGTCAAAATGATCTATAGTTTATGAATAAGGTTGGGTACCTTGTTCTGGTAACACTATTGGATACGGTCTGCTCTGTAGTTGTTACAAGGATTTGTAAAGTGCTACAAACGAAGTGATCCTAATTTGTTCATGTTGGACATGAGGAGTGAGGGTGTCCTTGTGCAAAAGGGTTTGCACAAGATCGGACCACGAAATTAGTCACTCTTACTTTATAACGATGTTTACTGTTTAAGACTGACTATTTCAAAGCAATAACCTAGGTAACTTAACCTTAATCCTGAGCTAACTATGAACTCCTGTTTATTTGGAATTATCCTTAGATTTTCATAGGTGAGGGTTGGCTTAATATCACTGGCTTAATAAACCTCCCATTTCAGGGGTAAGATTGGAGAGATAGCTGGGGTCATAGGGTGCAAGACGGAATTCACTCCTACCCACTTTTAAGGATAGTAGAGAGGTTGTTCCCTTAAGTGCTAATTTTGGGTCTTCAACAAGGGGCCCTGTGATGCATTATTTTATTAAGTGGAAATATAGATGATATGCATTGATGGATTTCATTGTGCACTCAGGTTTCCCCAGAAGAATCTAAGTGTAAATTCCTCTGAGTTTCCTGGTAAGTCCGGGGTCAAACACAGGGACTTGTGAAAATAGATTACGTTGATGATTTTTTTTTTTATGAAAATAGTGTTTGGTTGTTGATTACGTTGATTAAAAATGAATGAATAAATGCGACAGATTTGAGAAATGAAAGTTGCGTTGATAGATGCAATGAGTATGCGATGAACGGGTTGAGAAGATCTTTAGCTAGCATTACTTGGGAATGTGTCAAACCATGCGATTATGTTACTACCATGCACAGCAAGTCATTTTCCAATGTAAATGCGGTGCTCCTAAGTCTAGAACGCATGTGTTGAATGCAAAATGTCCACAGAGCTTATCCCTAAGTCTCTACTCTTGTCCTATGCGTTGATACATAATGCATGAAGCAAGGTGACCGTATACAACCATATCTTATCGCTAAGATGCATGTGATATGTTAATAACAAATAGTGTTCATTCCTAAGCGTCTATCTCTCGTTTATGCGTTCTAATCTGGTTCTTCCAAACCTAGATTTTGACCTGACCATTCCAAGTCTAGATCCTGTCCTTAGACTACCCTCCCGAGTATCTCTAAAGAACGAATGAAGCATACATAAACAAGATAATCGCAAAGAATGAAGACTCCCTAGTTTTGCTAGCTAAATGCTTCTTAACCCATTCAACTAATTTAGCTACTCATACGTGAATCACATAGAGTAGACAGATATAGAGAAAGAAATTCCATTCTTATAAATACGTTAAGTACAAAATTCCAATGGAAGTTTAGGGTAGAGAGCCTGATAGTAATTCCTTACTGGCCGATGCTTTTTTACACTAAAATCTATATTCTGACCTAAAGATATTCCTGCTTCTGCAGGCGTCGGCCCTCTCCCTGTCTTTGAAGCTTCCGGTGCTCTCCCAAGCTTACCGAAACGATCTACCGGCACACTATCTTCCTCGCATCCACCTTAAAATGAAAGAAACTATGAACAGAGGCGTGAACTTATAAAGTGATGAAGTAATCGACAGCGTCACCCCTCCTCTGAAGAATGCACTTGGTATTTATAGGGCATCAATGGTGAAATGTGGCTTCTCTCTCCCGATTGTACAGATAGGACAACTTTAATTCCTGACTAATGCACTAGATAATTGTCACCGATAAAGTTGAATGTACTTCGTGATCGTTATCAGCTGTCAACTTAATTTGGATCCGACTGCCGTCAACTTTCTGTCCCATCGCTCTTAATTTTCCTTTCACCTGGATGCCCCCACCATGTTGTGCTGACCAAGTTGCGATGATTCTTCTTAGGCGAATGTTTGCGAGAAAGATCAACGCAAAGTCTTGCGGTGAAGTTGCGCTCAACCAATGTATTCCTATGATCGCAATCTCTGCATTGCGTTAACGCATATTCTGCAAAAAAATGTAAAGATCAACTACTCTAATGCGTTGGATGCATGGGACCGCAATATTATAGAATTTATGCTTAATGGACGCAATTTAACATATTTCATCAACGCAATCCAACATTGTTTAAGAACTTAATGCTATGATAACGTGCATTTCTGCCCGTTATCACTCCGCCCTCTTATTGGCCCGAGAGAGACTCGGTTTTGATTGGATCACAAAACAATTGTTCATTAGGGGATCAGTGGGGACTTAAAGAACAAGAGGTAATTTTGGGGGTAAAAAAGAGATTTGACTCAGACGTTATTACGAACAACCTGTGAAGGGTTGACTTACTAATCATGGTTATATCGAGTGGACACAATATATCTACAGTGAGGGGAGTTCAACTATGGGCTTTAGTGGAGTGACTCATTAGTTAACGAATGGGGGTTAGATCGGTCTAATGAGTTTAGTCGATTAATCTCGGATCATTAGAGCCCATGATCTGTAGGTCCACAAGGTCCCCCTACTAGCGCAGAAATAAATTAGCTCTAGAGTAGTGTGATAAGTTAATTTGAAACGTTCAAATTAGAATCAAACTTAATTGAATAATATATATTTAAATATGATTTAAATATATGAAGATGAATTTGTGTAGATATTAAATTAATTAGAATTGTTTAAATTGTTTAAATTGTTTAAATAATTATTTATTAATTTTTTTAGAAATAATAAATTTTGATTTTAGAAATAAAATACGACTTTAAAATCAATTTTGGATTTTGGAAACAAAATTACACAAAAGGAAAAACTAGATTTTTCATCTTCATCTTCAACTAGCTCACAAAGAACCCACTTTTTCAACCTTTATTTACTTCAAGCATGAGTTGCATCTCATGCAGCAAATCTCTTTGCATGATAGTCTGCAATATATTGAAAAGATTGGAGTGATTTTGGAGCGTTGCAAACGATTGAATTTTTCTGAAAAATTCAGGTAGAAGAAGATGTTCTTCATTTGGGTTGTTGCAGTGAGCTTTCTCCAAATTCCCTTTTATTTCAGCTTATTTTGAGTCCCACAACTCAATTTAGAGCACCAAGAGAATAGTAAGGAAGATATTGTGGTGGTCTACATAAAGATTTGGAGGATTTAGCAGCTGAAAATCAAGATTTCAACAGTTCTTCAAAGGTATATTTTGAAACCCATTAAATTTTGTTTAAGCATGTTTTCTTTTCTGCCAAAATTAATGAATTAGAATGCTTATCGATCTTGATTTCTTCCACTGTGTGCTAGTATCTTTCCAACAGTTCCATCTTTTCATGTCATGACATAAGTTATTGGCATTTCATTATTATCTCATTTACTAGAATATCTTTCTGGGTACTCGTATTTAGGATTTCTTCTAGAACATCCATATTCTTAATCGAGTCTTTTTTATTATTGACTACTTCTTTTTCAAGGATTTCTATCTTTGGAGCCAAATGGTCTATCACACTTCTAGCATCACTCGGGCTCATTAATGACAACTTATTACATTTAGTGGAGTATTTGATCTAGTATATATGACTTTGTCACTTTCTTAGCATTTATAAATGCATCTGATAGCTGATTTGCTATATTTTACAAATGAATTAGTTTATGAACTTTAGGTTCACATTAATCTGTACGGGGATCTAAATGAGACAATAACGATGCATTCCATGTGATTTCTTTTTCAACTTCATAATTTCTTCTCATAATGTTGGAAATTTTGTCTCATTAAAATGACAATCAGCAAACTGTGCAATAAATACATCATCCATCAGGGGTTGAAGATATTTAATAATTGACGAGGAATCAAATTCAACATATATTCCTAACCTCTTTTGAGGACACATCCTAGTACGTTGTAGTGAGGCAATTGAAACATATATTGCACATAAAAAGAATTCTTAGATGGGAAATATTTGGCTTATGGTCATAAGTTAATTGTAATGGTGAGTACTTATGACAAGCTACTGGCCTAATGCGTGCAAGTGATGCAGCATGCAAAATAGCATGACCCCATACAGATGTAGGAAGCTTAGCTCTCATAAACAATTGTGTAGCTATTATCTGCGGATGTTTTATAAATGATTTTGCTAAACCATTTTGTCTATGAACATAGGGACAGGTTTTAGGGTTGATGCCCTAATTATCATGGGTTCTGTAGTTTGTAATTGTAAAGTACAAACAATTTATTTATCTAATAAAATTTCAGACATTTTATTTGCATTTAGTAGCATTAACCCATAAAACCAATAAACTAAGATCCAAGGTTATCTTCTATAACTTAAACATGCATGTGGAGACATACAGGTGGATCGTGTTTAAGTGATAACCTAAAAGGTTTGTAGTAGATGGATAAGGTTGGATACCTTATTCTGGTAACACTACAAATACGACCCGCTTTGTAATTGTTATAGTTGTTATAAAGTTTACAAATGATATGGTCCTGATCATTCATGTAGAGACATGTAAGCGGAAGTGTTATATACAAAGAGTTTGTATAAGATCGGACCATGAAATGAATAATCTCACTATATAACACCATTGATAGAAGAGATTTACATTTCACCAGGATGACCATAGGTGACTTGACTTGACTTCTAATTGAGTTGTGAACTCCTGCCTATGAAAGCGGTCCTTTAGTCCTACCTATAGGGTTCATTTTTCCTATCAGATTTTCCCCTAAAAGTTCACACTATGAGACCTATACTCTGCCTCAAGGCACCTTTGCTTATGTCCCCATACAAGTGGGAGTGGGATGTATATCAACACATCCCATGATCTCTCTCATTAGTTTGGAGTAAACTTTCATGCTCGACCTCAAGACACTTTTGTTTGTGTCACCTTACGTATGGAATTTGCATGACATTTTACTCAAACTCCAGAAATGGATAGGATTGCTTTAGTTGTTGTCCCAGTCGATTTTTCCCTACGGTTGGCTCACTAGGGTAGAACTCTAGAATCTAAAATGAGGGGTTACACTTATAAGAAAAATGTTAAGCTAGTTAACAATTTTTTAGACCAAACAATGGTGACTACTAGTTATAGGAACAAGAGTTGTTCTAGTGTAATTAATAGTTGAGATAGTCTCAATTCAGTGAAGGGGTAACGGTTCACCTTACTGTGGCTTTTATCCTACCCCACTGAAGCATCATTCCAAAATAGATATCACATAGAGTGCATTAAATTAATTTTCTAAACAGATTGGTTTTTTTAAAATGGGTAATGCTTGTATAACTAATATAGATAAATTGTATGTTTTAGCAATATTCAAAATGATATCTACTATTTTAAACATGTTTGTTGCCAATAAACTTAAGGGCAATAAATATGCTACGTGGAAAAACACTATTAATATAGTTCTAATCATTGATAATCTATGGTTTATACTGGTTGAGGAATGTCTTCAACTCCCACCTGCCAATGCCATTTGGGGAGGCATATGAGCGATACTTCCGGACAAATGAAAAGGCCCAAGCGTACATCTTGGCAAGCATATATGAGGTCTTGGCCAAGAAGCATGAGCCCATGTTCACTTTCTGTGAGATCATAGAGTCCCTGGGGAGAATGTTGGATAGTCATCCATTCAGTTCAGGCACAATGTGCTCAAGTACATCTTTGATTGTCACACCCTGTCCAAGACTACTCTCTGAGCCTAGGAAAGGATATAACTGCAGCAGTTATCAACCCTTTTGTTGACACTTACTGCCTAATAACTCTAGCGGAAATAACTCTGATACCAACATGCAACTCATACACAGTGGATGCCTCTTAGGCATAATACTTTAAGTTTAAAGACACAACATATTTAGAGAGATTACATTACAAGTTTCACAAGTCCCGATGCCCAAAACCTTAGTCCCTATATGAACAACTGTAACATTTATACAATATTTACAGTAACCACCTACAGACGGGTTACAATGTCTTTGTCCTTTAGTGGCAGAGCAGGTGCAGAGCTACCTCCTGAGGATTTGACCGCTACCTGGGGGAAAGGAATACATTTGAAAATGGGGTGAGCTTGCTAGCCCAGTGAGTGACTTAAGAAAGAATACTGATTCTCATGCAAAAGTCTCAATAAAAAGAATAAACTGAAGTATAAACTTCTACAGTAACCTTGTACTACAGTATAAACATTTTCCAAGCATAAAGCATATAAAGTTGTTTTTATCAGAAAACATTAACTGTTCCTTAGTTGAGAATAACCCTATTGTGGTTAAATCCCAACGTCAACTGCTAATCAAGAGAGAACCATTTTGCTCAATCTCTGACTTTAACTTCCTACGTGTACGCGGCCATATTAAGTACCGTCATACCTTAGGTACTTTTGCTCAGATACCTTCTCAAAACTTGTCCTTCAGTATCGAGCTGCTCGGATACCTTCTCAAATGTACTTCGGTAACGAGTTTTGAGTATAACTAGTCATAAAATGACTTTCTCTTTAAAGCATGTAAAGCTAACGCATAGAAAACATGTCTTTAAAGATACTAATGCATTCTTTGTGTATTTAAACACACATAAATAGTTTTTCAATAAACTTTCATACATGGCATGCGTTTAAAACATAACTCATGGTTTACTTGGAAATTACTTTGTAAAACTAGCTAGCATGAGAATAATCTTTCTTTAAAACATGGTTTCTTTAAAACATTGTAAACATTTAGTCACTCACAACTTTTAGAACTATTCTTCAAGGGTCGATATGCTTCTATTACTGGTGTCAATCCTGTGGACACAAAAGCATGTATTAGCTACTAGCATAAGTCTCCTTTTTTAGACTAACCCTTAAGTAAACTTTGTGTTTAGCCTTCCCTTTTGAAGACTTTCACAACAACGCACCTTGCTGTAGGTTTAGACACTTGGGAATTTCTTTGAGATTTGGCTCATGCAAAGCTTCCAACCGCTCTTCACAAATGCAACACCACTTATGCAACCAACACTTTTCTCTCTAAGTGTTCTTACAGCTGCATATGGTCGTACTCAAGGCTGTTTATGCGTCCAAGACTCCACTGCATGCTCTCTTCGGCTACACAGCAGGTCCAACGCATGGGAAAACTTAGCCCTTGGTCTGTCCAAGCGTTTCCTTCGAGCTGTCAGCTTACTCAACTTAAGCAGCTGCCTGCTTGTTCATAAAATTCCAGATTCATCTTACGAAATTAATGACTCGAATTCTAGAGTTTCAGACTCCTTATGGTCTGTACTAGAGACTCAATTCTTTAACGATGACCTGGATTCACCCGAGAACAGAACCTCTGGTTCTTTTTCTCCTTCTTTGGCCTTAATCTGATGAGGACTTCTTCCGGCAGTGTTACCTCTGAAAGAAGACTCTTAGAGCTTTACAACGACACCAAGAACTCTAAATTTGCACGGAGGAATCGATCACACTGATCGTTTGAAGTTCGACTTCCCCTTTTTATACTGCTTTCCACCGCCACTCATTAAATGCTAGCCCGACACCTTTTAACTTTCAAAGAGTCGAATCTGGTGCTAAGGACATCTGGTATTTTTAATTGATGATTAATGTCGATCAAACCAGTCCAATCGTTAGCTCACTGCCCCATCGTTTAATGACTTCATTCTGATGCTTGTCACCAGATGATCTCGCCCAACGCATAGCACACTGATGCCCATCGTGTAGCGCTGACGCCCATCATCTAACGCAGTACGGCTATCGTCTAGCACACACGCCCATCGCATAGCACCATCACCTAATGTCATCGTCTAACACTGATGCCGATCGCGTAGTTCAAACACCCCATTGCTTAATGCTATCGTCTAACGCATAGCGCTATCATTTAGTGCGATCCTTCGCATCGTCTAACGCTATAATTTACTGTGCGATCGCCTACCACATCGCTTAGCTTCGCTCATGTACTACATGATCGTCCAACGCCAGCCTACATGATCGCCTACCTCATCGTGTAACGCTACTCACTTACTAGACGATCGCATACCCCATCGTGTAGTGCCGCTCATTTGTTACACGATCGTATACCTCATCGTGTAGCGCCGCTCACTACTACACAATCGTCCAACGCGCACAATTCCAATGCCCAGCACCCTTGTCCGCGCACATTGAGGCTATCGCACGCTTTACTAACCTCTCAAGACATTGGTTGTCGCATGCTTTCCCATGCATAGCTTTTCTCTTGGACATACTTTGGCTTCCTTCAACGCCCAAATAACCTCTAAAATGAGTATGTCCCACGCATGACACAACACTTAACTAATTTTTCAAATTTTACCCAAGAGTTAAGCTTTCAAATTCAAACTTTTCTTCTAACTTTTCACCCTTTTCTCTACAATTACACATTAATTCTCACATCAACCTACTCACCACAAAGTAGGGAATAAACTCAAGTAGAGAAAGGGTTCACATTGATGCCCGTATGCCAGAAGGGGCCTCTGTTCGAGAACATGTTTTGAACATGAAGGTCAACTTTAATATCACCGAGATGAACGGGTCTGTCACTGATTAAGTCAGTCAGGTTAGTTTCAACCTGACCACCTTGCTTAATGAGCTACATACTTATCAATCCTTGATGAAGTCAAGGAATAGAAGGGTGAGACAAATGTTGTCTCGTCCTCAAAGAAGTTTCATAGACATTCGATCTCTAGAACCAAGTGTGTACCATCTTCTTCCGACACCAAAAAGTGAAAAAAGAAGAAGAAGGGAGGCCAGGAGAAGGCCAACCCACTAGTTGCTGCCCAAAGGAGCAATAAGACCAAGACTACGAAGGGAATATTTTTCCATTGCAACCAACAAGGATATTGGAAAAGGAATTGTCCTAAATACTTGGCGGAGAAGAAGAAGGCCAAACAAGGTAAATATGATTTACATGTGTTGGAAACATGCTTAGTGGTGAATGATTATTCGGCCTGGATAATAGATTCAGGCGTCATTAACCACATTTATTCTTCATGTTAGGGAATTGATTCCTGGCGGCAATTGGCAACTGGTGAGATAACAATGCATACTAAAACTGGACACGTTATCTCAACGAAGGCAGTGGAAGACTCTGACTTACTTTACAAAAATCGTATATTTTATTGAAAAATGTATATGTTGTTCCTGATTTGAAAAAGAACTTGATTTTTGTAAAGTGTTTAATTGAACAATCTTACTCTGTAAACTTTTCTATAAATAAATAGTTTATTTGCAAAAATGATGTTGAGATTTGTTCTGCTAAGTTGGAAGATAATCTTTATGTGTTAAAACCGTTAGCAACAAAGACCCTCCTTAATATTGATTTGTTTTAAATTGTGGTAACTCAAAATATAAGAGAAAATTTCACCTAAAGAAAATGTCCATCTTTGGCACTTAAGATTAGGTCACATAAACCTCAATAGGGTTGAGAGATTAGTTAAGAATTAACTTCCAAGTGAGTTAGAAGAAAATTATCTACCTGTATGTGAGTCATACCTTGAAGGAAAAATGACTAAGAGATCTTTTACTAAAAAAAGGTCACAGAGGCAAAGAGCCCTTAGAACTTGTACGTTCAGACCTCTGTGATTCTATGAATGTTAAGGCAAGAGAAGGGTTTGAATAATTCATCACCTTCGCTAATGATTATTTAAGGTATGGGTACGTTTATTTAATGCAACATAAGTCTAAAGCTTTTAAAAAGTTCAAGAAATATAAGGCTGAAGTTGAAAATGCATTAAGTAAAATGGTAAAAACATTTTGATCTGATCAGAGTGGAGAGCATATGGATTTGAAATTCCAAGATTATTTGATAAAACATGGAATTGTATCCCAACTCTCAACACCTAGTAGACCTCAGCAGAATGGTGTATCATAAAAGATAAATCAAACGATGTTAGACATGGTTCCTTCTATGATGAATTACGCTTCCTTACTTGATTCATTTTGGGGTTATGCAGTACAAACTACAACTTATATTCTGAACTGTGTTCCATCCAAAAGTATTACTGGAACATCGTTGGAGTTATAGAATGGTCGTAAAGGTAGTTTGTGAAGGAACTCTATAAGGAGAGAACCTTGAGCAGAAGCAAGATTATCCCAAATCCATTTTTCATTGAATGTAAGTTTTACAGTAAATCAAGAATAAGATGTGCATTTACATAAATTATAGCATGCATTAATAAAGGAAAACTTAGGGTTTCAAAAACCCTTACCTTTGAAGACTATTCTTCAAGAATCCCTCGAACAAGTCACGAACGAATATCCTACTCCAAAAGGGACATCACCAACCGGAGCCTTCTGTATTCTCCTTATGGACTGAGAATGGCAGGAGGTATGGGCTCTACCTTAGGATTTTGGAAGAGGGAAAGAGATATAGAGGAGGAGGGGGAGAAGAATTTTTCTTCTTTTTTCGTTTTTTTTTTTAAGAGATAACTTCTTCTCTCAGTGTTTCATGAAGGAAGATAAATCTGCACCATCCCTCTCTTTGGCCCTCTCATCACGTATTTGATTGAGAGAAATTAAAGAGAGGAAGTTGTAACCCCCTCCCTTTAATTAATTAATATTAATTTACTAAATTAAATTGATAATAATTATACATATAATAACAACCTTATTATATGTATATAAACTATATGTTATATCCCATATAACACATAATCTATACTTACATATTGTATCAAATACAATATAACCTATAGATGTATTTTCTCTCAACCATACATGACATTTAATATAAATCACATTTATAGTAAACTCACTTATATAAATCTCATTCATATAATTGATATTTGAATCATATCCAAATATTTAATAATAATCATATTAATCATATTTGTAAATCATATGAATTTAATTAATGATATCATATATAATATGGTTTTTAATATAAATCATATTTATATTAAATTTAATTACATGAATCTCATTCATATAATTAGTATTTGAATCATATTCAAATTCCTCTCATATTACCTTATATTATAATGTATCAAATACATTGTATTAATTATATCACATATATAATTAATTTAATTAATTATATCATTTATAATTAATTTAATTAATTATATCATATATAATTAATTCTCTCAATTAATTTGAACACTTCAAATTAATCCAAAATTAATTCTCAATCAAATCCCTGTTGAGCTACAGAGGGGACCTTATGGACATGTAGATTAAAGCACCAACGGTACTTGGATAATTAATTAAACTCTTTAATTAAGTTATGCAATATTCGTTAACTGTCGGTCATCCCACTAAAGACCGACAACTGCACTCTTCGCACTACGGATAAATTTTTATGTCTATTGGATATAACCAATCAAAAGTGCGATGGCCCTTCACAAATTGCTCGTAAGTACAATTGGGCCAAAATTACTATTTTGCCCCTATAGTTACATCTAACTCTTTAAGTACCACTGATCCCTCTAATGAACAATAAGTCACAGTTCAACTATGATCAAGTCTCTCTCGAGCCAGGAGAGGGTGTGGCCACTATGTTCAAGCCTCGGAATTAGCCCTTAAGGGAACAATTTATATACTTGCCTTTGCATCGGGGAAAGAGTGAATTATGTCTCGTATAGCTGTGTTCCCAGCTCCTCAGTCAGACGAATCCCCAAAATGGTAGGCTTATTGAGTTGGCAATCTGGCTACTCTCACTCATACAAATCAAAGGACCGCCTTCATGAGCAGGAGTTCACAACTCACTTAGGATTCAGGTCATGTCACCTATGGTCATCCTAGTGAAATGTAAGTCTCTATTATTAACAGTGTTATATAAAGAGACTTATCATTTCGTGGTCTAGTCTTATTAAACTCTTTGTATAGGATATCCCTGCTCACATGTCTCTACATGAATGATCAGGATCAGATCATTTGTAGCACTTTACAACACTTGTAACACATACAAAGCGGGCCATATCCGTAGTGTCACCAGGATAAGGTACCTAACCTTATCCATCTACTACAGACCGTTTAGGTTACTATTTAAACAAGATCCACTTGTATATCCCTACATACTTGTTTAGATTACATAAAATAACCTAGGATTTTAGTTTATTGGATTGAGTATATGCTTATAAAATAACACTTATTTTATTAATAACAATATGTTTATACAAAGTTTACAAACTATGAGATTACAAGGATATTTAAGACACCAATCCCTACAGTTTGTACCATTTCAGGATCTGGAGTTACCCAGCACATGTGCTTGATACTAATCCTAAGAAGTTGGAACCTTGTTCAAAATTATGCATATTTGTAGGTTACCCCAAATGAACGAGAGGTGGTTACTTCTACGATCCTAAAGATAATAAAGTGTTTGTGTCAACAAACACTACATTTTTAGAAGAGAACCATATTAGGGAGCATAAACTATGCAGTAGGATAGTGTTAACTGAACTTTCCACCGAAACTACTAAACCTTCAATAAGAGTTGTTGAAGAGCCAAGTACATTGATAGGAGTTGTTGATGTTGGTTCATCTAGTAGGTCACATCCACCTCAACTATTGAGAGACCCTCGATATAGTGGGAGGGTTATGAACCTGCCTATACGTCATATGGGTTTAACAGAAACCCTAGTCGTTATTTTTTATGGCAACCTTGAGGATTCATTGACCTACAAGAAGGCAACGGAGGATGTTGACAAAGATGAATGGATCAAAGCTATGGATCTCGAAATAGAGTCTATGTACTTCAATTCAATATGGGATCTTGTAGATCAACCGGTGGGGTAAAACTTATTGGTTGCAAATGGATTTACAAGAGGAAACGGGGTGTTGATAGAAAGGTGCAAAGCCTCAAGGCTGGGCTTGTGGCAAAGGGTTACCCAAGTTGAAGGAATCGACCGTGAGGAGATTTTCACACTTGTTATCATGTTGAAGTCTATCCAGATACTCCTGTCCATTGTCTCATATTATGACTATGAGATTTGGCAAATACGTAGAGATTTCCTTTTTTAATCACAACCTGGAGGAGACTATGCAGCAACCTGAGGGATTCATAACCCAAGGTCATGAGCAAAATACTTGCAAGCTTAATTGTTCTATTTATGGATTGAAACAAGCTTCTCGATCTTAGAATATAAGATTTGACACTGCGATCAATTCTTATGGCTTCGATCAAAATGTTGATGAGTCTTGTGTTTACAAAAAAAATCATCAACAGTTCAGTAGTTTTCCTAGTGTTGTATGTAGACGATATCCTACTCATTAAGAATGATGTAGGTGTATTAACTAAAATTAAACATTGGTTGGTAACCCAATTCCAAATGAAAGATTTGGAAAAGGTGCAATTTGTCTCATGCATCATTTATTGACAAAATGCTTGTCAAGTATTCGATGCAAAAATCCAAGAGAGGCTTGCTACCTTTCAGGCATAGAGTTGCTTTGTCTAAGGAACAGTGTCCTAAGACACTTCGAAAAGTTAAGGAGATGAGAGGATCCCCTATGCATCAGTTGTTGGTAGCTTGATGTATGTTATGTTATGTACTAGACCTGACATCTGCTGTGCAGTGGGGATAGTCAGTAGATATCAGTCAAATCCAGGATTAGGTCACTGAACTGTCCCAACATAATGCCCTTCATCACCATAAAATGGCATTTCTCCCAATTAAGGATAAGATTGGTATCTTCACAACGTTTTAATACACTCTCCAAATTTTGAAGGCAAGTGTTGTATGTGTTACCAAAAATAGAGAAATCGTCCATGAAGACCTCTACAGACCATTTCAAAAAGTCAGAAAATATTACCATTATACACCTCTGGAAGGTCCATGACGCATTACAGAGCCTAAAGGGCATACGCCGAAAAGCAAATGTGCCAAATGAGCACATGAACGTCATTTTCTCTTGGTCCTCTGGTGCAATTGCTATCTGATTATATCTTAAATATCCATCAAGAAAGTAGAAAAATTTGTTCCTCGCAAGTCTGTCTAACGTCTGGTCAATAAATGGTAGCGTAAAATGATCCTTCTTCGTCGCTAGATTCAGTTTTTGATGATCCATACATATCTTCAATCTAGTCACAGTCTTCGTAGGAATTAGCTCATTCTTACTATTGGCTACTACTATAATTCCTCCTTTCTTTGGCATATGTTGCACTGGGATTGCTGTCAGAAATGAGGTAAATGACCCCTGCGTCGAGCCATTTTATTATTTCTTTCTTAACTGCCTCACATATGATTGGATTCAGCCTACGCTGTCTTTCCACAGAGTCTTCCTTCCCTTCCTCTAACCGAATCTTATACATGCAGTACGAGGGACTGATTCCTTGTATATAAGCAAAGGTTTATCCAATGACCTTCATATGCTTTCTCAGCACATGCAGCAGGGCCATCTCATCAATTATGCTCAATGCGGAAAAGAAAATGACTAGCAGAGTGTTGTTATCGCCCAAGTACGTGTGTTTGAGATGCATCCATAAAGCTCTAAACTCTAGGACAGGGGGCACTTCCAATGATGGTTTTATCTTTGTTGCTTATCTTTCATTTAAATTCAAAAACTCGAAAATAGGGTTAGTCTTAATCACCGCTGGACTTCTTCAATAGCTAATTCACTTTTCTTTTCTTCTCACAATTCTTTCTCAAGTAACTCACAGTAGTTAGCACAGAGATCATCGATGCGTTGGCAAGTTTTCAGCTCATCCGAAAATTTCAGTGTGTTAAACACATTGAACTTGACTTGCTAATCATATACTCTGATACTTAATTCTCCTTTTTATACATCGATCAGTGCTTGCCCTGTTGACGAAATGGACACCCAAAGATGATTGGTATTTCTGTGTCAACTTCATAATCCAAAATAATAAAATCTGCAGGGAAGATGAATTTATCAACTTGCATATGAACATCTTTGATCTTCCCTTTCGGGTACATTATGGACCAGTTAGCTAGTTGCAAGGTCACAGTAGTAGGCCTCACCTCACCAATGCCTAGATTTTTAAAGATGGATAGTAGCCTCAGGTTGATGTTGGTTCCTAGGTCACATAACACATGGCCAATCTCTTTCCCACCAATGAGTACGATAAAGTGAAGCTTCCTGGGTCTTTCATCTTTATTCTTGAATAATGTGCTATACTCTTCAGTGAGCACAACCGTTTCAAATTTGCCTAACCTGCACTTTTTGGACAAAATGTCTTTTAGAAATTTCACATAGCTTGGCATCTGTTGAAGAGTTTCAACTAGCAGGATGTTGATATGTAGCTGTTTTAACACATACAGAAATCTCTTGAATTGTCGGCTATCATCTTTCTCCATCGATCTATTGGGAAAAAGAGGTGGCACTTGTAAGATTTCTCTCGCTTTGTTTTTCTCTTTCTCCGCATCAGGAACTTTCGACGACGATTCTAAACTTTCTATTTTTGGAGCTTCTTTATTATTGGAGTTCAAGGTCATTGAGGATTGATTAGATGGTTGAAAAGTTGAACTATGAAGATCAATTGTGAATTCAGGGTTATCAGTGTCAATTAGAGTAGTTGTTGGAGTCTTAATTTCTTGTTCTCTTGGAGCCTGTGGTTCCACTGGTTTCATTGGTCTGATTTCTTGGGTATCAGTAGGCAGCCTACTCATTGTTCTCCAACTTCGCAGTGTCACAGCTTGACACTACTCCTTGTCATTTCCCCGTGGACCCTTGGTTTACATGGTAGGGTGCCCGATTGCCTATTTTTCAGATCATTGGCAATATTCCCTACTTGAACCTCTAGATTCCGTATTGAAGAGGCTTGCGACTAGATTAACGCATCGGTTTTCTAAATGTATTCTTTGAGAAGAATTTCCAACGATGACGTCACATTTGAATTTGAAGCATGATTGTGGTTGTAATGAGGTCGGTTCTGGTTTTGTTGATGGCTAAGGGGGTGCTGATTGAATCCAGATGGATTCCTTCTATGCGCTTGCTACTGCTGGTGTACATTCTTCTATCTCGACTGTGCTTGACTTCTTCCCCAAGAGAAATTGGGGTGATTTTTCAAACCCGAATTGTAAGTGTTACTAAACGGGTTATTATGGATGGAGAAAACATGTTGAGGGTCATGCAAGCATGTTTCAAAAGAGTGAGGTTCTTCGTATTGTACATAACTTACCGTTGCAACCTGAGACATGATGTTAAGTTGAGCAGCATTCTTGTTCAAAGCATCTTGATTTATGGTCATGGTTTATAGAAGGGAAGTGACAGTAGCCATTTGAGCGGCTAATGAGCTAACTACATGATCGCTCCTTCCATCTTGCGTATATCAACATTCTGGTTCCCATATCCATCATCTACCCAGAATGTCCTAAAACTCGCAGTTCACAATCATGGAAACATATTTTGTTTATCAATAAAAGTATTGTTGAAGAATTTATTTAATAAAAGTGTTATTAAAATTGCATTATGTTATTAAATCCAATAAACAGATCCATGGCTATAATATGAATACTCAAACTATATGTAGAGATATAAAAGAGGATCAAGTTATAGTATATAATTAAAAAGGTCTATAAGTATATGGATGAGATTAGGTACCTCATCCTAGGGGCATTACGGATGTGGCCTACTTTGTATACTGATATAAATGATGTGATCCTGAAATTGTTCATGTGGAGACATGCAAGTGGAGGCATCCTATGCAAAAGATGTTTGCATAAGACTGAACCACGAAAAAGTCACTTTTTCTTTATAACGACCGTTTACTGTTAAAACTAACTATTTCAATTCGATGATTTAGGGTAACTCGATCTTAATCCTGAGCTAACTATGAACTCCTGTTTATTCGGGATTATCTTTTGATTTGCATAGGTAAGAGTAGTTCAACAGCACTACTCAACAAGCCTCCCATTTTAATTTGGGGATAAGACCGAATAGATAGTTGGGGATATAGTCCTGAAAGATGGAATTCTCTCCTACCTATTTTAGAGTTAATAGATAGGTTGTTCCCTTAAGTACTAATTTATGGTCTTGAACAAAGGGGTCATGCCCTCTCATGACCGAGAAGGACACGGTTTATTAGTTGGACTATGAACCAATTGTTCAATAGAGGATCAGTGGTGACTTAAGGAGCAAGATGTATTTACAAGGGTAAAATGGTGGTTTTGACCTAGCTGTAAATATGAACGACCTGTGAAGGATCAACTTACTGATTATAGTTAAATCAAGTAGACAAAAATAAATCTACAGTGAGGAGAGTGCAACTATCGAGTTGTAATGCTATGTCTCGGTAGTTAACGAATATTGATTAATCCCGTTTAAAGAGTTTAACCAATTAATTTCAAATCGTTGGAGCTCATGATCTGTAGGTTCATAAGGTCTCACTACTAGCTAGTAAAAGATTAATCCTTGGATTAGAAAATTGAGCGAACTTGAAGTGCTTAAATTCGAACTTAGGGTTTGGAATTTGAAATGTTCAATTTCAATTTTAGGATATTCAATATAATTAATGTTTAAATTTGTTGAAATTAAACGTAATTGGAGAGTTTAAAATATTTAAATATTGATTTAAATATTATTTACATTAATAGGATTAATGTTTAAATTAGGTGTTTTATTAATTTAATATTTGATATTAAATCATTATTTAATTAATTAAATATGTTTAATTAATTAAATTATTTAAATAAATCATTTTTAATTTATGAAATTCAATTTTAGAATTGAATTTTTAATTTTTTTTTATCTAAATTAGTTTTGAAGTAAAAATTAATTAGATTTAAAATCAAATTAAAAATGTTCTTTTAATTTGAAAGTGGGTTTACCCCAAATTTCAAATTGGTTAGTGGATTATTCCAAATTTTAACACATTGTCCATTCACTTAGTGCTAATTGAAATATCAATTAGCTTAATGAATGAGTGCTTGTGTGCTTGGACTTGTTAAAATACTTCATTTTTCAGAGATTTGAAGTTCATGCATTCTGAAGTTTGAAAAAAATTCAACAAAAACTGTTTTACTCTCAAGCTTTCCAAAACCAACCTGAACCCCTCTCAATTCTGAGTTTCCATCGCTCAACCCAAGGCTAAGAATAGTAGAGAAGATCCTCTTGGTGGTCTACTGGAGATTTGGAGATCCAATTTTATGGATATAGCACAGAGCAAGTAGAAATCTACAAAGGTTGTATATATAGAAACCCTTTTCTATTTTAAAACTTGTTTTAGCATGCTTTTGACTCAAATTAAGTGTAATTATAGTGCTTAATGATTTTTTTAGCTTCCGTTTTATGCATATTTACTCTTTCACAGTGTTTCTAGAAACCCTGTCCAAAATCGCCTTAGCCTCAGTGTAAATCTTGTCCATAAAGCCTCTGCAGCAAAGGCGTCAACCACCGATTGCGAAGCTCTATTCAGCCCATTGTAGAAAGTCTCCATCAGAACAAAGTCGGGAATGCCAATGTACGGGCAATGACATACAAGACGCCTAAATTGAACCCAAGCGACACTCAAGGTTTCTGAGTCTCCTTGTTCAAAATTCAAGATGTCCCGCCGTCTCCTTGCGTTAACAGTTGTAGGGAAGAACAACTTCATAAATCGTTCAACTGGCTGTGGTCCCAAGATACCATCTCATTTGGCTCTAAGGAATAGGCTCATTTCTTGGCCTCATCGCAGAGACTACAAGGGAAAAAAGAGAGCCTAATTTCCTCTGGCGTTACACCCAGAATAGTGAATGTATTACCCATTTCTACAAAGCTTGTTAGGTGAGCGTGAGGATCTTCACCCCGTATCCTTCCATACTGCCCGGCAGTTTGAATCATCTGAAGCATAACTGGCATAATCTCAAACCTTGCATTCTTGTCAATGGTTGGCCACATAATACTAGGTGAAAATTCATATAGATTCAAAGTCGTATAGTTCCTTATAGGAATGTTGTGGTCTACGGCCAAAAAAATAGGATATCGTTGTCCTTGCCTGAATAATATGTTTACCCCATGGTTATTCCGATTGTTGTTGTTGGCAATATTCCTTCTTCTTTTGTTTCTGTTTTATCTTGTTTTGCGACAAAAAGTTCTCTTAATCTCAGGGTCAATATTGAATTCAGGTTCAGTACCTACACTCATATACTATTTGTCGCTTGGTCGCACAAGCTACAATACTCTGAAAAATCAATAGGTGCCTGCAAAAATACAAATTCAAACACTCAAGCAATTGTCAAATCCCTGACAATGGCTCTAAAAACTTGTTGTGATTATATTTGTGTGTGCATCTATCATGAACTACACTAGAGTGTCTATGCGTTAAACATATTATGCGTCCAGTTGTAGTTAACCATGCGCTTGTCACAAGTTTTCTTATAGTTCGCCAAGTATAAACAAAATATAAGTTTCTCGGTGTGAGCCGAGGTCGAACTCATGGATTTGTACTATGAATGTTTGGAAAGTATGTGAATGCGGCAAGAACTTAGATAATTAGAGGAGAGTAAAAAATCATATGATTAAGTAAATCTATGCGATGAAAATATCTAAACAAGCAAGGAATACTTCAAGTTTCGTTCTGAGAAAATTGAGATATACAACAGCTTTAACGTGTGTAAAATATATGGAGAAGGCATGTTTGGGGGAAGTCAATGTCGCACCCTAAGTTTAACTTTTAAAGATAATCCTGACTCGCAACATCCATTTATCGCACACCTCTCGATGGCCAGCCACACTTGTCATATTTCTATGACGCGTGAGTGATGTTGCATTGAGCATAAGGTTATTTCTATCTCATTTCTATCTCTAGAAACACTTCTTACTTTGCTTAGTGAGTTCCACAACTACTTACCCTCTCGGGCAGTTAGTCATAGTTGCTTGACTCAATGAGTGATCATAGGCAAGCATTTAAATAACCATACACTAAGCAAACAGGGTTAACCTTTAAAGGTTTAACTTAGTTTATAGCATTAACCTTCCCCCTTACCCCGTGAAGATTAGCAACTCATAGTAAATGAGAAAGCGGAGGTAAAGATAGAGAAGATGATGAAAGTAGACATGACGATGATATATGTATATATAGATAGATAGATAGATAGATAGATAGAAATAGAGTAATTGTTTACAAAATGAATAATCTCTTAGTCAAAATGCAATACAACAATGAGCAAGAGTAAATAAGTAAAGGAAAGGGCAGTTATCAACAATTTCTTGCTTCCAACAGATGTATGTCAAGGCTGCTGGTGAAGAGATGGTGGTGTGGGGTGGATAAAGCTCTCTCAGACTCTTGTTCTGGTGAAGCTCCGATGATGACTCAGGATGAAGTTTGAAGATGGAAGTTCTCAGAAAATGCACTATGTTATCTCTTTGCTTGTGGTGTAAGTATCGGGCCAAAGGTTTCTCTCGGGCAAAATCTCGACTCTTGCACAAATTCTTCATGGGCGTCAAAGCTCTATTTATAGCCATGCATTGATAATTATTAGGATTCCCACTCTATCATGGTCAACAGTCTGAAGGTTTCGGCAGATGATCTGTTGGCACAGAGTCAGAGATTCTAAGGCATACGATTAACTAGTCAGAGATCCTAAGGCATACGATTAACTATTTTTCATCAGGTAGAAGATCGACGCATGTGAATAGATCCTGCGATCAACTACAAAATAAACACTTTGGTGCACTTTACTCATAATACATGGTTAGTGGGGGTTTTTAGTGTACTTCAGCGCAAGTATACTATTAATCATAAATTCTTATTATAATCAACACATATCTTGCATATCTACCCTCATTATTCTAAGTAAAAGACTACAATACAAGTTATCACACTCCCAAATTTGAATATTGCTTGTCTTCAAGCATATCTTATACTACTCTACTTCTCAAAGTTGCGTTGATTAGCTTCTCATAATGTTTTTCACTAGGATGACTATAGGTGACATAACCTGAATCCTAGATGAGTTGTGAACTCTTGCTTATGAAAGCGGCCCTTTGATTTGCATGGGTAAGAGTAGCCAGTTTGCCGACTCAATATGCCTACTATTTTGGGGATTCGTCTAATCAGGGAGCTGGGAACATAACTATACAAGACGGAATTCACTTCTTCCTTAACAAGACGATGAAACTCCCTACAACTAGTTTGACGAATCCCATTTCTAATAGTCATATCGTCCTGAGGTTGCAATTTTATTAAATACTCACTTGCCAACAATAACTTCACCGATATAATCAACTTTGCTCTTTTTCACCTTGGAGAAAGTCCATCGATATGGACATCCATAAGTTTCTAACGACCCTGGCACCTAGTCGTTGACTTCTCTCACATACATGTATTCTATAGGTAGCCGAAAGCGTTAAGGACCATATTAGGTGATTTTGAATTTTTGCTTAAATATTTCGATAGAGTGTATTTGTAGTTCTAGAATGTTTAGATAGGGTGTATGATATTCAAGTTGTTTTTGAAGCAGTGTATCATTGCATTCTCGTTTGTACTTAATTTGGTCATTTTTAGGGTAGATTTGTTACTTATTAATTAGTAATTTTTATTATATGAATTTGTGGCTATTTTTACAATTTTGAAATTTTTTAAACCATTTTTCCAAATAAAAATTTAAAATTTACTATTTTTCTTTTCAGTCCATTACTTTTAAACTTGGATAAAAATGGCCCAAATGTTAATCATCATCTCATAATGTCAATGGTTCATTTTTTTAAAAAAAAAAATTATTATTTGATTATATTAGTAAATTTGTGCAATTTATTTTTAAAGAATTTAAAATTATATGCCTTAGAAATCCGCGGCAATTTGGCAATCTTCTTCCCGCTGAAAACCAACCTCAAATTTAGGGCGCAGAAATGGCTTAATCCGGCCAACTTCAACTGAACTCGGTGATTCTCCAGATTGTCTTCTCAGGGCCAACATTCCAACTAGGACGACTCCGGCCGAAACTCAGCCATGGAGTTAGATGACCGCCCAAGGCTTCAAGACGAAGGTGATGACGATCCGTTTCTTAAATTCGTCGACTATGCGAGGTCTGTGCTAGCATTCGAAGACGAAGAGTACTTCGATCCTCATGTTAATGGAACAGAGACCAACACCCCGGGTTGGAGTTGGATCGCTTCTCGGGTCCTCAGAACTTGTATCGCCTACTCCAGTTCTGTTACCCCTGCGATTTTGCTATCTGAGCTCTCGCAGGTACCGCAAATTCGAACTCCTCTAACGTGTCTTTATTCGATTTTAGGCCAATTTTGAGCAACCGAATGGTAAAATTATGTTACTTTCCCGATTTCCAATCAAAGGTAAGTGCAACAGTGAGGGCTGCCTGAATTGTTGATGTTTCGCATTTAGACTAAAGATTCCGTTCCACCGTAATTGAATATAAGAGTGATGGAATCTTTTGGTTACAAGTTTGAATCGGTAGCAGTACGCCATATGAGGCCATTCTTATTATAGACACCCACTTATTACCAAGTGATCGTAGTGAGGGGAGGGTAGTACATGGGCCCATATTTTATTCTAATTGAGGGATGGATACCCAGAACTCATAGTCATATCTTGCTTCTAGGCTGCTTCTAGGGTATGGTTTTTTAAGCATTAGGTAATGCGGGCCAACCTCGAGTGATATAGATTGCACCTTGACCCCACATATTGGTTTGGTTTTTGATGTATTAGTATCCTCCCAGTTTTCCTTTGGGGTCATTATCTCCTCAGCTGAGTGGCTATTTCAACTGTCAACTGTCAATTATGAAATTATCCATTTGAGAAATGATTGGTTGCCTTAGTCTGGATTGGGAATAAGAAATCCACAGGTGACGAAGGGATTCATTTCTTCTCCAGGACGAAAATACATTCTGGACTGCTTTATCTCTCCAGTCCATTCTCCTCTAGTTTGTAACTTGTTAGCTTAGGAAAGCATAAAATTACACCGATTCCTATCCAAAAAAATAAAATTGTTTACACCGACGTAACCTGATTCGCCAGGTTTCCTAGTGGTAGGAGTTGGGATTAGCCGTGAACGTGGTGGTGACGAGAGATATTATGGGATGAAAGTGATTTACTTTATGTAAAATGCGGTGCATGATACATCATCTTGGACAGAGTTAATAAGCTGAATGGTTGGTAAAACCAGACAAAGCTATCTATATCTAGAACAACTACACCTAACTCTTATGTTAAGGGATCAAAAGATTGTGCCTGATTTAGATGGCAAGATAGCATGGTACTTGACGGATATGGTGCAACTCCAGTAAGCTGAAAAGGGGCAGTATCTAAATGTTTTATCTAGACTATGACTGGTCCACTTCTAGTTACTAACTAAGATAGTCTAAGTTAAAATTTCAAAGTTTAGTTCTTCAAGACAGTTATTTGACAAGTGATTTTATTTTGAAGGCTTGGTATGAGCAACACAGAGTTGGTGCTCCCAAGAAAATACCTGAGTGTATTAACCAGTTGAAGAAGAAGAATAGGAGAAAGAAGCTCCCAAAAACAGTTACTATTGACTCCATACATGAGAAGAATTTCCTATCTTTAAGTAGCGTTTTGGAAGCTGTAATTCTTGATGAGTTTATTCTTCCAGGTACTTCTATCTCCCATTTTAAGCTGATAATAAGTTGAGCAATGTTCTTGATGTTGCACTTCCAAGTTAGTTATACATGATTTATGAAGCTTGTAAATTTGTAGCTTAAGGGGTTGAAGAAACTGAATCACATAGTTTCAAATTCAACAGTACTTGGTAAATGCTGAATAAGATGTACATCTTTTTTCTCGAGAACTGATACCTTCTATTATTTTTGGATTTTGTTTGATTTTTTTAACTACTTAAGTTCAGGATGTTGTTTCCCAAGATCAACTGTTTAGATGTCAATACAGAGTCACAGACAAGGATCTGAATCTTTTATTGTCATGTTTTTTTCTCAAGGTACAAATATACACATGCTTACTTTGGGAGACTTTTGGAGCTCTAATACAATTGATCTTTATCTCCATCGTAGGTAAACCATTTACTGTACCTTTGTGATCTATGGTTCATCCAATAAAACCATTTGGAATGAATGCATTCTGAATGGCTATGCGGGGAACACATAAAAAGATTAACAACCCCCCCAGTTGCTGTTGATTAATAATAAAATATAATTGCAAAGAAGTTTTGTAGTACGAACGCAAAAAAGAAGCGTTAACATGCACAAAACCCCATGCCTCCTCCCACAACCTATCTAACCCCATGAAACCCAAAGTTGCTGTTGATAAATAATAAAATATAATTGCAAAGAAGTTTTGTAGTACGAACCCAAAAAAGAAGCGTTAACATGCACAAAACCCCATGCCTCCTCCTACAACCTATCTAACCCCATGAAAGCTATTGATTCCTTTTATACAGAATGCACGGTAGAATGATGAAAGCACTAGCTTGTCATCCTTAACGATGAATTCAACGGGACTTCATCCATCATCCCTTGTATGCCCGACCTCTGAATAATAGAAGTATCAAATGTCTGCCACATACAACCCACACTTTGAAAGCAAAAGGGTGCCATGGTTAATGCTGAACATCTTTTGCATTGCACTTGTACCTGACACCAATTCAGTCCAAGGGCAAGAGTGGATGATGTAAACTAAGTGGAAGGAGAGAACTTTATTAATTCTGTCAATATAAACAATGCCTCAAAGAATACAATCAGCTGCCAATTTATAAACTAAGGCCAGCTCAGACCAAAGACCGGTAAAATGCCCAGCAGAGTGCTTTCGCCGTTGGTGTTCTTTCCGATCTCTACGCATTTTACCGCTCCACCGGAAATTCCCTCTGCCCCTACCGTACTCCAGCTTGGTAGTTTCCACCGCCTGTCCAGGGAAGCGAGAGTATAAGAACTCAAACAAGAAGGATACAAGATGTCCTACACTGAGTAAAAGAAAATAGTTCCATGAACAAACTGTACACGAGAAAGATGGATAAAGTCATTTATGATCTTGAAACCTTCAATGAGGTCCTTTCCATCCCTCTAGTCATTAGTTGACGGAGAACATCTACCCCAAAGATTAATAAGAAATGAGAAAGAGGGGTGCCGGTGTCCTATTAAATGCTCCTGATTACAAAAGTTCTCTCCTTAGACTGCCATTAATCAAGGTAGGAAAATTGGTTGATCGAAGAAAATTTCCAATCTAAGTTCATCTAAAGCCAAGACCTTATTATTATTATTTTTTTATTTTATCAATAACCTTATCCAGGAATTCCCAATTATGTGATAAAAGGTTTTTTAGAAGTCTATCTAAAAAAAATTTCTTTCTTCCTAACTCGGTATTCTCCAAAGCCCCATTGCAGTAATTTATTCTTTCCATTGCCTATTATCTCTCAATGTAAGCCAGTGAATGCCTGCAGTTTTTTTTATAAAAAAAAAAAAAAAAAAAAAAAAAAAAAGAAAGAAAGAAAGAAAGAAGAGGCCTAGAATTTGAATGCTGGGTTTTTCTAGAACTGAAGGATACAGTGTGTACAAGCTATAAACAGATCTTGTTCACGTAAGGTCACGAGCTGATGAACACAGTTGCTGGACATGAATGATGGGTTTTTGTATTGCATATTGACATTAAGCAGTGATTATAAAATACTTAGATGTATATTCGAAGCACATTATTTCAGTTTTATCCCTAAAGATAGACTTCCATCTCTGTATTTTCATCTTGATTTGAGGTTGTATTTTGACTCTACAAACTGCACAAACTTTCCATCTTTATGTTTCATGGAAGAACAAGTAAAACAGAAATCTTTGGATGGCAGATTCTATGACTTAGTAGATGGGATTCTGAAGAAAGGGAGGCAAATATTTGTAACTGGATGCTATCTTCGTGCTGCCAGTGGCGGCTCTGGTCATCCACGACTTCTACCAACTGAATACCTTATCATATTGTTAGATGAGGTTGTTAAAAATGATTTTTCTGACTACCAGAATCAATATTACATTCCTCTTGTTGATAATGCAATTAGTACCTTCTGTTTATTGTAGGAAGAGGACGATGATGTAATGCTTCTAGGAGCTCAATTTTGTTCTGATTCCTTTTCTTCTGTGTCTCTTGATTCCGTCAACAAAGGGACTACATATTCATTGTATGCAAGGCAAGATATAACGCTATTTGGTTTGCCTATTCTTCAGTTTTGCCTAATTTCTGTTTAAACTGGTTTCTTATCCTGCAGTGAGCTGCATTTATGATATTGGGTCTTCTTTTGTTTTTTATCCTCCCTAAAATGGTCAATGCTTAAACTTTAGAAGCTGAATAGATTACATAAAGCAGTTTTCACTAAAAATGGATTTTGGATGTCCAATAATAAACTAAATAATGGCTGCCGTATCTTCAATATTTGCAGGATTGAGTCTATTGGTCCACTGGAAATCTATGAGAAGATCAATGGCTTACGGATGATGCAAGTCGTTCTTGTTGATAACTATGGTTTCAAGCTTAAGTTTCTCTTATGGGGTGAACAGGTGTTACTGGCCAATCTTTTAAGGTGAGTCGTTTAGTTTGATGTTATTTATTACAAGAATATTCTTATATGATTATATCAACACAACAGTTCTCATTTGAACAGTGTTGGTAGCGTGCTTGCGCTTGATAGACCATATATTGCAACTGCAAACGAGAATGGCGTTGGAACAAGTGATGAACTTTGTCTTGAATATGGTAGTGCAACACAGTTATATTTGGTGCCTTGCATTCAGCATGAGGAGCAAGTGAGTTGTAGAGCCCCACCATCCCCACACCACACACATACACACACAAAATTTAAAAACTTTTATGTTTCTTGGATCCCGTTAATATGTGAATGTTCTGCTACCACAGGTATGTGTTGTAACCCAGAATATAAACCAAGCTTTAAGGACACTTAGTACGTCGTATCCTACTCAGGGTCCCCAAGTTTCTCAAGTTTCCTTGCCTTGTGATTTACATGGTGCTATTGATTTTAGCAATTATCCTTTTCGGGTGAGTTTAACTTTTAGATTAACATAAAATTAATGTTTTGATTGCATTTGTATACTTTTTCTTTTTCTTGATAACTTTTAGTAGTACAATAAACCCTTGACATTTACAATGTCTGCTCCAACCCCATTACTTTATATACAGTTCCAAACACCTTGTGTATGAACTAAACCTGACTGTCGTTCAATCTGAATTCAGAATGGCCTACATATTTAGCCTCCGACAGTTTTTTTTTTTTTTTTTTTTTTTTTTTTTTTTTGGTAATTCTTTTGTTGTATGAAATTCATAATTTCAGGTTTTACAAGATGCATAAAGTAAAAGCCAATTTGTGCCTTACGCATCTAATGTTGAAATTCGAAGTCATATTATATACAAGAGGTTGCACTGTTCCAACATTGACGTTCAAATCCCCTATCATCCAAGCTTTTGTTTTTTCTTTGTTTGCAAAAAAAAAAAAATTAACTGCAATTACTTGAACCTTTCACCTTGGAGTTTGTCTCGTTAATCTTTATGGAGATAAATCTTAACTTTTCCATGCTATTTGTTAAGTTTACAGTCTTTTGTGATCGACCTCCAAGACAAGATGACTGGCATTAGTTTATATGGTATCGTTTTAGATATAGCTCATGAAAGAAATACCACAGAAGCTGTTTTCTCTATGAGAATCGAAGATAACACGGGAGAAGTTTTGGCCAAGTTACACTTTGTGAGATCTTGGTATCGTCATTTTCTTTTCCTAACTTTTAATTTGTGAGTTTTATGAGTCTCACTTTTACATAGCGCTCGAAATAACAAAAACTTATCATGTATACTTCCAGTCATTTTCTAAGTTTCACTTTCCTTTTTCTCTTCTTTTGTACCACGCCACCCTCTTGTAAAGGTCATTAGGAAGGGTAAGCATTGGACATACAGTATTTATAAGTGGCCTGAGATGCACCAAGAACAAGAATCGGTGAGCTAATTCAAACTATTTACTCAGTTATCTTGTAATTTGTAAATAAAGGAAGTCTTGGACAATTTGAAATGCTTCCAGACATACAGTATAACTTGTCTTCAATTTGCGGGTTTTCTTCTTTTATATATGTTGGCGGTTTCTTGATGGCATTTCTAATTTGATTTGAGCTTTTTGCTTGTGAAGCTTAGAGGCTTTATGGATTGAGAATCATGTTGGAGCTTCTTTTGTCAACCTTAGCTGCTTGCCAGCATTGTTAACGTCATCTTGTCTTCATAAACTTTCACGACTTTCTGATCTTACCTGCAACACTCTTGGTACGAAGGTAAAGTATTTTCTTTTTTCTTCTTTCTTTCTGTCTGTAGCATGTTATGTGGCATAAGGAACTTTCCAAAATTCAAAGGGAAAAGTAACCTTGAGGCTGAGGAAAGATGGAGAGGAGAGGACCGACGGGGCCTACAAAAAGGAAAAAAAACAGCCCCAATATTGAGGTTTATCGACAAAAAGACTGATTGCAGAAGATCTTCAGTTTGAGGCCGTAAATAATATATATATATATATCTTAACGTCAAAGGTTTCGGATTTTTTCCATTCACCAGGACCACGAGAGAGCTCTAGTCGCACATCTTCACGAAACCTTAGCTACCCTACTGAAAGGATTTATGGGACCCGTTCATCAATACCCTTTGGAGAACAAGTGAAGCCAAACTCTAACCATTTGTTACTCAGCGAATTAGGGACCCTCATCCTTATAACATGATATATCAACAACAAACTTTAGGGGAGAGAGCCGAATGACCAATGAAGTTTCTCTTTTTGCAACCTTAATTGGGAGTTCAGGGAAAAGTTTGATTTTCGTTCTCACCTAGTCTCACAGCTCTGCTTCCTAAACTGGATCCCTAAAAGAACATTGAGAATCAGGAATGTTCTTCCTACAATATTTTCATTTTTCTATGACGTCATGGCTGCGCTTTCAAAACACAACTTTTCGACCTTCGAAGAATTTATGTATTCTTTCCACTCTCATTTCGAGTGTTTGTTTTTTTAAAAAAAGAATACAACAGTTATTTAACTTGACCCTTAATTAATTCCCTGATAATTCTGTTTATTAACCATACCCCTTGGAAAATGAGAAAGGAAATTTTGCTGTAATCGGGTAATGTAACATTGGAGTTACGGTCGCCACATTATTATTTACATAAAAAATTTGTTTGTTATTTCCTGAGAATTTTAAGCATTCCGATCAAAATATCGGAAAAGTGGATGGGCCTACAAGAGCATGATTTTACCTTTCCTACTCTTCCAATAGTCTTGTTATATCTCCTCTATCAGCTGTGATCTTTATTATATTTCCCCAAAATCTCCTTACCAGGTCTGTCGAGTTCGGCTTGACCAAGTTTCACATTGTCATGTTAGTACGAAATTTTTGCATGCAATTTGTGGTCATTTTGTCGAGGAGACACCTGCCAGAATTGAGTGCAGCTTCTGTCGTTGTGAATGCAAGTCTGAGTTCGTGCGTACATTCGACCTGAAAATCACCCTTGCAGACGAAAGTGCAAAAATCTTTGCTTGGTGTACAGGTCAAACTGCTGCAGAGTTGTTGCAAATATCTCCTGATGAATTCTGTGAACTACCTGAGGTAGAGACTGAACTTAAAATTATGCTTTTTATAAAAGATCTTATACTTCAGAACAACTAGTTCAGGTGAAAATAGTTTTTGTTTAATAATAAAGAATAAGTTGCTAGTTGGGTTACACCTTTTTTTTCTTTTGCAATCCAGCTTAATGGTCCAATCACAATTTGGCACGTGCCAAACTTTTTTTTGTAAATATATATATTATTTATTATTATTATTATTATTATTTCTGTGCTGCGCGGCTGGACTGATTTACAATATTGCTAAATGGAAAATCACTTCTACATTATCTTCTTTGGTTTACAAAGTTGTGATATATCATGATATGATAATCTGATTGTGAGAATCATTATTTGATCTGAAGTCTCATGTTTAGTCAGGTTCTTCAAACACAAGTGTCTTAAGAGTTGGTCCTAATTTTGCAGGAAGAACAAGTAATGTACCCATCGTCACTCGAGAATGAAAATTTTGTGGTTGCAATAGTGAATTGCAGGAGACAGAGCAGCAAATGTGGAAATAATGTCTATTTTGTTAAGGATCCACTTTCATGGGAGATTACTCGTGCACTCAAGTGTGAATGATGTTGCATTCAGGAACTGTCTTTCTAACAATGGCTGCCGCAAGAAGGCAAAAGATATTGTTCATTGTTCATTTCAATGTCTTGTTCCGCAATATCCAATTCATTTTGAGTTCACCAACACCTTACCAAGTGAAGAGGTCATATCAATATAAAGGTAAACACATTTCTAATTTTCTGGTCCCTTTTATTTATTTTTTTCTTTTTTTACTCTGGCAATGTGTTGATGTCTTGGGCCAATATAGATGTAATCCGTTTTGTAATGATTTAGTCATGTAATTTTGGAAATGTTATGATTAAGTTTTAACATTTAAAAAAAAATTGTCAATATTATTATTATTATTTGTTAAAATATCATTTTAATCCTTATACTTTGAATTGACTTTCATTTTATTTTAATATATATACTTTTAAATCTCCAAATTTAGTTCACGTACCTATAATAAATCTCTAATATGGTCCATGTTAGTTTATTGATGATCTTTCTAAAAAGAGAAATAAATTTCTATTAGTCTTTTCTCGGTAAAAAAAAAAAATGGAGACATTTGCATAATGCATTTCATTGCATGGAAATTATTATTATTATTTAAATAATTTTTATAAAATTATCTTGGAATGATTAAGAAAATTACAAAAGTCTTCCATGAAGTATGATGGTAATTGCAGTTACATCAAATTTTTAATGGTATAAATTGAGCTCTTAAAGTTATAAAAGTGTTAAAATTAGACCCTCAAATTTATAATAGTTGTATAATTTTGATCATCAAATGTACATTTGTTATAATTTATACAATTATATAAGTGTTAGATTCTAAATTTACTACTTGTATAAGTTTAAAGACTCGGTTTTTTACGATTGAAAATTTGGGGTATAATTGTAACTACATATTTTAGAGGTGAACTTTTGTAATTATCTTTAAATTTAAACTTGATTAGTACACTAAATTTGAACATTTAAAAGTACATCTATTAAAATAGAATTAAATTCAATATACTAAAATGGTATTTTATGTCTTGTTTGGTAATTTTTCCTTTTTTTTTTTTTTTGAAAATTAATCATATTTTCTTCCCACTTATGAATTTGCATCTTTATCAAGTACAATGATTGAATTTTAAGCCAAATTTTAAAAATAAAAACAACTTTTTAAAAGTTATTTTTTAGTTTTCAAATTTTGTCTTGGTTTTTTAAACCATCGGTAAAAAGTTGATAATTAAGGAAGAAATTTAGAGATGGAAATAGGCTTAATTTTCAAGAGAAAAAAAAAAAAAACTCAAATGGTTACTAAACGGGTTTTAGCTTTTCTTATTTTATGTTTGATGCTCCATTATTATCCTTCATCTAAATAGGGTATTGAAACATTCTCTACCTTTCTAGTTGGAAATTTAATGGAAACAAAAAGGTATAAGATCTTAATTGTTATAAAAGTTGAGTATAGACTAAAGATATGCTTAAATCCATTATACATATATGTGGTCCGTAATGTAGACCTTTCGAATAGGTCGGGGACCCTATACTTAACCTTTTGATAGCATCAATTGAAGTCCAAGTTTCTATATTTAGGCCAAAAAAGTATGGGACAATGTGTGAGACAAAAGCTTGAGATAAGAAATTCCTTAGGGTTGTGTGCCACAAATTAATTAATGATAATCTCTAAAGGCTAGATTGTAACATTTTAAACTAGGATTTCAAATTAGTACTTTTAACTTTATGTACTGATCTATTGATAGAAATGTTGAGTTCTATTTTATCCAAATTAGTGGAAACATTAAAATTTCACTGAGAAAAAAAATTAAATTAATAAAAACACATTTTACATTTTTAAAAAAAAAAGGTTCTATTTTTTTTTTCTTTTGTTATTAATATTTGATCTACATTAGAGTTTTTCTTTTTTTATATTAGATTTGGCCAATTTTTCGAACAATAAAATAGAAATATTGATCGACTCTATGTTGATGTTAGACTCATGAACATGTAGAAATATTGACATGTTATGGAAATTATAATTTTTTAAAATATCTTTAAATAATAATAAGCATGGATTGAAGTTTTAAAAGCCAAGCAAGATGGAGTATTTTCACTTTTGGAACTGTACCACCAATTCTTGAATTATATTTGAAGCAATGAATTGTTAATTTTGTTGCTCTTTAGCAAAAGTTTAATATGCCTTTGGTCTTTGCTTCTAAAATGGAATGAATTTGCCTTAGTCTGTGATCTTCATGTGTTTCACCTTAATTTCTCTTTAGTTTCTCCTTGGCTAATTCCCCAAGTCACCCCTTGATTCTATTTTTGCCTCCCTAAACCTTACATATTATTATATATCATCCTCCTACATGCTTAATAATACATTACATAACCACTTATTCTTTTTCCTTTCTTTCTTTAATTAATTTTTCACTCCATCTTCTTTCAAGGCATCACGAGATTTTCAGTTCTCTTAAGGTATGTTGAGTCAATAATTTTTTTTTTTTTTTTTTTTTTTGCAAATATTGTGTAAAAATTGTCTATAAGCTAATGATGATTATTTTTATAAGTAGAAGAAGATTAATACTAAGGAAGAACCTATTTTTTTTATTGACATTTGATCACTTGATTAGTTTAAATATTATTCTCCTCGGTAAGACTCATTGTTCTTTTAATATTTTACTTATTTGGCAATAAATAAACAGTTGAAATCCCAAAGTTTAAAGGTTTATATGATTTGGTTTATTTTGATTCATATATTTTTAATTTCTATTCATTTTAGTGTTCGTACTTTCAAAAAGTCTATCTTAATCTTTGTGTTTACATAATGATCATTTTAATTTGTGTTTGCAAAATTCTATTTTAAGTTCTTTCTATAGCTTAGACTCTTTAATACAAAGTTGTTACATTTCCAAAAAAAGAAAAAAGAATTATTGAGTGTAGTGTAGTGTTGAAATGATGATTGAAAACAATGACAAAAAGTGAAGGAGAACTAAATGGAATGTTTCAAAAGGACAAGGACCAAGTGGATACTTTCAAAAGTGTGTAAATTAAAATGGGTGAAAACTGAAGGTAGAATTACGTGGAAGGTTTTTGAAATTTTAGATACTAAAGTAAATCAAAGTATAAAGTATTAAGACCAAAATAGTAATTAAACCCAATTTAATTAACTTAACGAAGTCTTAGAGAAAGTAAAATGACATTTCTTTTTTAAAAAAATAAAATTTAAACCTAATTTAATTAACTTAACGAAGTCTTAGAGAAAGTAAAACGAATTTCTTTTTTTAAAAATAAAGTTATGTTAGATTGTATAATATATATCCGAATTTATTGTCAATTGAAATGTAGGGTGAAACCTTCCATTTTTACTTTCCAGTATTCGTTCCATATTTTGTATGTATTGGGCTCTCTCTTTATGTCTATTGAGTTGGTTTTCTTATTTGTTTGTATATAGAAATTCGATTTTTTCGACCCTTTGTTTGAGAATAAATTATTTGACTGATTCAACTATGTTCTAGTACACTTAGTTCATAAGTTATCTGCAAAATCTTATAAAATTAATATTAATTATTTGTTGCAAATCAAACAAAGACACTAGCTGAACCATACAAAATATTTTTAGACTTTGTATTGTGTCAAAAAATACTCTTAGAATTTTATATTTCAAAAATACCTTTTTGTTTTCTATAAAAGTTGACAAATACTTTTACCATTAATTTTGGATGGAAATTTTTATTTTAAAGATATCATGAACTTCCAAAAGTCTAAAAAAATACTCTTAATCTTTAAAAAAAAAATCTAAAAATACTTTTAATTGTTAGTATTTGGAAACATGCGGTTATTATTTGTTTAAAAGATATCCCTAAATTTTTAAAAGTTGCATTCTTACTCTTAACTTACAAAAAGAAAAGTTTAAAAAATGCTTCTGCCATCAGTATGATGATCAATTTAGTTGATGTTTTCCGGAATTTGAAGAGAACCAATTTTAAAACAGACTATATAGATATTTTTGTTCCATATATACTCTCATTTTTCTTCAATTTGTCCAATTCTTGTACCAATTTTCTCACAATAAAATATAAACTAAAACTCTATGTTAGCATAAAATCTAGGTATTTTTACATCGAGGTACTTGTTTGTATATTAATAGTAAGGATGTTTTTTAACATTCTTTTTTAAGTTTAAGGGTAATTTTTAAACGTTTGAAAGTTTAAGACATTTTTAAAATAAAATACTGATGATTTACATCCAAATTATAAGAGTTTTTTTTTTTTTAACTCTTTTCGAAAACTAACAAGTATTACTTTTGAAATTCAAGGTATTTTTGACATCAAGTAGAAGTACAAAGTTAAAGGTCATTTTTATAATTTAACCAAAGATATTTGTCATAAACTTATATTATTCCTCACAAAATTTTATTTATTTAATGTGTAAACCAAAGTTCAAAATGTCGATGTACATGGAAATATTGAAGTCCTAATTTTATGGAAATATCAATATCAATGGAAATTTCGGAAAACTTTATTGAAATTGATGGTAATTGATGGAAATTGTTATAATTAGTTAATGAAGCTTTAATTGTTGCTGAATTAGACTATAATTGACTATTTTTAATAATCATTTCTATAAAATAAGACAACATTTAGATGTATATTATAAAATATTTGTGTAAATTTGATGTGAGAACAAAAATGATGAAAAATAATTTTAAAATATTTGAATATAAAATAATTGTAAATTATATGTTATAAAATAGAGTGGATACAAAAAAAAAAAAATAAAAAATCAGTACATTTTAATTTGAAGTGAAATGATAGAAAAATTCAATGAAAAATATTTGAATGAAAATACATGGTTTCTTGAAAATAAAGATTTTACACTGTAAAAGAGGAAAAACTTTTCTTGAACTAACATACAAAAAATGAAAATTCGAAATTCAGATAAAAATATCAAAATATCATAGAAATTTCGAAATTTCAAGAAATTGGAGAAAATGGAAATTCCTCCTTTACCAAAATTTGAAACCTAACGAAATTTTGAGTAAGGGTTAAACACACTCACTTAAAACATCAAAATCATTGCGGTCTTTTTTTTGGGAAAAAGTTCTGTTTTAAACTAAAATTGAAACTAATATTTAAGAATTTTTAAGATTTTGATACAAAGTTTTCTTCATCTTAATTTCGATAGTTTCAAAAATGTTAGTTTCACTGATGTAATTATCATTAATAAACATTTTAACATAGACTTTTTGGTCGATGCTTTCCCTTTTTGTTTTTATGATTTTTCATACTTAAAATCTCGATCTACGTGCATAGGTTCATTCATTATTATTGTTTTTATTACTATTCATTTTCTTAATGAGACTATTGTTCTTTTCTTATTCTCATAATTATTTTTGATGAATTAGATCCTTAAAGAACAATATTTTACCAATTACCTTACCTCTGTCCCTGAAGTAAAGAGCCTCTGTATAATCTCTGGCCGTCGCCGGAAAGATGGAATCATCAAAGCCATTTTCTCATTCGATTGATATTTCGGCGATTGCACAAGGAAGCTCTCAAGAAGAATCTCTCCTATCTTCCGTTGAAGGAAAATTGGAAGCCTTCTGTTCATCCATTACCATCTTCAGAGCTCCAAACGATATCAGTATCGAAGACAAAAACGTCTTCGTCCCCGCCAAAGTCTCAATCGGCCCTTTCCACCATGGCGCTCCACATCTCGAACCCATGGAAAATCTCAAGTGGCGCTACTTGTCCACTTTCTTGAAGCACAATCCGTCTCTCACTTTAGACGATCTTATTGAACTCGTTGTAAAATCAGAGAGCCGATTGAGAAAATGCTATGAGGGAGAGTTTTATGATTTGGATAGTGATAAGTTTTCGCAGATGATGTTGCTTGATTGCTGCTTCATTCTCGAGTTGCTTTTGCGATACTCGAAAAAGAGGTTCAGGCGCTGGAATGATCCTGTTTTCAATACTCCTGGTTTGCTTTTCGATTTGAGATGCGATTTGATGTTGCTTGAAAATCAGATTCCATACTTCCTTCTCGATGAAGTTTATGAAAATGTGCAAGATCCGCTCGAGGAAAATATGTCTCTCAATGACCTAACCTTCCGATTCTTCAAAACTATGGTTGCTGGAGATCGGAAATTTGTCTATGACAATTTCATGGTGGAAGCAGATCATCTACTCGAAATGGTGCACTCTTGTTTCCTCTCTACCTATCCTCGAATGGAGACGAACGATAAATCGAAGTCGAGAGAATTACCTAGTGCGTCGAAGCTTAAAACTGCCGGAATCAAATTCAAGAACGCCAGATCTCCAAAGAGCCTATTGGACATCAAATTTCAGAAAGGAGTCCTCGAAATTCCGCCTCTCAGAGTGTACCAGCAGACGGAGGCGATTCTGAGGAATCTCGCCGCGTATGAAATCCGTCAATTCGGAAGCGATCTGCAAGTGAAATCGTATATCAATTTCATGAGCCACCTTCTCCAGTCCGACGAAGACGTGAAGATACTCTGTAGAAGGAAAATCCTGATCGATCTGGAGGACGACGAGGAGCAGATTATTCAGAATCTAAAATGGATGCGCGAGGAGAAGGAGAGCTTATCGGGAACGTACTTTGCTGGCATTGTTCAGAAATTAAACGAGAAGCCGGACCGATGCCTCACACAGTGGCGGGGGCTGAGAAGGAATCCAGTAGCCATCGGCGTCGCCGCCGTTTGGGTGGTGGTTGTGATCTTCGTCGCAGCCTTCTTCTCTGCAATTTCATTACTTCAGCGCCGTTACAAATGAGTCATGGAGTGCACCTTTTAAGTTTTAGCTATACGGTTTTATGATCATATCAAACAACTTTCATTTTGGTGATAAGTCCCTAAATTTACTGAATTTTACGGTTAAGCCCTTCACTATTGCAAAATACATTTTTGAACTATATGGAAAGTTTTCTTTTCTTTTCTTTTCTCTTTTTTTTTTTTATTTAAATACTATTTTAGTGTATGTACTTTTAACTTTTATTTATTTTGGTTCTTCTACGTTTAAAATATTTATTTTAGTCTCTATACTTTTAACTTTCGCTCATTTTTGTTCTTGTATTTCCAACATGTTCATTTTGATGTTTGTACTTTTAATTTTAGTTCATTTTGGTCATTAAACTTTTAAGAAGTAACCATTTTTATTTCCTAAAAATAAAGTAAAAATGAAAATGAATGGATCAAAGTAATCACATTTTGAAAGTACAATGACCAAAATGAACTAAATTTAAAAGTATAAAGACCAAAATGAACATTTTGAAATTATAATGACTCAAATGATCCAAAACTAAAAGTACAAATATCGAAATAGTATTTAAACCTTTTGTTTAGTAAGGTAGTATAAGTTTGAATGTCAGACCTCGAGAGATCGAATAAATATCAAAATCTATGAAATTTTTACCATTTGAACTTAAGTTTGATGGAAATAACCCTACTCCGAGTGTATTGTGGTTTTATAAATTGCAATTTTTAAGAGCTTAATTACAATAATCGTGTGAATTTAAAGAGATGGTTAACGAATTGAAATTTTTAAATGATGTGATTATAATGTATATGGTGGTTTATTCCATTCTTCCAATAGAATATTTACTCCTTTGTATTTTTGTATGCTACTACTATAGTTCACTTCCTTTCACCTTTTGTATGTCGACATACTTAAAAATTTAAAGGCTTATTAGACGTATTTAATGTTTAAAATTAAATAGATACAACTTCAAATGTTCAAGTGTTAAACGTGTAATTTAACCTGATTAGAAAGTAAGATATAATTTAAAAAATATTTTCCCCCTAAATTTTTATAAAAGTAACAAATTAGTATATGAATGTTATTTTGTAACAATATAGTCCGTGTACTTTAAAATTTGTAATAATTTAGGCATGAACGTTAAGATGTAATAATCTAGGTAGCATATTTTAAAAGTTTGTAACAACTTAGTCTCTACTTTATAGATGTTCATCAAAATTAAGTGTAGATTTTAATTCTATATTTAATAAGTTATTGTAGTTATGAATACAAGTGGTCCCTAATTAATTTCTCAACAATCATTTAGAACTTTATAATCCAAGTCATTACAAATTTTAAAATGCACGACAAAATTGTTGCATTGCATACTAAAGTTAGGTTAAATCGTAAATTTAATTATATGGTTTTAAAAAAAAATCGAATTTAGTTATTATGGTTTGATAAAAGTCTCATAACTAGTTGATGTTGTAAGGATAATTTGTGAGAGTTTGTGAATTTTTATCGAACCGTAGAGTTTAAATTATAATTTTCAAAATTCTATGGTCTAAATGTTGACTTTAAGGACCAAATTATATATATACATGTATAAACACATACTTTAAATAGTTATCAATGAAAAATAAAAAATTAAGGGTCCATTTGGATTGACTTGAGAAAAAATATTTTTTTAAAAATTCGTTTTTATTTAAATATTTTTATAAAAACTTATTAAAATACATATGAGAAGTTATTTTAAGTGGTTACCAAACACTCTGTTTCTTTTAAAATCTTTTAAATTAAAATTTTGAAAATGGTAAAACTTGAGCTTATTGTAATAATTACATAAAATTTAGGGATGATAATGTTTTATTGACCAAATATAGGATATTATAGAAAGTCCACTGATTGGCCATCACATCCCCCTGGGCCTTGTCACTCTCCACTTATGACTATTATTGCATTATTGATGGAAATAATACTACGCTACATCACAGCTTCAGATACCAAACTAATCATCCACCGTTGGATTTCGATTATCACGATCATACTTCTCACATCACTTCATCAACCGGCTCTCCTCTCACTCAAACCAAACCACAACCGTTTGATTGTCTTTAAGTATTTGAAATCTTTTAGGAATTGTTTGGTCGGAGATTTTCTGCAAGGAAATTGATACACACATATAAAACCATATATTTGCAGTTTTCAATGCTTTATTGAGAATAAGTTTTTTTTAGACATCATACAAGGTCATTTTAAAATTGTGAGTTTTCTCTTTTCAGTTCTCCATCAAATTTTCATTTTATTTATAATTTCATTTTTAAATATAGTTAGGTACTTAATTAATCAATATTAATTTAACAAAATCAATATAAATATTATTGAAAATATCCCAAAACTCACCATTTGTAAACTTTAAATATGTTCTATTCACAATAAATATATTATTGAGATTTCTTTCAATAAAGATGTTATTGAATTGCATTCATTACTAAATTCAATAAACTAACTCATGGCTATAACATGAATATTTAAATTTAATGTAGAGATATAAAAGAGGATAAGCTTTTAGTATATAGCCAAAAGGTCTATAAGTATATGGATACAGATGATGTGATCTCAAAGTCGCTCGTGTGAAGACATGTGAGTGGGGGCATCCTATGCAAAAGATGTTTGCATAAGTCTAGACCACGTAATAGTCACTTTTTCTTTATAACAACCGTTAACTGTTAAAACTATCTATTTTAATTAGATGACCTAAGGTAACTTGATTCAATCCTAAGCTAACTATGAACTCCTGTTTATTCAGGATTATTCGTTAATCTGCATAGGTGAGAGTGGTTTAACATCACCACTCAATAAGCCTCTCACTTTAGGGGTAAGACCGATAGATAGCTGGGGATATAGTTCTGTAAGAGAAAATTCATTCCTACCCATTTTAGGGTTAATAGATAGGTTGTTTCCTTAAGTTCTGACTCTTGGTCTTGAACATAGAGGTCCCGCTCTCTAATGGCTGAGAGGAATTCGATTTATTGGTAGAACAATAAACCAATTGTTCATCAGAGGATCAGTGGAAACTTAAGGAGTAAGATGTATTATAAGGGTAAACGGTAATTTTTGACCTAGTTGTAAATACGAACGACCTGTGAAGGATTGACTTACTGATTATGGTTAAATCAAGTGGACATAAATATATCTACAGTGAGGAGTGTGCAACTACTGATCTATAGTGGTATGTTTCGGTAGTTAACGAATATTGATTAATTCAGTTTAAAGAGTTTAGTCAATTAACCTCAAATCGTTGGAGCTCATGATCTGTAAGTCCATTAGGTTTATCTACTAGCTCGTAAAAGGATTAAACTTTAGAATAGCGTATTGAGAGAATTTGAAATGTTCAAACTCGATTTAGAGTTTGGATTATTATATTTGATATAATTGATGTTTAATTATCAAATTAAACATTACGATTTTAGAGAGTTGACAATATTTAAATCTGATTTAAATATTTAATGAGCTGTTTTATTAATTTGATATTTGATATTAAATTAGTTTAATTAATTTTCAATTTATTAATCATTAATTTTTGAATTTATATAATTCAAAATTGGATTAATTGTTTTTTTTGGATTTAGTAAATTTATAATTATAAAATTAGATTTATGATATTTATTTAATTTCAATTTCAATTTGAATTTGAATTTTTACATTTTTCAAATAATTCAATTTTGAATTGAGAAATTGGAAGTTTATGAAAGTGGGATAATCACACTTATTCCACTTTGAATAACACCTCAAGCCACTAAGTTGAATGGAATATGAAGTGGCTACTTCATGTTTAATCTCAACTGCATGATCTTCTTTGATATATTGAATTTTTAGATCAGATTGAATGACTAAGCAAACTAAAAATCAAAGAAAAGAAAATTCAGGTTTTCCTCTCTAGCTCAACTCTCAAAATCACTTCAAATTCCCCCTCAATTTGAAGACCACACTTTAATCTAAGGTCTGAGATTAGTACAGAAAATACTTGTAGTGGTCTACTACAATGATTGAAAAAGAATTCCATGGTGAATCTAATCAATTTGGGAGAATCATCAAAGGTTTGCAACCTTAATACATTAAAACTATGAATATGCATGCTAATTAACTAGAATTGATGTAGTTGGAGTGCTTAGATCCTTAACTGCTTTCATTTCTCCATCAATTGGTATCAGAGCATGTTTTAAGCCCTCGATTTGCGTTAATTTTAGTATTGTTAGCTTTAGGGCTTCAATCAAACCAAGTATTTTGATTATAACAAACTCAGATTTTTTGTACTAATATTTTCAATGTTTTAGAGTCACTATCTTGTAGAGCTCGGAAAGACGATTCTAACGCAATTTGAATCGCTCAAATCGGAGTTCAAACGAGAAAGTTATAAGCAAAAGAAGATTGGAGAGGAAATCCAATGTGGCAGTGACACGTGGCACCTTGCTGACGTGGCATCCGACGTAGCGACTGATGTGGCACACAAACGATCAATATTGATGACGTGGTAGCTGACGTGACGCTCCAACCGATCATTTTGCTGACGTGGCACATGATGTGCCAATGACGTGACGATTGTGGACGAATGAGATAATGACAAGTGGTGTCACCCAGCTTCACACGCAGACGCGCGCATGCGCCGCACGTGCCTGTGGTTTCTTCACAGAATGTAGCGCGTGACACTCAATCTTTTCCCCTGTGCGCGTGGTGCTCATATCATCCGGCTATTTTTTATTTTCATTTTTATTTTCTTATTTTTCTTTAATTTTCTGATCCAATTTTCTCCAAATTCTCACCAAATTTCAACCTTTTCAAATTTGATTTCCTTCCTAATTTTTCATCTTTCAAATCCTTTTTATTCTCCAAATCTCAATAATTCCAATCTTTGAAAATTCATTTTCAAATCCTTTCCTTTTCTATTTTTATTCAATCTCCACCCTTCATTTGCAATCATATCCAATGGCCAAAATTTATCCCCTTCGCCTATAAATTCGACTTGATTTTACTCATTGACACACCAAAAGCTATCAAGTCTTAAGCTCTCAATTCTCTCTACTCTCAAATTCTTGTCCTTCTTGCTCCTAAATTGGCCTAGAGTTAGTTTTGTGAGTATTTTTTTGAGTGCTCAACTTGTGTATTTAGCCTTCAAGAGGTAATATTGTGAGGTTTTCTTTTAATTTTTGGGAATTGTATTAAGGTGTGGGTACACCTTGGGTTGTGAGAAAAAGAAATTGGTTTGATCCTGAACCAATAAAAAGGATCTTGGGTTTCTCTTTAGCCTAGGGAAAAGATGGGTCATGTGTCGGTTTGGTCCTCACCTGCAAGCGGATCACTAAGTGAAATATCCAAGAAGGAGTCTTGGAGTGTGGAGTAGGCAATTTGCCGAACCACTATAATTCTCGGTGTTTTCTCTTCCTCTCTCTCTCTTTTATTTCTTATTTTCAAATTTTTTGCTTCTTGTCTTAGTTTTTTTTTTTTAATCTTTCCAAATTGCATGATTTAATTTTTAGTGTGTTATTTAAATTTATCCTTGATTAAATTGTCTTTAAATTTGAAGTCATCATAGCTTGCATGATTTAAATTTTGTCTTGCATAAATTTTCTTTAATCAAATTAATGGGTTAAATTTATTGAGCATTGTTTGAAGATAAAATTATTTTTTTAAAAAAAAAAAAATTGGTAGTCAACTCTATTCACCCCCTCTAGTGTTGCCTTTAGATCCTACAACTATGGTAGGAGTTTTTCACGAGTTGCATGAAATGGTTGCTGAAACGGATGTTTTTTGGATTTGGCATTTAAATTTCCCTTAAATTACAAATAATTGTTGCAATTGGCTCTTTGTTTATGGGTCTTAATGTGTGAGTAAGAGCCTATAAATTTATTAGAATCAATAGAGTTGCAATTAGCTTGTAATTGAAGAAAATTTGAAACATGCTCAACTACAAAATTTCAAAATTGAAGCTTCTGTCAGACAGCGTTGCAGTGCTACCTTCATAGTGTTACAACGCTGTTCTTCAGCCAGCCCAGAAACGAAGGTGTTATCGGCGTTGCAACATTGCTAATCCCAGCCCTATCGCATGCGCACCAAACGTTCAGTGGTTCAACTGAACCGATTTGACCGGTTTAGATCTTGGAGGTCCGGTTCAAGCGGTCCAGAGGCTTTTGGATTTTTTTTTTCAATTATTAATGTAATAATTAGTTTGCTTGCATGCTTAGAATGCCAAAACCAGTCTATTTTAGTTTGTGTTTAATTATTTATGCATTATGAATGTATGTTTAATTAAATTAAATATTGTATGTGCATAAAGTATGTCATGTAGATTTAAAATCGCACCATAGGAAGCATGTATCATGCATTGAAAGTATGTTGTAATATATTATAATATATCATATGCATGATTTAGGATTTTATATATTTAATATAATTGTTATATTAAAATGTGAGATGATTAATGTATTGGGATTGGTGTCCTAATTCTCCCGGAATCTTGTAGTTTGTAAACAGTTTGTACACGTTGTTATTTAATAAAATAAATGTTACTTGTATCCAATAAACTAAGATACGTAGTTATTTTATGTAAACTTAAGCATGTATGCGAGACATATAAGTGGATCATGCCTTAAGTAATAACCTAAATGGTCTGTAGTATAAGGACAAATGAGGAATACCTTATTCTGATGATACTACGGATATGGTCCACTTTGTAGATGTTTACAAGTGTTGTAAACTCCTACAGATGATCTAATCCTGACCATTCATGTGGAGACATGCGAGTAGGGGTGTCTTATACAAAGAGTTTGTATAACACCAGACCACGAGATGATTAGTCTCTTTATATAACGTTGTTGATAATTGAGACTTATATTTCACTAAAACGACCATAGGTGACATGACCTTAATCCTGAGTGTTTTGGGAACTCCTGCCTATGAGGGCGATCCTTTGATTAGTATGGGTGAGAGTGGCCAGATTGCCAACTCAACAAGCCTACCTTTTTGGGGATTTGTTTGATTGGGGAGTTGGGAACTCAGTTACACAAGATGAAATTCACTCATTCCCCAAAGTAGGGGTAAGTAGATAGATTGTTTCCTTAAGGGATGATTCCGGGTCTTGAACATAGTGACCACATATTCTCTTTGGAAGAAAGGACCCAATCATAGTAGGACTATGATTTATTGTTCATTAGAAGAATTAGTGGTACTTAAGAAGTTAGATGTAACTACAGAGGCAAAACGGTAAATTGGCCCAGTTTTACTTACGAGCGATTTGTGAAGGGTTATCGCACTGTTGATTGGTTATATAGACATAGAAATATATCTGTTGTGCGAAGAGTGTAGCTGTCGATCTTTAGTGGAGTGTCCGACAATTAACGGATGGTAGATCTCGTGACTAAAGAGTTTAGATGTACCGTTGGAGCTTCAAACTATAGGTCCATAAGGTCCCCTTGGTAGCTCAATGGATTCAAGTTGAGAATCAGTTTTTGGGTCTTCAAATTGACAAGAGGGAGTTTGATTATATATGATATAATTAAGCTGGTACAATTATATGTGATATAATTGGTTTTGATGTATGAGTGAATTCCATCTTATGTAGCTATGTTCCTAACTCCTCAATCAGATGAATCCCCAAAATGGTTGGCTTGTTGATCGGCGATCTGGCCACTTTCACCCATACAAATCAAAGGACCGCCCTCATAGGCAGAAGTTCACAACTCACTCAGAATTCAGGGCATGTTACCTATGGTTATCCTGGTGAAATGTAAGTTTCTATTATGAACGGTGTTATATAATGAGACTAAACATTTTGTGGTTCGATCTTATACAAACTCTCTTGTATAGAATATCCCCGCTCGCATGTCTAATACATGAATGATCAGGATCAAATCATTTGTAGTACTTTACAACAATTGTAACACCTACAAAACGGGCCATACTCGTAATGTCACCACGATAAGGTACCGACCTTATCCATCTACTATAGACCATTTAGGTTATCACTTAAACACGATTCACCTGTATATCTCCACATACATGTTTAAGTTATGATGATAACCTTGGATGTTTAGTTTATTGGTTTGGGGTTAATGCAATTAAAATATCACATATTTTATAGATAAAGTGAATAAAATATCAAATATTTTATTAATCACATAAAGAGTTTGTTCATACAATGTTTACAAACTGATGATGATAAGATTGTGCATCTATATAGAATTTCATGGAATGGTTTGCTACGCTTTGATTTTGTATTGACTATGGGCGATCTGGTAATTCTTAAGTTACGTTGCTGTGAAAATAACAGGATCCTATGTTTATATTCTGCACACTGAATATGATGACTAGGTTAATGTGAATATATGTTATTGTGAGGTTTAATGATTGACTGATGGATGCTTGAATTGATGGTGACTGTTGGCTTTCTTATCAGGCTGTGCACTTCTACGACTGATATGTGTTCCTTCGGGTTCACACCGATGACTGTTATGTGTTCCTTCAGGTTCACACCTATGACTGATATGTGATCCTTCAGGAGCATACTTATGACTGATATGCGTACCTTCGGGTTCATATTTACGACTGAATTGTGACCATTGGGCTCACCATGATCAATACGTGTACCTTCATAATACACGCCTATGACTGATATGTGTTCCTTCGGGATCACGTTTACGACTGATTTGTGACCCTTCGGGTTCACCACGATTGATATGCTGCAAGATATACATTGTTTCCTAGACAGAAAGGTTAATATGTTACCTAGAAGGCCTAATAGTGGGTCACCTATTGAGCATTTTATTGGGAATGTCCTAAAACTCGCAGTTCGTAATCATGGAAACATATTTTTTATCAATAAAAATATTATTGAAGCATTTATTCAATAAAAATGTTATCGAAATTGCATAATATAATAAAATTCCAATAAAGAATCCATGACTATAGTATGAATATTGTAACTTTATGTAGAGACATAAAAGAGAATCAAGTTATAATATATAGCCAAAAAGGTCTTTAAGTATATGGATGAGATTGGGTACCTTGTCTTGGGGACACTATGGATACGATCTACTTTTTATATCGATACAAATGACGTGATCCCGAAATCGTTCATGTGGAGACATGTGAGTGATAACGGGCAGAAATGCACGTTATTACAACGCAAAGATATAAAACAATGAAGGATTGCAATGGTAAAAATATGTAAAATCGTGTCCAAAAGCTTTGAGTTGAGAACATTGCGATCGCATACGTCCATCGCATTAAAGCAACTAATTTACGTATTTTGTGTAGGAAAATGCATTGGCGCAAGACAGAATTGCGATCCAAGGAATTCAGCGTCCGAGCGCATTAAGAGATTGCAACCGCAAAGCTATGCGATCGTTTGCGTTCGCGAAGATCTGCTCAAGAAGGTGGTTGCATAGAGACGGCGCATCGAGGTGAAAGCTTAATAAATCACGATGGGACAGAAAGCTAATGACGGTTGAATCCGAATTTAGTTGACAAGTTGTTAACGACACACTGTAGCAGGTACACTCAACTTTTCGGTGACAATTAATCGACGCATCATACAGAGATTTAATGACATCCCATCAGTGCAATCATTTGAGAGAAAAGCTTCTTCACCTTGATCTCTATAAATACCGAAGGTCACCTTCGTTAAAAGAGTTCGGTTCAGTTCCATTTTCAGCTGAGCCATATAGAGAGTTCACCAAAGCTGTTGTTCATAGTTTTCTTACACTTAGAAGACGGAGGTGAGTGAAGTGAGAAGACACCGGAAGATCGTTCCTGGTCAGCTCGAGAGAATGCCGGGAAGCGTCGGAGAAAGGACCAACTTTTGCGAAAGAAAGAATATTCATTTGGGCAGAGTAGAGAAAAACAGTGTAAAAGCCTTGGGAAGCAAGAAATTGCTACTAGGCTCCCTATCTTTATTTCCATTGTCATTCTGTACCTTGATTTCATTTATAGAATGGAACTGGCATCTCTACATCTGTTCACTCTCTTTACATTACGCATGAGTAACTAAACTACCGAATGGGTTGAGTAGCACTTAGCTAACATGACCTAAGATCTTTATTTTATGCGATCATCTTGTCTTATGTATCTGTCCAGCACTCTTTAGAGCTACTCAAGAGAGAGTCTAAAGAAAGAACCTAGACTTGATAGAGCCAGGTTAAAATTTAGACTTGAGAAAGCAAGATTAGATCCGCATAAGCAATAGATAGAGACTTAGAGATAAGTTCTGTTTGATAACATACATCGCATGCATCCTAGAAATAGGTTATAGTAGTATGCGGTCGCCTTGTATATGTGTGTGTCATGCATCATCGCATAGACAAGAGTAGAGGCTTAGACATAAGTCCTATAGACATCATCGTATACATTGCATGCGTCATAAAACTAGAAGATATAGCATTTGCATTGAGAGATGACTTGCTATTGTATGTATGTAGCATGATCGCATAACGTGAACGCAATCTTAGGAAGTGTTAGCTAAACCCTTTCTCACTTCGTTCCCCCGCATACTCATTGTCACTTTCGTTGTTATTAACTATTTTCTCAATTCCGCCGCATAGATCTTATACCTTAAACAAACATACCAATAAACCCATTGTTTTATTTATCACCGCAAAGTTATCAGAAATCATCATCGCATATTGTCTCCATAGTCCCTGTGTTCGACCCTGGGCTTACCAGGCAACCTAGTAGAATTTATACTTGGATTTTGCTAGGAAAACTTGCATGCACAACGCATACACCACCATCGCATTATACACCATAATTTCATCATATTCACAATGCATCAGTGAGTAGGGGCATTCTATGCAAAAGAGATTTGCATAAGACCGGACTACGAAATAGTCACTTTTTTTTTATAATAACCGTTTACTGTTAAAACTGACTATTTCAAATAGATAAACTAGGGTAACTCGATCTTAATCATGAGTTAACTATGAACTCCTGTTTGTTTGGGATTATCCTTTGATCTACATAGGTGAGAGTCGTTTCACAACACTGCTCAACAAGCTCCCATTTTGGGGATAAGACCGGATAGATAGCTGGGGACATAGTCCTGCAAGATGGAATTGGCTCCTACCCGTTTTAGAGTTAGCAGAGAGGTTGTTCCCTTAAGTACTGATTTCTGATCTTGAACAACAAGGTCTCGCCTTCTCATGGTCGAGAGGGACATGATTTATTAGTTGGACTATAAACCAATTGTTCAATAGATGATCATTTGGAGCTTAAAAAGCAAGATGTATTTATAGGGGTAAAACGGTAATTTTGACCCAACTGTAAATACGAATGACCTGTGAATGATCGACTTACTGATTATGGTTAAATCAAGTGGATAGAAATATATCTACAGTGAGAAGAGTGCAAACATCGAGCTATAGTGGTATATCTTGGTCGTTAACGAATATTGATTAACTCGGGTTAAAGTGTTTAACCGATTAATCTCAAATCGTTGAAGTTCATAATCTATAGGACCATAAGGTCCCTCTACTAGCTCGTAAAACATTACACCTTGGATTAGAAAATTAAGTGAACTTGAAGTGTTTAAAATTTGAAATTAGGGTTTTAAATTTGAAATGTTCAAATTCAATTTTAGGGTTTGGATAATTATATTCGATATAATTAAACGTTTTATTTTATCGAAATTAAACGTATTTAGAAAGTTTAAAATATTTAAATATTAATTTAGATATTGATTACATGAATAAGGATTCATGTTTAAATTAGGAATTTTATTAATTTAATATTTGATATTAAATTAATAATTAATTAAATAAATTTGTTTAATTAATTAAATTAAAATTAATTTCATTTTTTAAGAAATTCAATTTTTTTGGAAAATTTAATTTTAAATTATGTTTAATTTAATTTTAGATTAATTATTTTTGAGAAATGAATATGAAAGTAGGAAAATCTAACATTTGATATTGATAGTGGAGTTTTTCACTTTTTGACACCTTGCTCACTCACTTAGTACTAATTAAGGTGTCAATTAGTTGAATGTGTGAGTGCTTGCATGTTTCAGCTTGTTAAATACCTCATAATTCAAATTTATGAAGTTCATGTAATTGAAAATTTGTGAAATTTTCTACCATAATCCTTTTACTCTCAAAAACCCTCTCAAACCCTTTCAATTTCAACTCAATTGAGAGTTTCCACCACTCAATCCAAGGCCAAGGATAGTAGAGAAGACTCTCTTGGTAGTCTACTAAAGTATTGGAGATCAATTTCACGGAATTCAACAAGGATTTGAAGTAATTCTACAAAGGTATACTATCATGAAATCATATTTTGTAAAATTGTTTTTAGCATGCTTTTGTAACTTAAATTAAGTGTAATTAGAATGCTTAATGATTTTGTTTGTTTCCGCTTTATGCTTGTTTATCCTATCACATTTCATACTCACGCTTCCTTATGTTATGTTTTTTAGGTAAAGACAAAGATCATACCAGGCGCATGGCGATGAGATCTGTTGAAGGTGTCATAAGGGAATAGGTGCCAAGGCTTTCGCTCAATGTCAAGTTTTTAAAAGACATTGAATGTATTTTCATTTAGAACGATCGGGTTTGGAGATTTTTTGACATTTAAATGTTTAGTTTTGTTTAAAGTTATTTTTAGGGACCCCGAACCAAATCTTATTTTTGTTATTTATGTATTTAGAAAATTATTATTTTACATTAATATTGTCAATTGATTTTTACGATAAAAATTGCATGAATAATAGTAATGACCCAGTTAGAGATCTCAAAAAGTCCGATAATTATAAATTAAGAATAAAAAGTTTTGATTTTTCTTTGATTTCTTATTTTATTTGACTATATTTCTGCAAAAAATGTAGTATGTTAATTGTTGTTTATTATTCCAAAAAAGAAAGAAAGAAAAAAAGAAAAACTTTAAAAATTAAAAGAACAAAAATTGTAATCCATATTTTATTTAACACAAAAATAGATAGAATTATTTAATAAAATATTTCAAAACAAAAATAGTCATAAAAAAGTAGATTATTTAGAATTCAAAATACTGCACCATGTACCCCTCAACTCTGCATCCCAGACAGACATATAAATTCAGACCAAAAAACTCTTATCTCAAACACAAACATATAAAGTCCATACATCATATCTCAACTCAGCACCCTAAATAACCTCTTAGTGTTAATTTTTCTTCTTCATCGTTCTCTTTATTCCTGAGTTTAATGAATTTTCTATTTTTAAAAATTATAGGTTTTAAAAAAAAAAATCTAAAAAGGGGATCATCTGAATTTGTTGAATGATTCAGCCAACTTTCACTTGGCATATTTGTTTTTTTAAACTGATTTTTTTTTAAAAAAATTACTGGAATCTAAATATTGAAATTTATGAATAAACAATTATTTTTATTTTTAGGTTTTCAGTATATCTAGGAATCTATTATTTTTAATTTTATGTCTTCCATGCAATAACCCAATGTCCTATAAGAGACTTTAGAATATATTTATAGTCTTAGCATTTTAATCATACACAATTATTTTTTTTTAAAAAAAAGGAGAAATATGGATCTATTAATTTTTGAAATATTATTTGATATTTTATCCTCTAATCTATATTTTAGTTGGAATTTATAAAATCACTTTTTTCTATCTTGCATTAATTAATAATTATATCAATTCAAACGGTAAACTTTGATAAAGTATCACTTTAGTCATTCTATTACGTTCTCTTTGGATAAGCATCATGTGAGATGCCTAGTTTTATCATTTAAATACTAAACTTCAATAAAAGAATCAATTTGACCTCGCAATTATAATTTATTTTGAAAATCATCCATGCATCCACAATCATCTATTTTGTTAATCTCACGTGTCTATAACTCTACACACAAGTAATAAATTGAGTATTAACGATCATCAAAGATAATTTTAATTAAAAAAATATCTAAATTGATTTATGATAATATAAAAATACTTATTAAATCAATTATAAATCTCAAATAAATTTTTTTTATTCTTTTTATAATATATACGGTAGAAAAATCTAACCTCAAACTCGTCAATTGAATTATGCTCATTTATGTCTAACTGAATATATTTTAATCCTAATTCGTAAAAAGATATAAATGGATTAGATATAACTATAGTTTCATAGTTTGATTTTCTGTACAACATCCAAAATTTACGGGTAGAATTGGTTAATTTTCCCGAGAAAAAAATGCCAATAGCTGAACACGGTCGTCGCTAGACCCGTCCGCAGAGGATCACATCTCGTAGAAACTAGGTATCCGTCAATGTCAACGACTCAACCCCCATTTTTCTCTCACATTTTTTTTTTCTTTTTGGCCTTTTCTCTCTCACATTCAATAATTGTTAATCCTTATGGTAGTCTCTTCCCCTGAATTTGCGCCCCTTTCTTCAAAATTCCTCTCATAAAAAGAAGCTTTCCCAACATTCATTCATTCCACAAGCTCCTACGCACTGAAAATCTGAACCCATAAAAATCATGGACGGTGAACGGAGAGTCGGCGTCGCGGTGGATTTCTCCCCCTGCAGCAGAAAAGCACTCAAATGGGCTATCGACAACGTTATACGCAAGGGCGATTACCTAGTTCTCATCACCGTTCGTCCCGAAGGCGATTATGAAGACGGCGAGATGCAGCTCTGGCAAACCACCGGATCTCGTATGATTTCTCTTCCTTTGTCTCTTTTGATCATCGGAGATATACACCGCATGTGCATGCATTTCTGCGATCGCATCAATACCTTTTTCCTTAGAAATTATTCGGCGTTGATTTCGTTTTCGGTTTGATTTTTCTGTTTCTCGATGATGATCTACGGTTGTTTGTAATTTTCGATTTATGTTTGTTTACTGTTTCGTAGCGCTTATTCCTCTGGTTGAGTTTTCTGATCCTCACACCATGAAGAAGTACGGGGTTAAGCCTGATGCTGAAACTATGGACATTGTGACGACGGCGGCCTCTCAGAAGGAGGTGATTTTTCCTTTCTTTGTATCTACCTTCAAAGTTGAAAGGAAAATGCAAACCAAAAGAGAATTGATTTACGTGATTCACTGATAGTCTATTACCTACGTTCACGGTAGAGCGCCAATTAACGGATTCAAGGCAATTCCAAATGTTTATCGTTTTGTTTTTATTTCTTTGTTGCTCATTGGAATCTTTCAGTAATGGAACAGATCACTGTGTTGCTTAAAATTTATTGGGGAGATCCTCGTGAGAAGATTTGTGAAGCAATTGATAACATTCCTATTACCTGTCTCATTATTGGGAACAGAGGTCTTGGCAAGCTTAAGAGGTAAGAACATGAATTCTCTTTCTGTTGTTTAAATCATAAGATATGATGTTAAAGAAGCTTTTTTTAGTTGATTTAATTAACAAGAAAGGTTTGGCTAATTCTTCCAAAATATTGTTTTCTTTACTGTTGCTCATGAATTGGCTTTTACACCCATGTGAAAGGCCTGTACTAGTTAAAATCACTTTAACATTTTCAAAAATCTCTCCAAATCATGTTTTTAACCCTTCAAAATGAAAAATATATGAAAATTGCATTTAAAAGTGTAAAATGAAATATTAAATTAATTTTGAGTGATTAAAGGTGTGTTTCTGGAATGATTTTTAACACGAAATCACTCCCAAACATGCACAAAAGCCGTTCTTGGTTAGAAAATGCAAGTGTTCAGAATTTATTGTGTTTTAGAAGAAATGAGATGAGTTCTTAAAACTGATAAAAATGGTTCTATATATAGACCAAATTTCTGAAACTACTTTTGTAGAAAACATATCTAATAGTCCCTGGATCTTCATTGTACTTCTTTAATCATGGGCTGAATTGGGCATTTTACTTCGCTCATTTGCTAAGTTTTTTAAAACTAAGCTTATATTGACTAAGGCCCCATTTACTACTTACACAGTTACCCTTATTAGTTTTTGTTTATTATTGTTTACTTTTATAAATGTTATCAAAGTCTAAACCAAAATGTGAAAATTAAAAAGAAAAGGTAGTTTTTAAAAATTTGTTCGTCTTTGGAATTTTGGTAAGATTCCCAAAAAAGATTTTAAAAATTGTAAAAAATTTGGGAGAAAACAAACAAAATTTAAAAAACCCAAATAGTTATCAAATGAGCCTAAAAATTTGAAACGTTTGGAATTGTAATGAAAAATAGTGTCCTGTTCGCTTGAACTTATATTGAGATAGATTGAATGGTCATACATTTGTAACTGTAAAAATATGTTTAGATAACTGTTTAAATATATTATGAAGCTCTTTTCTTTTTTCAGTCATAGATTTGTGAATGGTGTATTCCAGTGTCACTTCAAATATGGTTCCCATAATAGTTCCTAGATACCTTAAAGGCTACCTTTTCAAACTTTAGCGAATACGTTACCAACAACTTTTGTAACATGTTGGATAATATGGGTCAGACAGTTGACTCATGAAAATAGGTGACGTTTAACGCCAATCTAGATATAACTAGAAACCAAATTCGTTAAAGAAACTGGCTTTCCTGATTCCAATAGAATGGAAATTGAAACCAATCAACTTTGCTGTTTTGAATTTGATGAAAGTTGTGTATGCAATACTTTTACAGGGCCATATTGGGGAGTGTAAGCAACTATGTAGTGAACAATGGTTCTTGTCCAGTCACTGTGGTGAAGAAAGCAGATAATGAGAACTGATCATCTCAGACCACGGCACTCTTAAAATCTACATTTTCCCATTCAAATTTTCTTATTGTAAGATGGTGATTATTATGTTTTGTGATTTTGTAATGTATATGTTGTTGGTCTGGCCTTAGTTGCCGTGTGGTTTTTATGTTTGTCAAATAATGAGAGCTTTTATGGGCTGCAATAGGATGGTTTAGAGGTTGTTTGACAGTGTTCTTGAAAACAATTTTCTGTGGAATAACAATTTAGTAAAAACATGTCTGCCTTGACTTGTTCTAAGGTCAAATTACACACTAAACTTGTCTATTTAGTTCCTTCTGAAAATGGTCTAACTGGTCCATCTTTGAACTTTTAGAAGCAATAGGATTTTTTGTTTGATCGATTCTTAAGCTATTAAAGATTTTATATATATATTCACATAATTTATTTGACATAAAATTGTAAGTTTAGATCCCATCAGACAAAATTCACTTATTTTAAAGTAAGTGGGAAAAAATGATTTTTTATTTTTAAGGGACTTTTTGGAACAATGATTATTTTAAGACTATAATAATCACCTTCCTTATGTGCTACACTAAATATTATTTCAAAACCTCTATTTGTTACAATATTTATTATTCACTACAGTTTTTACTATTTTACCTTCATCAATTGTTTTTTGCTACAATGTTTATTATTTACTTCTCAAGCTAAAATAGTTCACACCTTAAATATGTACTATTATAATTCAAATTAGAATAATCTACATTTTCAGCACAAATTATTGTAATCCAATTATAATAATCTAGTACTATAATAACCAACTCCTTAAATATTTCATGTTCGTAAATTTATTTAAAATTTATTTTGGTCTTTCAAAATATATAATAATTAATATCTTAAATCTCCCTTTTCATTTTTGGGAGTTGGGAAGTCATTATTTTTTTACATATAAAAGCGTTTTGGTATAAAACTTAAGGAAAGAAACTATTTTAAAAAATATATATTATTATTATTAAATAAAAAGAACTGTTGTATTATTTTTAATTGAAGAGAATGTATTTTTTTTTAGTAATCAATTTTGATTTGGTCTGTATAATCAAAAGAATGTTTGGAAATTTTTATGAAATTTATATTGGATTTGGTTTTTTGATGTAAAAATATGTCGATGGGATATATTTACAAAATACAAAGCTATCAATTAAAAGAAATTATTGTGAACTTGAGGAACACAATTGAGAATCCATATACCAATAAAATATAATACTAAAATAAATATAATATAATAATAAATTAAATTAAATTAACAAAATGTAAAATAAGAAAATTTTCTAAATTCTCCGTTTTCTCCAATTTCCATGGATTTTGCCCAATGTGTGTCTTATAAGCTCCACCAAATGTCTTTATTTATATGCTAAATGGCAAACAAGAGATGATTTATTTGGACACTAAGAATAAGTATTTACAAAATGCATGACAACAAACATGGGGTGTAGAGAGAGTGACATTTGGCTTTTGACACTAAAGAATAGGTAACTATTTACACATAATTAGTAATATTTATAATACACCCCCTTAGATACCCATTATATATATATATATATATATATATATATATATATAATTTACTAGGAAAAAACTAATTGAGGAAAAAATCCTAGTGAAAGAAAAATAATATATTTAATATAATCTAATACTCTTAAAAAGAATAAAGTATATTTACTCTTCTCTTGGAAACATCACTTGAGATCTCTAAGTCGTCGCATTCCAATGTTATGCACAAATTTCTCAAACGTTGTGGTTGGTAATGATTTTGTGTATAAGTTTGTCAAGTTATCGTTCGAACAAATTTGTTGCACATTGATATCACCATTTTCTTCAAGATCATGAGTGTAAAAAAATTGTGGTGAAATATGGTTTGTTTATCTCGTTTAATATATCCTTCTTTGACTTAGGATATACATGTTGTGTTGTCTTCGTATAATATCGTTGGAGAATTTTTACTAAAAGACAAACCACGTGTTCTACGAATGTGCAGGGTCATTGATTTTAGCCATATACATTCTCAACTAGCCTTGCGAATTGCAAGAATTTCAGCATGATTTAAGGAAGTGGTTGTTATGGTATGTTTCATTGATCGTCATGATAGCAGTTCTTCCACATGTGAAAAGATAACATGTTTGTGATCTAGCTTTGTGTGGATTAGATAAATATCCAAAATATGTATAACCAACTAGATTAAAGTTTGATTTGTTTGAATAAAACAAACCCATGTCAATTGTTCCTCAGAGATAATGGAGTATATGTCTAATACCTTTCCAATATCTTTTTGTTGGAAAAGAACTATATCTTGCTAATAAATTTACTAAAAATGCAATATCTTGTCTTGTATTATCAGCAAGATACATAAGTGCACTAATTGCACTAAGATATGGTACTTTAGGACCAAGTAGTTCTTCATTGTCATCTCGAGGTCGAAATATATCTTTCCTCATATCTAGTGAACAAACTTCCATTGGAATGTTCAATGAATATCCGTTCAGTTAAATTCTCAATTTGCATGCCAAGGCAAAATTTTATTTTTCTGAGATCTTTCATCTCAAATTCTTTCTTAAAATATTCTATTGTCTTTGAAAGCTCTTCAAGAGTTCCAATTTTATTTAAATAATCAACATATACAGTTATAATAGCAGATCCAGACTGTGCTTTCGTTATAAAAACACGTGGGTATATTGGAATATTTTGATATCCTTTTTTCAAAAAATATCCACTCAAGCGATTGTACCACATTCATCATAATTGTTTCAGTCCATATAGTGATCTATGTAACTTTATTGAATACAATTCCCAGAAATTTGATTTATATGTTTCAGGTACCTTAAATCCTTATGAGATTCTCATATAAATATCATTATCAAGAGATCCATATAAATATGTTGTGATTACATCCATAAAATGCATATCCAGACTTTCATACACAGATCAATTAAATATCTTAGTGTAATTTGCATCTACCACCAGAAAATAAGTCTCCTTATAATCAATACCAGGTCTTTGTGAAAGACCTTTTGCAACTAGTCTTACTTTATATCTTACAACCTCAATATTTTCATTTCTTTTCCTCACAGATTTGGCATCCTCTGGTGTTCGGACTACTAGTCTTAATACCTTCGATTGTTTCTTTCCATTGAAGCCAATATTTTCTATATCGACATTCTTCAACATATTTTAGTTTAGAATTCTCATTTTCAGATATAATATCAAGAGCAACATTATACGCAAAAATGTTTCCGATAACTACATGAGTTTGATATTATCTTTTTCCCATTATGACATAGTTTATTGAAATCTCATTATTATCTTTATGTATTCCATCTTCCTCATTAATCATGTCACGAATTTCTTTATGGGTATTTACATCCTCAGCCAAGTCTTCTTAACTATTAATTATTTTTCTTTTTCGAAGATTTTTATCTTTAAAACCCACTTATCTACCACGCTTCTAACGTGTTCCAGACTCATTAGTGACAACTTGTTGTGTTGGGATATCAATTTTTTATGAAACATTTGCAGCTAGTGTATGTGATTTAGTTACTTTTTTTGCATCTATAAAAACATCTTGTAACTTGTTGAAATTAGGGTTTTGCACTCTAGGGATATTTTTGTCTTTTTCATTGTACCCTAGGGTTTCCCTTTTCTCTATTTAAGCTGGTGGTCTGTTGTATTTCTTTGTATCAGTTTTCTAATAAGAATCTCTTTATCCCATGGTTTTTTCTCCCTGATTAAGGTTTTCCATTGTAAAATCTTAGTGTGTTATTTTCTTTCCCTACTCTATTTTTCATCATTGGTGTCAGAGCATGGAGACGAAACCCTGGCCACCATTAAGGAAAATCCAATAGGAGAATCCTAAACCAATAACCAGATATAACCAGTATTATCTAATAAGCAATTGATAGATATTTTCAGTCCCTTCTTCCTCACTTTCAACGTGACGACCAGAAAGCCGACCAGCTGCTAGCCGTGACCAGATCCAGTCGCGACTAGATCGGCGACCAGTCGCTAGCCCGC
>NC_052349.1:20199526-20407628 GCF_009727055.1 Benincasa hispida | reverse complement strand
AAGAGAGAGATCTCCTTCCTCACTTTCAACGTGACGACCAAGCCGACCAGCTGCTAGCGAACCCAAGATCCAGTCGCGACTAGATGCGGACACAGTCGCTAGCCGCCAGCCAAAAAATAGCAGCGACCAAACAACCGACGCAACGATCAGCAGCGCTACCAATCGGCCAGTCTCAATCGCGCTAACTCTTTGCGCCTGACACCACTCGTCTTCGGGCGCCACAGATCTTCACCGGCGTTTAATCTCAGTTGCCAGTGTTTCCTATTTTCCGAATCCAACCCACTGTGTGTCTCAGCCGAACCAGAAACCGATGGCAGATTTGTGGGTTTTTTCTCAGCCTAATATGAGCAATAGATTGAGGCCGTTTTCGCCAGTCATGGATGAATTTGGAAGGGGAGATTCTTCATCTTACCACTAGGACCAAGGGATTATAATCCAGGATCAAGTTTCTCAGTAGCAGTTAAAGATTAAACCAACAGAACGAGATGTTCCAGCAGCAGTAAGACTGTCGATTACGGCAAGCCTCTGAGACTCAACCAGATTAAACAATATCCTGAAAAAATTTGGTAACTTCAGATTCCATACTGATAGCTTACTAAAATTTATATTCTGAGACTCATAGACAACTCTTCTAGCTTTATTAATAGGAGAAATATGAATTGGTGATATATACTCTCTTGTCCCAATCCATTAAAATGCGCCCTGAGGTTGGCACACAAATTTGGTGTCAGAGGCATGGAGACGAAACCCTGGCCACCATTAAGGAAAATCCAATAGGAGAATCCTAAACCAATAACCAGATATAACCATATTATCTAATAAGCAATTGATAGAATATTTCAGTCCTTCTTCCTCCACTTTCAACGTGATGACAGCATCAGCCGACCAGTCTACCCCAGCCGTGACCAGATCCAGTCGCGACTAGATCGGCGACCAGTCGCTAGCCGCCAGCCAAAAATAGCAGCGACCAAACAACCACGCAACGATCGACGCTACCCAGTCTCGATCGGCGCTAAGCTCTTTGCGCCTGACACCACCTTCGGTCTTCGGCGCCCAGATCTTCACCGGCGTTTAATCTCAGTTGCCAGTGTTGTCCTATTTTCCGAATCCAACCCACTGTGTGTCTCAGCCGAACTAGAAAACCGATGGCAGATTTGTGGGTTTTTCTCAGCCTAATATGAGCAATAGATTGAGGCCGTTTTCGCCAGTCATGGATGAATTTGGAAGGGGAGATTCTTCATCTTACCACAAGGACCAAAGGATTATAATCCAGGATCAAGTTTCTCAGTACCAGTTATAGATTAAACAACAGAACGAGATGTTCCAGCAGAAGTTAGCTGGGATTCGGGAAGCCCTGAGATCAACCAGATCTAAACCAATATCCTGAAAATTTGGTAACTTCGTTCCCTACTTACTACTAAAATTTATATTCTAGAGCTATAGACAACTCTTCTAGCTTTATTATAGGAGAAAAGTTGAATGGTGATAATTACTTCTCTTGGTCCCAATCCATTAAAATGGCCCTTGAGGGTTGGCACAAATTTGGATATCTGACAGGTGAAATACTAAAACCAAGGACAGGTGATCCCCAAGAGCGGATTTGGAAAGGAGAAGATTCTTTGCTGAGATCAATTCTGATTGGAAGTATGGAACCTCAAGTTGGAAAACCCTTATTATATGCAGCTACAGCCCATAATATTTGGGAGGCAGCCCAAAAACTCTACTCTAGGAGATAGAATGCCTCTCGTTTATATACCCTACATAAGCAGATCCATGAATGCAAACAAGGGACAATGGACGTTACTGTTTACTTTACAAACTGTCTCTCTTGTGGCAAGAGATGGATTTGTGTCGTGAAATGATTTGGAACTGTCTTTGTGGAGGAATTTTACATTATCAATCTGAGGAAATTGACCACGTGTATGACTTTCTTGCCGGACTCAACTCTAAATTTGATACTGTGCGAAGCTGTATATTGAGGACTAGACCTATACCATCCCTGATGGAAGTCTGTTCTGAAGTTTGCCTGGAGGAAGATAGGTCGAGGGCCATGAACAGTACACCTGTAACACCAACAGATCCACTACTTTCAAAACATCAGGCCCTGTCCAAGATAAACAAAACAGTAAGTCGCCCCTAGTGTGTGAACATTGCAAGAAACCCTGGCACACGAAAGATCAGTGCTGGAAACTTCATGGTCGACCGCCAAATGGTAAGAAACGACAACCAAGTCGGGCTCTTGTAGGTGAATCTGTCACTGGAGATACTCAGCCTCAGAATCAGGAAACCACTTAGAGCACTACTACTACAGTGGGTGTAAGTACAATCGCCCAATCAGGTACTTTCCACTCCTTTGGCCTTGTGAGTATAACTGGTAATAAACCATGGATATTAGATTCAGGAGCCACAGATCACTTAACTGGCTCTTCTGATCAATTTTTGTCTTATCAACCTTGTGTTGGAAATGAAAGAATCAGAATTGCAGATGGGTCCTTTGCCCCCGTTGCTGGAAGAGGACGGGTGTCACCCTTTGCAGGCTTAATCCTCAAAGATGTGTTGCATGTGCCAAAAGTTTCTTACAATCTATCTATTAGTGAACTTACAAGAGATTTGAAGTGTCGTGTTATCATTTCACCTGATGTTGTTGTTTTTCAGGATCTGAACTCGGGGATGACGATTGGCACTGTCCAACATAACAGGGGACTCTATTTCCTCACTGAAGAGGCCTCCTTTAGGATATGTGATAGGACTAGTTTTTTTTCTTCCCATTTTTCTGTTTCTAAAACTGATTATATGTTATGGCATTATCGCCTAGGCCATCCTAATTTCCAGTATATGAATTATTTGTTTCCTCATCTTTCTCACAACATTAATATTTCTAAGTTGAAATGTGATGTGTGTGTCCAAGCTAAACAACCTCGTGTTTCTTTCTCTTCTTAGCCTTATAAGCCCTCTAAACTATTTACTCTGTTCCATAGTGATGTTTGGGGTCCGTCACCAGTTACTACCATAACTGGGAAGCGTTGGTTTGTAACCTTTATTGACGATCATACTAGACTAACCAGGGTCTTCCTTCTGACAGATAAATCAGAAGTTACTTCAGTTTTCCAACAATTTTACAATTCTATAGAAACCCAGTTCAACACCAAAATCGCTATTCACCGGAGTAATTATGGTCGAGAGTACCTTAGTAACGCCTTACGCGAATTCCTAGTCTCCAAAAGTGTTATCCATCAGAGTTCCTGTGCGTACACCCCTCAACAAAATGGAGTGGCCGAACGAAAAAATCGTCACCTTGTTGAAGTTGCCCGATCACTTATGTTGTCAACTTCCCTTTCTTCTTATTTGTGGGGTGATGCTATCTTGACAGCAGCCTATCTAATAAACCACATGCCATCCCGAGTCCTAAAATTTCAGACTTCTTTCCGATGTACCCTTTCGTGTCTTTGGCTGTGTGGTGTTCGTCCATACATACGGACCTAACCGTACCAAGTTTACCCCCCGGGCACAAAAATGCAATTTTGGAGTACCTTCTACATCAGCGTGGGTACGAGTGTTATCATCCCTCTTCCAGAAAATACTTTATCTCTATGGATGTGACATTCTTTGAAGATCATCCATTCTTTCCCAATGGTTCTCTTCAGGGGGAGCATACTGGTGAAGAAACCAATTGGGGTTCCAGCCTTTCTGCTTTACCTGAACCTGAACTCATCCTTGATGTCAGTATCAGTATCAATGCACCTATAGGAAGAATCTCAGGAAGGAAATAGCGTCGCCTGTTATCTCTCTGACTCCAGTTCATGAGTCTGAACAAAGATCAGTTCCAGGTACTAGTAGCCCTATCCCTGATCATGATAATAAATGTGATAAAACTGATGCTTATATTTGAAAACGTTAAGACCAAATGCAGGGAAGATAATGACAGCAAAGATGTGATTGAGGTCGATGATGGTGCAGAGACAGATGATTGTGTGACTCTTAATAACATGGTAGAACCTGGAAAAGAAGCGTCTCTTATTCCCGCTGAAAAAATTGTTGGAAAATAACAGAACCGAAGGGTGAGTGCAGTATGTCAGAAGAAAGTAAAGACAAAGATGAATCCCTTAATTTTTCGATTTCCCTAAGGAAAGGTACTATATCATGTACTAAATATCCATTGTAGAGTTAATTGTGCTATAGTAATTTGTCTCCTGAGTTCAAGGCCCTCACTATAAACCTAGACACAGTGGTGATACCAAACAGTATACACACAGCTTTGGAAAGTTCTGAATGGAAAGCCGCGGTTATGGAAGAAATGAGAGCTCTCGAGAAAAATCATATGTGGGATCAAGTCAATCTTCCAAGTGGTCATAAAGCTGTCGGATGTAAATGGGTGTTCACAATAAAGTACAGGCCCCGATGGAACAGTTGACAGATACAAAGCCAAATTAGTTTCCAGGGGTTTTACTCAGACTTTTAGGGTTGATTATTTTGAGACTTTTTCGTCGGTTGTAAAGCTAAACACAGTTCGGGTCCTCCTTTCTGTTGCAGTTAATAAGGATTGGCCCCTTCACCAGCTTGATGTGAAGAATGCCTTTCTTAACAGAGAGTTGGAGGAAGAAATTTATATGAGTCTTCTCCCAGGATTCGAGAAACAGTTTAATCACCGAGTTTGCAGATTAAAAAAGTCCTTTATGGGCTAAAACAGTCACCAAGGGCTTGGTTTGGCAGGTTTACTATGTTTGTAAAGTCGCAAGGATATAAACAGGGTCATTCTGATCATACTCTGTTTACTAAAAGGTCAGTATCCGGAAAAATTGCAGTTTTGAATGTTTATATTGATGACATTGTTATTTCAGGCGATGATATCTCAGAAATTGACCAGTTGAAGGTAAAGATGGCTGAGGAATTCGAAATCAAAGACCTTGGAAAACTAAGATACTTCCTTGGAATGAAAGTAGCTCGATTAAAAGAAGGAATTTTAGTTTCCCAACGGAAGTATACTCTGGATTTGCTTAAGGAAACAGGTATGACGAGTTGCAAACAAGTTGATACCTCTATAGAAGCAAATGCAAAGTTAAGTAATATGAGTAAAGGTGTTCCAGTGAGCAAAGAAAGATATTAGTGACTTGTTGGAAAATTAATATATCTCTCTCATACTAGACCTGACATCTCCTATGCAGTAAGTATGGTAAGTCAGTTCATGCAGTCTCCATCCGAAGAACACATGAGGGCAGTAAAGCGCATTTTGAGATATCTGAAAACCTCTCCAGGACTGAAAAGCGATGCATCGAAGCTTACACCGATGCTGATTGGGCAAGATCTGTAGTAGACAGAAAATCAACATCAGGGTATTATACCTTTTTGTGGGACAACCTTGTTACATGGAGAAGCAAAAAAGCAAGGTGTTATTGCCAGAAGTAGTGTCGAGGCAGAATGCAGGGCCATGAGTCTGGGAATCTGTGAAGAGATTTGGCTTGAAAAAGTTTTGAAAGGCCTTGATCAAGTGCATACCGGTTCAATGAAACTCTACTGTGATAATAAAACAGCTATAAGCATAGTAAATAACCCTATTCAACATCATAGAACAAAGCATGTAGAGATTGATCGACATTTTATCAAGGAAAGACTTGATAGTGGCAACATTTGTGTTCCTTATATTCCTTCCAATCAACAGATTGTAGATGTCCTAACAAAAGGACTACCCAGCCAGTTGTTTGACGCATGTGTGAGCAAGTTGGGTCTTATTGACATCTACGCCTCAACTTGAGGGGGAGTTTTGAAATTAGGGTTTTGCACTCTAGGGGCATTTTTGTCTTTTTTCGTTGTACCCTAGGGTTTCCCTTTTCTTTATTTAAGTCGGTGGTCTGTTGTATTTCTTTGTATCAGTTTTTTTAATAAGAATCTCCTTATCCCGTGGTTTTTCTCCCTGATTAGGGTTTTCCATGTAAAATCTTGGTGTGCTATTTTTCTTTCCCTACTCTATTTTTCATCATATTTGCTATAATTTATAAACGAATTATCTTCTTAACTTCAAGTTCACATTGATCTGTATGAGGATCTAAATGAGACAATAACGATGCTTTCCATATAATTTCTTTTTTCAACTTCTTGATTCCTCCCCTTAATGTTGAAAAATTGTCTCATTAAAATGACAATCAGCAAATCATGAATAAATACATCATCCTTCAGGGGTTTAAGATATTTGATAATTGATGGAGGAATCATATCCAATATATATTCCTAACCTCCTTTGAGGACCCATTTTAGTGTGTTGTGGTAGAGTAATTGAAACATGTACTGCATATCCAAAAAATCTCATATGGGAAATATTTGATTCATGATCGTAAGCTAATTGTAATGGTAAGTACTTATGATAAGCTACTGGCCTAATGCGTACAATGACGTTGCATGCAAAATAGCATGTCCCCATACAGATAAAGGAAGCTTAGCTCTTATAAGCAACGGTCAAGCAATTAACTGCAAACGTTTTATGAGTGATTCTGCTAAACCATTTTGTGTATGAACATAAGCTACAGAATGTTCAACACTTATCCCAATTGACATACATTAATTATCAAAATCTTGGGATGTAAATTCACCAACATTACCAAGACGAATGGTCTTAATTGTATAATCAGGAAATTGTGCTCTTAACTTAATTATTCGAACAAGTAATCTTGCACATACAAGATTTCTACTTAATAATAAACACATGTGTGACCATCTGCTGGATGTGTCTATTAATATCATAAAATATCTAAATAGTCCACTTGGTGGGTCAATAGGTCCACATATATCACCATGAATTCATTCTAAAAATGCAGGTGATTCAGTCCCCAATTTGACTGGTGATGTCTAATGATTAATTTTCCTTGAGAGCAAGCATCGCATAATAATTCATTAGATTGAAAAATCTTCTTGCTCTTCAATGGATGTCCATTTGAATTCTCAATAATTCTTCTCATTATTATAGACCTTGGATGACCTAATTTGTCATACCACATTGTAAATATGTCTGGATTCATTAACTTCAGATTCATTGTTGCATATGTTTCAATTACTCGTATATGAGTATAATATAATCCAAAAGATAAAGCAAGCAACTTCCATTATACATTTTTCATATGAGACAGTAGATATAATATAAAGATACTCCATATTATTCTTTCTATCAGTCTCAGTATGATAACGATTGCAACATATGTCTTTAAAACTAAGTAGATTTCTCTTTGATTGATTAGAGAACAATTCATTGTCAATTATAAATTTTGTTCCTCTAGGAAAAATAATATTTACTTTTCCAAACTCTTCTATTAGGTTTGCAGAACCTAATATTGTATTGACTTTTGCTTTCAGCATTGTCAATTTGAACAAATATTTTCTACTTGTAGGTATTGTAGTTGTACCGTCTGCTAGACATAGATCTTCTTTACTCATTTTTTAGTTACCCAACATAGGAAAATGATCCAAGTTTCTTTATTAAAAGAAAATAATTACAATGAGAAAAACAATATTTGGAATATACAAAGGTTAACATCTACTAAGAGGAAAAAAAACATGGAGATGAATAAAAAACAATATTAAGTCTAGATATTTTTAAAGTAAAAGGAAACACTTGATGTTCCATCAATTCAACCGATTTTCTTTTTAAAAGATTCGAAGAAGTCCGTCACATCCAAATTTGTCATATGGGATGGGTTGAATATGTCATTATCCTGATATGAAAAATTTGTTTCCACATTGTTCTCTTTTTCCTTTAGATATGCTTGATTGAGATCAACTAAGTGTTTTGACGTACGACAGGTATGTGACTAATGCCTAGTCATTCCGCATCGGAAGCATTTATTTTCAACACTTTTTGAACTCTCATCTTGTGGAGCTTTTCCTTTCTGATAATCATTTTGTGTGCTTCTTTTAAAAATTGAATGATTAAAACGACCACCACGAAAATAAAAATAATTTGTTCCTCTAACACGGTCACGACCTTGACCACGACCACGATTATTATTAAAATTCACAGCATTCACTTCAAGGAATGGTGTCGTCCTAGTTGGTTGAGATTCATGATTTTGTATCATAACTCGTTATTTTGTTTGGCCACAAGAAGACATGAAATTAGTTCATAATATTGTTTAAAACCTTTCTCTCACTATTGTTTCCACAGGAGTATATTCAAGATATGAAATGTAGAAAGTGTCTTCTCTAAAATATCAACACCAAGAAAAATTTCGAATAGATTTTAAATAATATGGAGTTGTAATCATTTACTGATTTGAAATCTTGTAATCTCAAATGTATTCACTCATAACGAGCTTTAGGAAAAACAACTATTTTTTTTATGATCATATCTTTCTTTCAATTTTTTCCACAAGATACAAGGATCTTTTATTGTAAAATACATTATTTTCAGTCCCTCATGGAGATGATGATGAAGAAAAATCATAGCTTTCGCCTTGTCCTGATTGGATGTTGTATTTTCTTCTTTAATAGTCTCTCCAAGATTCATAGCATCAATGTGGATTTCGGCATTAAACACTCATGACAAATAATTATTTCGTTAATATCAAGGACGACAAATTTTAATTTTGTGAGATTTGTCATGGCAGCATTATCATAAAATACTATATCTATATTAGAAATTTAATAGATATTAAATATGCAAAATAACAATAAATTTATTAATTATAACGAAGAGGAAAAACCGACATACATTTAGAACCTACCTTTAGCGGGAAAAACAATAGAAGCTCGTGTTGATAACATATTGTGAATTTGAGGAGTACAAATGAGAATGCGAATACCAATAAAATATAATATAATAAATAAATATTAAAATAAATTAAACAAAATATATGAATAAACAAAATAAAATAAATTAATAAAATATAAAATAAGAAATTTCTCTAAATTCTTCCCTTTCTTCTCCAGTTTTCATGGACTTTGCCTAATGTGTGTCTTACAAGCTCCATCAAATGCCTCTATTTATAGGCAAAATGGCAAGTAAGAGATGTTGGGGTTGATGCCCTAAATCTCATAGGATCCTATAGTTTGTAATTGTATTGTACAAACATTTTATTTATTTAATAAAATATGAGATGTTTTATTTGACATTTAGTAGCATTAAATCCACAAACCAATAAACTAACATCCAAGGTTATTCTCTATAGCTTAAACATGTATGTAGAAACATAAAGATAGATCATGTTTAATGTTTAAGTGATAACCTAAATGGTCTGTAGTAGATGGATAAGACTGGATACATTGTCATGGTGACACTACAATACAACCCACATTGTAGATGTTACAATTGTTGTAAAATGCTACAAATGATCTGATTCTGATCATTCATGTGGAGACATGTGAATGGAGTTATTCTATAGAAAGAAGTTTGTATAAGACCGGACCACGAGATGACTAGTCTCATTATATAACTTCGTTCATAATAGAGACTTACATTTCATCAGGATAACCATAGGTGACATGACCTGAATCTTGAGTGACTTGTGAACTCTTGCATATAAAGGCGGTCCTTTGATTTGTATAGGTAAGAGTGACCAGATTGCCGACTCAATAAGCCTACCATTTTGGGGATTTGACCAATTGGGGAGTTGGGAACACAACTATCCTGACTCGATAGGGGTTTGGTCACAGTTGAACTATGACTTATTGTTCATTAGAGAGATCAGTGTTACTTAAGAAGTTATATATAACTATAGGGCAAAACAGTAATTTTTAGGGTTGGCAACAGGATCGAGGTGGGGGAAGGGGATCCCCTATCCCCGGTCCCGTGGGGGAAATTCACCCCATTCCCCGTTTCCCCACGGGAAATCCCCTACCATATTCAATTTAGGGCTTTTTTTAGTTTTTTTAAGTTTGGGCTTGGCCTCTTAGGCTTAGAGTTAGAAATTGGATATTTAATATTGGGCTTCAATCCAACACTATACATTATAAATATATATATAAATAATTATTTTATATATTATAAATATATATTTATAAAAATATAAATATATCAAATCGAGGTCGGGGATTAATCGAGGTCAGGGTCGGGGTCGAAGACGGGGCGAGGATACCCGTCCCCATCCCGGACGGGCCCCAAAAAATTTTTTCCGATTTGACCCCATCCCCGGTCAAACCGGGGATTCACTCCTGATCGAGGGAGCCCCCGCGGAAAATTTTGCCAACTCTAGTAATTTTGGCTTAGTTGTACTTATGAGCAATTTGTGAAGAGTCATCGCATAGTTGACTCGTTATATCCAATGGACACAAAAATAGTGTGAAGAGTGCAGGTGTCGGTCTTTATTGGGGTGTCCGACAGTTAATGGATGTTGAATAATTTAATTAAAATATTTTAATTAATTATTCAAGTACCATTGGAGCTTCAAGCTACATGTCTTACGAGGTCTCATCTATAGCTCAACAGGGATTAAATGATAATCAATTTTGGATTAATTTGAATTGTTCAAATTAATTGAAGAAATTAATTATATGTGATATAATTAATTTATTTAATTATATATGATATAATTACTATAATGTATTTGATACGTTATAAATATAAGTTTATTTGAAGAGGAATAAATATTTGAATATTGTTCAAATATTAATTATATGAATTTGATTCATATAATTAAATTTAATATAAATGAGATTTATATTAAATGTCATTGATAAGAGAATTAAAACTATAGATTATATGTATATGATACAATATTAACCATTGATTATATGTGATATATATATATATATATATATATATATATAATATATATAATTATGAATTTAAGTGGAATATTTTCCTCCCCTTAATTCTTTCTTCTTCTCACGTTCAGTGGGGAGTGGGGAATGGGATGTGATCATCATTCCTTCTTCTACAGAGAGAAGTTTTGGGCAATGTAAAATTATTTGTACGTTTTTCCACAGAAATTTATCCCACACGAAATCTCTCTTTACTCTCATCTTTTGTTTTTTTCTCCCTCACCAAAATTCCAAGAGTCCATAACTCATTAGATTCTCATCATAGAGAATATAAAGGACTCCAATTGGTAGTGCCCTATTGGTTTGCTTTTGTTCGTGATTTTGGTTCGAGAGATTTCGAAGAAAAGTTCTTCAAAGGTAAGGATTTCTCAACTTTTTTTCTCTCTCTCTTTTTTTTTTTTTTTTTTTAATGAGCATGTTGTAAAATATGTTGGTTATGCTTCTTCTTTTTTTGTTTTTTTTTTTTTTTTTTTTTGTTATGTAAAACTTGTGTTCTGTTAGAATTGAAAATTAGGACAATTCCCTTATGTTGCGAACCTTCACTGGTTACTTGGTGATTTATTTGGACACTAAGAATGAGTATTTACAAGACACATGGAAACAAACATGAGGTGTAGAGGGGTGATATTTGGCTTTTTAACACTGAGAATGGATATCTATTTTACACATAATTTGTAATATTTATAATAGAAATATCTTTTATTATTATATTTTTTAAAATGTCTTTGAGTAATTGTAATGGATAGTACTTTTAGGTTAAATAATTCAGTGTATAGCCACATTTTTTAAAAATTGTAAATTTAACAAAATCTATCCGTAATAGACTTTATCAATGTTGATAAACTACTATTTGTGATATGGTCTACCACTAATAGACTTTGAGAGTTAGATCTAATTTTGCTTTGTAAATTCTTTTGTAAACGTTGTCCTATTTTTTTTAGTTTTATGAAAATACTTTTGCTATGAAAGTTATTTTTTTTATAAAAGGAAAATTTTAAGAGAAAATTATCGTTATTGAATTTTATTTATTTATTTACATGTCAAGTTATTGATTTCTCTCCTCCTCGTATTCCCACTAATCCACGAACAATTTGAGGATCCATAGTTGGAATTTTTTCAAGAGAAATGGTATTAAATGTCTAAATCGAGGGTGTTCTGGAAAATGTATATTTTAAATTGTTCTGAAAAATGTCTAAATTTAAAAAAAAGGTGTGCAGTCGTTAATGTATGTAGTCCAAATTGCCCTCTAACTATCGTGCTTCCTAGATTTGTGCGCTAATTTTTGGGTGGTTTGAAATCCCATTTTCATGGGGTTTTTTTAAAAAAAAAAATCTACAACATCTTTAAGATTTTATATTTTTAATTATTTAAACAAATAATATGTAGAAGAAATTGAAGGACGATGATCTTATTCTTAATCCACACGGCAATGGCTACATATCCAATTCTCCAGTTGGTCATGGTCTGGTCAAATTTGTCCAAAATCAAGCCAATGGTGGATAATCACCATTCTTCAAATGTTTTCTCTTTTGTTTAATATCTTCTCCGTTCCCTTACCAAAATGACTCTCCTCCATCGCCCCACTACTTCCTTCAAACAAAAATCTTGCCCTCAATTCAAGCGGTTGCGCCACCAACAACCTAGTGGTGTAAATCCGACACCGAAGCTGTGGTGACGGTCGGATTTTGAGCCGCAGGACAGTGAGATCTGACCAGTGACGACTTTAGTAGGAAGATAACCCACAAATGATTTGTGTATAGTCATTATATTTGACGATATCTCGAGTACACCTAGAGATGTTCAATTTTCCTACGAAAACGGGTGGGCCCCACCTCGAACGGGGTGGAGATTCCCCAACTAGGTGGGGAATGGAAGAGAGAGTGGGGAATGCATTCTTCGTCCCTGCCCCCGCCCCGTTTCCCGTCTCCGTTCCGATTATTGATTAACTTCTACATATTTATTTAGTATAGTTATCTAATGTTATTTAGTATATGTGTGAATAATTTGATTTACATTCATTTTTTTCTATTAAAAAAATTAATTAACTTTTTAGAATAAAATTTGAAGAATTTATTTTTAAATTCAAATTGTCATATAAAATTAACTATAATAAATAATTTAGTGATAAAGTTGATTATTTAATTAAAATTTGTTCACATTTACCAAAAAAAGTAACGGAGAAAAATTCTTTACTGAAAATTTTCGCCCTGATCCCCGTGGAAAATTTCATGAGGATGGAGAATGAAATGAAGAGTGGGGACAGGAATGGAGAATGGCATCCCGACTCCGCCCCGTGTACATCTCCAGTACACTTTCTATCAATGCTAACAATGGACAAACATCCCACACAAATAAGGTAAAAATAAATAAATAAATAAAACATGTGTGTTTGCTGTTTAATTCATGGGTTTGAGGGTTGTGAGATGACAGTGTAATAACGTGTACCTTATTTTCTAGAGTGTATGAATTATTATTCATTTGATCCTTGTCAATATTGGATTTATATCGTCGCCATGAAATGTGCAAATCTTATATTTATGGCTATATTATGGTATGTAGTTTTTTTTTTTTAATAAAGTTTTTTTTTTATTGATTTTGCTTATATTTGTTCGCAGACGTTGTATTTGTGCATAACTGTGTTTTGGTAGAGACCGTTTTTCGCTTCCATAAAAAAAATTATATATATAATTTAATGAATTGATTTTTCCATTAAATATTTCATTATTTTCCGTTATTTTGAATTATTAGCTTAGATTCTAATTTCTGTTATTGTCAGGAAGAGTATATCTATCCATAACTTCAAAATAATTACTGTGTATTCTAATTTTATATTGTACGTTTATGTATTTTTTGGATGAAAACTGCGTTTAGATCTTTCTAAAATTTCATTTTAAAACTAGATATTTGTTGTCCTCAATGATATAATCTTAAGGTACGTACAATCAAACATCACTATAACAATCCTATAATGTTTACAAACTCGAATAATAAAAATATATAAAAGGAATGAGAGAGACATGTATCAATATGAACTTGAACTCTATAATTATCACGAACTTCATCTCTTGATATTGAAAATTTAAGCTTTTATATAGTTCACATTTAATGTAAAAGAATGAAAGTGGTACGGACCCATTTGAGCCCATGATTAGAATTGATTAGAGCAAAAACGAGATGACAGGAGAAACATGCAGATTTTAACCCCTTAGGATATTAAAAAACTAAATTTACTATTTTAAGAAAAGGTTGTTTAGAGAACACATTTTAGAGGAAGATTTGTAAATACCCATACACCGTGTGTGTTCACCAAAGATTGTAGCATCTTGTCAAAATTAAAATATTTGTCAATATATCCTTGAATTGAAGAGTTCGATATTGATATTAAAGATTAATTGATATCTTCGATAAGTACCTACAAACCCTGAAAAATATCAATTAATCATTTGTAATTTTCAATATAAAAATATACACTAATGACTAGATCTGAAACCTAATTTAACGATTTAATTTTTCTACTTCAAATTTTGTTATGATTTTATTTCTGTCACGAAAATAAAATACAATGCCTATATCAATAAATAATAAAAATGGTGATAAATAATAAAATGGTCATTAGATTTAATTAGATTGTTGAAAATTTGAAAGTCTTGCAGGTTTATATTGTTGAAGAAAGAGATGTGGGTATGGGTGAATTGAGTAAAAAATATTGTGAATTCCCGAGAAGCAAACCTCGCTTATTAAATCAAAAGTTCACACAATTTAACTTGAGAAGAAAATCAAATAAACAATAAGAATAAACCAGTATAGCAAATAATACCTTGTACATAAAACAGACAACGAGGTAATGAAATGGTTTGTAGGCACACTCTTTGAGCCAAGCAATTTTGCTTATGTTATTATTTAACTACAAATAATGGAGACGGCGGCACCATAACACATAAGATCGCTTTTTTCTTTGTCGAATGATAAGCCAATTGAATTTACGCTAAAACTATTAATACACATTAAGACCCGTGTCTCATAGCAAAGCTATCAACCAACAAATATATCTGTAATCTAAGATTCATCCATGAAGACAGAACCATGAGCGCTTGCTTTCATGAACTTCTTCAGCAAAAGAACAACAATTGCAAGAGTGAGACCGATAGCAGCCCATGTGAACAACCGGTCATCAGCTGGTTTATGAACTCCCGTCTCTAGCCTCCGCTGCTCGGCCTGAGCGGGAGGGCGACTAGATGGCACCTCTCTTGCCACTCTCGCAACCACTTCTGGTCGGACTTCTGGTACTACTTCCTCAACGACCCTGTCATTTGCAGGTGGATTCTGCAGCTCTTCCCCAGAAGCTGCAAGTTCAGCAGGTTCAGAAGTTACCTGGACATCAGCCTCTTCATTGGTGGGTTTCTCCCCGGAGACATCTGAAGAACCCGATTGAGGGACAGGCGGCGCCTTACTCAGCATATATTCATGAATCTGTGATGTAGTAAAGAAGCTAATTACTTAAGAATATCATATCACATGTTGGAAATTCGGTACATTACTCGATAGCTTACAAAATATTGACAGAACTCTACCTCGTCAATTAGCTTTTGACGTTCAGGAGTACCAAATTTTGGGGGTGCTTCTCGAGATTTGATGGCCAATACTCGCCTTTCTTCCTTCTTGTAGTCCAGGGAACCAAGAGCGCCATTTGGGTTTGTGGGCATGAAAGCAATTAATGCAACCAATGCAGTACGCACTACAAACAGTAATCAACAGAAAAGGGGAAGTGGGAAAAAAGGAACGATGATCAGAGCGTGTGGAACTTGAAGCAACTAAATGAAAATGTAGAAACCAGACAATGGAAATCCTATAAGTTTAACATAACATGACATGACATGACAAGTTGAATAAAGGATGTGAAGAACGCACCACTCCATGATGGTTGCCAATGCTCTGGATGGTGATTTGATATGCTCAAACATATCTTCGTTTGGGTTTCAAAGCGACCATTCGGCTGAAAGAAAAGAATTGATATTGATCAGCTCTTCAATGAAGTATAAAATCACTTGTCAAAATACACAACAAAAGAAGTATGAAATTGTTATAATCATCTTAGTCATGTGTTCACTCCAAAACATTGCTTTTAATCATTCAAAGTGAATTTTGATAGTACGAAAATTGTGTTTTATGTTTAAAAGTGTATTGAATATGATTATAATGATTTATGACCATTTCAAAATCATAACCAAACATCCCAAGCCAAGAAGCGACAGAAAGGAAACAAGCATGAAGAGAGATTTATATCTTACGGTTAACAACATGAATGAAGGTGGCTTGAATGGATATTCTGCTGGCAATTGGATACGTCCATGATATATCCCACCCTCAAATTCACTATCACCAGGTCCGCGGATGGCAAATTGCCATTCAAATATATTCTCCTGAAAAAACAACATTAAGCCTCAAATTTAATAGAGATTTTTGGCAAAACCCTTAAATTCTATAAGGATTAAAAAACCAAAATTACGCGGATAAATACAAGAACTGATGTATTCGTCAAGAAAGCTTCCCATGGCTGCCTAACTCGTATTTTCTTTCTTTTTTCCCCTTGATCCGAAATGCAATGAGGACAATGCAATTATAAAAATCAAGACACATGAGAATAGAATAAGATGCATGCAGATTTATCCAGAAAAGGACTGAATGCACGCGTGTTTGTAGATTTAGTAATCAATTAAAACAGATTGATTATTAGCCTAACTAGAGAGCGAGAGTTTATTTAAAACAAAGGACTGCCCCAAATTTTCGAAGATTGTAAACTCGAAATTCGAATGAATGGCATAATAAAAATTTAATCAAAAGAAAAAAGAAGGTTAATAATTTTATATATCCATTTTTCTTCCTTTCTGAGCCCTAACGGAACATTCATATGCAAACAGTAGCAGACACGAGCAGGCAAGAAAAATTAAAGAACACCAAATTAAATAATCGATTTCCGTCCACACTTCCACATACATCATACCAGTTCAATAATTGTAGATGATCACAATGAATCAATTCATTCAACAAAGATGTCCAAACCATTAAAATGTAAAACCGACCAAACAAGAACAATACCCATTAGGGTAAATTTCAAAACAGAATTCGAAATTCAGAAGCAACAAACCTCAAGAGGAAGACTCATGAAATCGTCAGAAGGATTAGCCTGCATCTCCTTGACCTCCTGAAGGATCCTCTTCACCGCAGGGTTCTTTAGATTGTACTTATCCTCCGCCATAGCTTCGCAATTCAATCGCAGATCCGATCCAACTGCAACCACCACCCGATCACAGGACTACAATTATCTGATCGAAAAAGAAAAAGAAGCGACCCCCGGAACCAAACGAGAGGATTTGAATCGAAATCAAAGCCAAACCGTAGAGATGAATGGGGGTCGCAATTTATTGGCACGGAGGACGAACGAAATTGGGTATTAACGTGCCACGTCATTCTTTGCTTGTTTGTCGACGTGTCAATGAGTTATTGGTTTATAAAAAAGTAACTTTTGATATTTTTATGGTATTTTTCTGTGGTTAAACCTTAAATTAACAAACTACTCTCCGAAATTAGCTATCTACACCGTTCTTTTCAAATATAGAAAAATAAAATAAAATATATATAAATATAGTAAAATATTAGTGTGTGATTTGTATATTCGTATCTATCATTTATAGACTGTGACATTGTACTATATTTGAAAATATTTTCAATCTAAAATAATTTTCCCTATCTAAAATGTAAATTGTTTTTGGTGAAATTATAAATTCTCTCCAAATTTTAAAATTTGTTCATATAATCCACAATTTATGTTACGAGATACAAAATTAAAAATTTTAGAATGTTATCTATTACTCAAGGTAAAAAATCTACTTTATCAGTAGTTTGTTAAAAAAAACTTCTTAATACACTAATTATAGAATGAAGAATTGAACATAATGACCTCAAGTAAATATATGTCAAATACTAATTATTCGCTAAGTTTTTTTCAGTATAACAATGACGGAGTGGATGGAACACTTGTCAGTACCACTGAACTAAACTCACGTTGATTAATTTTCATTAACTACGTATTTACAAAATCTGTTAATTCTTTTTAAGTACCTATTAATAAGTTACCAATAAAAGAGAATGTAATTCTAATTTATATATCAAATATAATACATATACTAATCAAGCTCTACTTGAGTTGGCAATTTTGTGCCTTATTGTCGTTGATTTGGTAAGCACAATGTTTAGAGATATTTAACATTGAAAGTTATGGCTACTTATTTATAGAGATGAAAATGGCTTTATTTACGTCACACCATTTCTTTCTTCCATGTCTTTCATCTCATTTGCTTAGTTTTATGGTCCAACACTTCTTCAACTCTTCTCTCCCTCCCTTCCCTCGCCCTCCCTCCCCTCCCTCCCTCCTTCCTTTTCCATTTCTTCTAAAATTACCAACAAAGTATGAGGAGCTCTCTCGTTTATAATAAACATGTTTAAATATTGGTATATGAAAGTTCACTTTTTAAGTTAAGTTTGAAAACTAATAAATTGGAAATATCTTGTACAAATACTTTCATTTTTATATTTGTCTAATTGATGACTTAATAATGCTAATTAAATTTAGACAGAACATTCTCAAAATATATATTGTAATTTGTATTAAACAAAATATATATTGATTATAAATGCACGTTTAGTTTGACAAATATATGTAATATGAATCTCTAACATGTAAAGTCATCTTTTGAATTTCAATAGTTTTCTTTTTTCTAAGAAGTAGTTTTAATCAATAGACTAAACACCACCGTTCGAAGTGATATCCTCAGTAATAGCAACCACTCAAAACATCTTAGTTCAAAATACCTTGTTGTCTTCCATAAAAGAAGGGCGTTCACTCAAAATAACAATCCCCTCTAAACAAATCAACCCCGAGCAACATGGTGCTTAGCCATATCATGGCAGTGATTGCAAAAACAATAAACTTGCCCAAAGTCTTGAGCTAACCCTTCACAATTTCATATACATCAATAAAGTCACGAGCTTCCCTAATCATTAGGTTAGTTACATCAAGGGTTTCTGAATCCACAATGATCGTTTTTCTCCTTGTTGAAGAGAATAATATAAATTGTCATAGATCCATTATAAACTACGTGAGCTTCAAGAACATTTGTACTTTGAAAAATGAAAATTCCATGTGCCCAAGGAGACTCCTTGGAGTCATAGAACCATCCATCCCAATCCTCATTAGTTGAGAGATTTGACTATCGAAAAGTTGTCGGGGCTTTCAATTGATCGAATGATATTTATATTCGTGATCTAACACTTCAACTACTAAGTAGTCTTAATGGCAAAACCGGTTGAACACGGGAAACCTTCAAATTTCTCCAATAAATGGTTTGCAGCCCGAGTGTAACTGGGCAAGGGGGTTTCAAAGTTGATTGATTTGCAAAAGAATAAATTGCAGAAATTAAAGATTTAATAGATTATATAAACATGTCTAGCTTGGGTTGTAACAAAGTTTTCCTTATTCAAAGTATTCGATCATTGAATTCTCATCATCAAAATTAAGTAATAGCTTACACCTAACCAATTCGATTTAGAAAAGCTAACTAAATTATCCTAAACAACTAACAAGGTGAACTCGAATGGATGAAAAGCATACAAATTTTAATTGTCCTAAATGTGTTAAGATCTAGGACATGTTAGGTGAAATATTTAATTTTCAAGCGCCTAAGTAAATATTTGTTTGATTCAATCATAAGTTAGTTAGAACAATACTCATCTAATTTGATTCGCAAGCTAACTAAACCTATTGTTTTTGGAATTAGCATACAATCAAGTGTCACGAATCATACATTAATCAAAGCAATGATTGTAAAATCTCCAAGCGTACGATAATACAATTATAATCTAAACAAGAACAGAATTGAACCAACAGTACAATATAGAATTTGGTTCAAAAACTAACAAATATATGAAAGTCGATAGCCCATAATTGACATCATGGACACCAAAGATTTGTTAGGTACATAGACAGATAAAAAAGATGGAGAAAACATAAAGAAATCGTCCTTGATTTGGCTGGAATCATAGAGATTTGATCTAGGCGGCAAAAAAAACTATTTATAGAAATTGTGATGGTGTCACGACGCTAGGGTGCAGCGTCGCGGTGCTGACGAAAATTTCACGCGTCGTGGCGCTCTAAGACAGTGCCACGACACTATGTGCTTTTGACAAATTTGGGTCATTCTGCCTTTTCGACACCGAGCATGGCGTCGTGCAAGTAGGGACAACACTTGTAATTCTTCATTCTTCCTTCCCGATTGATGCAATTTGGCTCCGTTTTAGTCATTTTTAGCTTCATGCCGTCTTTAACACCCGAGCTTATCTTTAATGTGCGTGAAACCTACAAAATAGCCATATAGACACATAAAATCTTGGAATAATCTTGACTTAAGTGGGACAAGATAGTACATTTTCATCGCTATCAAGATTCACTATAGAAAACGTCGAAAATTCAACTTCTATGAGATTTATCATATATTAAATTATAGTAAACTATAGAACTTTACTGAGTTGGAATTTTAGAAGTACAGAAATTTTCGGTCCTCTAAAATCGTAATAGAAATTTTCATCAACTGTCATTTACCAACAACTTGAACTTCTTTTTTGGAAGTTTTTTTTTTAAAAAAAATCTAGAAAGCAATATAGTCCAAATTAGAAGAGTTAGATGTATGTGTCAAATATATGTTTGGAATTACGAGCTTAAATTACAATTATATTTTTTAGAAAAATAACAAAACAACCAAACATTTTAATGATAAAGTGAGATAAGAAAGAAACAAATCATCTCAAACCTTATTAACTAAAAGTATCAAATTTGCAACTGGACTCAAAGTTTTATGACAAAAATATATATATATATATTTTTCCTCTTTTCAAAGTTTAATATATTTACACTTAGAATAAAATAATGTGGTTCTCCTAAAAATTGTCCTTCTCAATAAGAATAAAAATAAATTTTTTCTTAAAAAAATAAAGTAAAAATATGGATATATTGTAAAATATTAAGTAACTAATGTTATTATCATCTTGAATTTCCAAAAAAGTAAAACGATTAGAATTATCGCCTGTATTTCATGACAGAATAATAAATTACAAATGCAATTAAATGCGAAATTTAACAATCAATCGATTAAATTCAATCACTAAAAATACAATAAACACGAGGGTCGATAATAAAAAATAGTTGTAATTGTATCCTCAAATTTTGAATATTAATAAGTGAGTCCTTAGACTTATATAAATATTAAAATCCGACCTTCAAATTTTGCATAGAGAAATTGAAACATTTACGAAGGTTAAAATTAGGCCTATTAACTTTTAAACTGTAAGAAATTTGACCATTAAACATCTCATAATGAAAAACAAACTTTTAATTAGTTATTAAAATTAAACGCATACCTAATTTTACTGGGCGCTTGGTTCGGCGGGAAAAGGAAATCCAACACGAAGCAATATTGGTGTTGGGCTATTGAAGCCGAGAAGAAACATCATCAATTAAACAAACTGAATTTTTTTAAAAAAACGAAAAAAAAAAAAGAAAAAAAAAAAAGAGGTTTCAATGCATTGTTGATGAAGAAAGCCCATCACAACCAACTTTAATTTTTTAAATTTATTATTTAAGGGTCAAAATTCTACGTGTTTACAGAGTTAGGAGCCTAAATTTAACAATGTTATAAGTTCGATGGTTTAATTTTTACCCTTAAATATATGAGATTCCAATTTATATAATTATACAAATTTGAGATCCTAATTTTAACGTATGTATAAATTTGAGAGTTTTATAATTTAACATAAATATTACATAAGCAAGGATGAGAGGTTTATAATTTAACATAAATATTACATAAGCAAGGAGAGATTTTTAGATACTATTATTCTCTTAATATATATATATATACTATTATATTAAAAAGAACAAAAGGAGTTAACAAATATAGCTGGTCACATTCTCTTAATTACTTAAAACTATTATAAATATGTTAAATTAGGTGTAACGTAGCTTCTTTGTTCATTGGTCATGCATCACTTATCCATTATTACATGTATTGTTCATGTGTCTCAATATTACACACTATTAGTATCCATGTAATCTACCTCTTATTTGTCAAATTGTCTATATATAGTAGCATCTGGTGGGTTTTGAAAGACACACATTGGGAAAAATCCATGAAAACTAGATAAAGTTGATAATTTAGACCACATTTCTTATTTTATATTATGTTTAATTTATTTCAATATTTATTTATTTTATTATTATATTATATTTTATTGGTATCCGTGTTCCTGTTATGCTCCTCAAGTTCACAACACGTTATGAACACGAGCTCCATTGTTTTCCCTACTAAAGGTAAGTCCTAGAGATGTGTTGGTTTTTCCCTCTTCGTTATAATTAATAATTTTAATATTTATTTTGCATATTTAATATTTATTAAATTTTGAATATAAATACAATATTTTATGATGATGTTTCCATGACAAATCTCACGAAATTAGAATTTGTCGCCCTTGATATTAACGACAATAATTATTTGTCATAAGTGCTTGATGCCAAAATACACATGGATGCCATCAAAATGTGATCATTAGAAAATAATTTTTCTTCCTAAATCTTGTCGTAAATGGATGCACTTGAGGCTCCAAAAAATTAAAATCAATACGTTAGATAAGACATTTTTCTACATTTCGAATATACTCCTGCGGTATCAATGTCGAGAGAAATATTTTAAAAATATTTTACACTCATTTGATGTCTTCTCATGGTTGAATAAAATGACGAATTATCAATAAAAATCATGAATCTCGACCAATCGGGACGACATCATTCCCTGAAGTGAATGCTGCGAATTGTAATAATAATCACAATCAAGATTATGGTCATGGTCGAGGTCGAGGTCTGACCATGGCAGAGGAAGAAATTATTATTATTTTCGTGGTGGTCGTTCCAATCATTCAAATTTTAAAAGAACTACACAAAATGATACTCACAAAGGAAAAGATTCACAAGATAAGAGTTCATAAAGTGTTGAAAATAAATGTTTCCGATGCGGAATGACTGACATTGGTCACGTACCTGTCGTGCGTCAAAATACTTAGTTGATCACTACCAAGCATCCCTGAAGGAAAAGGAGAAAAATGTGGAAGCAAATTTTGCATATCAGGATAACGACATATTTGACCCATCTCATATGAAAACTTTGGATGTGGCGAACTTCTTTGAATCCCCTGAAGAGAAAATTGACAGAATTGATGGAACATCAAGTGTTTTCTTTGACTTTGAATTACATAGACTTAATATTGTAATTTTTTTTTATTCATCTCCATGTTCCCCCTTCCCCCCAGTAGATGTTAACATTTGTATGTTTCAAATGTTGTTTTGCTATTGTAATTATTTTATTTTATCGAAGAGGTCTGAATCATTTTCATATGTCAGGTGACTAAAAAATAAATAAAAAAGATCTAGATAGGGCAACTACACATATAATACTTACAAGTAGAAATATTTTTCTAAACTGACAACGTTGAAAGTAAAAGTCAATACAATATCAAATTATGCAATAATTGAAGGGTTTGGAAAAGCAAACATTATTTTGCCTAAAAGAACAAAATTTACAATTGACAATGCATTGTCTAGTCAATCAAAGAAAAATCTACTTAGTTTAAAGGTATACATTGCAATGGTTATCATATTGAAACTGATAGAAATAATAATATGGAGTATCTTTAAATAAAATATATTGTCTCATAGGAAAAACACATATTGAAATAGTTGTCTACTTTATCTTTTGGATTATATTATACTTATGTACGAATAATTGAAACATATGCAATAATAAACTTGAAGTTCATGAATCCGGACATATTTATAATTTAGCATGACCGGTTGGGTCATCCAAGATCTATAATGATGAAGAAAATTATTAAGAATTCAAATAGACACCCATTGAAGATATTCTTCAATCTAATGAATTATCATGTGATGTTTGCTCTCAAGAAAAATTGATAATTAAACCATTACCAGCAAAAGTGGGGACTAAATCACCTATATTTTTAGAACGAATCTACTATGATATGTGGATCCATTAACCCACCAAGTGGACTATTTAGATATTTTACAGTATTAATATACGTATCAAGCAAATGGTTGCATGTGTGCTTATTATCAAGTCAAAATCTTGCATTTGCAAGATTACTTGCTTTGATAATTAAGTTGAGAATACAATTTATTGATTATACGATTAAGATCATTCGTCTTGATAATGTTGATGAATTTACATACCAAACTTTTGATAATTATTGTATGTCAATTGGGATAAGTGTTAAACATCCTGTAGCTCATGTTCATACACAAAAATGGTTTAGCAAAATCATTCATAAATCGTTTGTAGTTAATTGCCAAGTCATTGCTTATGAGAGCTACGCTTTCTATGTATGAGGACAGGCTATTTTACATGCAGTGTCACTTGTATGCATTAGACCAGTGTCTTATCATAAGCACTCGCATTATATTTAGCTTATGGTCATGAGTCATATATTTCCCATATGAGGATTTTTGGATGTGTCGTATATGTTCTAATTGTTCCACCACAATGTACTAAGATGGGTCCTCAAATGAGATTAAGAATATATGTTGGATATGATTCCCCATCAATTATTAAATATCTTTAACCCTTCGACGGATGATGTACTTACTGTACGATTTATTGATTGTCATTTAACGAGACAAAATTTCCAACATTAGGGGGATAAATTAAGAAATTGAAAAAAGAAATTACATGAAATGCATCATTCTTGTGGGAATATAAAGAATACATGCACAGCGAAAGTAATGATTGATAACGTTCTAATTACAATAAAAACAATAATAAGCATGTAAAAAGGGTAGAAAATACAACCTTTGAAGACTCCACTGTAGACTTCCTCTCCCGAGCTCGATCAACGCCACCAAACGGAAAATTCTCGCTATTCTCCGGTTAAATAACACGGTGGTGGGACTGTTATGTTGGTGAAAATAAGGGAATTTCACTATAGAAAGAAATAGAGTAAAGGAGACGTGAGGTAGAAGAGTTTAGGTCAACAGTTGTGGAAGTATTAGTCTCGCAAATTTAAAAACCAAAGCCATTTATAGAGAAAACACATGCAAAATCCCATTTTGCATATCTTCCACCTCAAACTCCACTAGCATGTAATCTCTCGTTGTCAAGTTTGGGAAATGACACTTCAAAGTCCACTTAGTTAGTGCGAAAATCCAACCATTGGATTTTTCCACTAACTAATGTTTTTATCAAGAAAATGAAATACAATTTTCAAATTTTGGAAATTATTTAATCAAAAGAATTTCAATTAAATAAAATAAATAAATTTAATATCATATATTAAACTGTCTCTGATACATAGCTTTGATTAATCACATTAATCAAGTTTAAAAAACACTTTCATGTTAATGATCAATTATACTCTACAAAATAATAAATAAATAAATAAATTATTTAATTGTAAATTATATCTCGTATAAAATATAATTTCCAAATTTTGGAAATTATTCAATCAAAACAATTTCAATTAAATTAAATAAATAAATTTAATATCATATATTAAATTGTCTTTGACACCTAGCTTTGATCAAGTTTAAAAACACTTTAATGCTAATGATCAAGTATACTCTGAAAATAAATAAATTATTAATAAATTATTTAATTGTAAATTATATCTCATATAAAATACAAATTTTCCTAAAACTCGAATTTGAACATTTCAAATTCTTATTTCACGTAGTTCTTCAATTTTGTCTGTAGTGAGCTAGCAAGGAGACCTGATGGACCTACAGATCATAGGCTTCAACGATCCGAGACTAATCGGTCAAACTCTTTAACCTAGTCAATCAACATTCGTTAACTAACAGTACTATCCATTATAGCATGTAGTTGCACTCCCCCCACTATAGATATATTATGTGTCTATTTGATATAACCATGATAAGTAAGTCAACCCTTCACAAGTTATTCGTAATAATGACTGGGTCAAAAGTTGTTTTACCCCCCAGATTACATTTTGTTAAGTCCCACTGATCCTCTAATGAACAATTGGTTTGTGATCCAATCACTAAACTGAGTCCCTCTCGGGCCAATGAGAGGGTGGGGCCCCTTGTTCAAGACTCGGAGTTAGAACTTAAGGAAGCAACCTCTCTATTATCCCTAAAAGCGGGTAGAAGTGAATTCCGTCTTGCACCCTATGTCCTCAACTATCTACCCACTTTTACCCCTGAAATGGGAGGCTTATTTAGCCAACGCTGTTGAGACAACCCTCACCCATGCAAATCTAAGGATAATCCCGAATAAACAAAAGTTCATAGTTAGCTCAGGATTAAGGTCAAGTTACCTAGGTCATCGCTTTGAAATAGAGTCTTAAACAGTAAACAACATTATAAAGTAAGAGTGACTTGATTATTGGTTCAATCTTATGTAAACTCATTGCATAGGACACCCTCGCTCCTCATGTCAATACATGAACGAATAAATATCACTTCGTTTGTAGCACTTTACAAAAAATTGTAACAACTACAAAGTGGGCCGCATCAGATAGTGTTACCAGACTAAGGTACCCAGTCTTATTCGTATACTATAGACCATTTTGGTTATTTACTGAACTTGATCCACTCTTATGTCTCAATATAAAGTTCATGTATTTATATAATAGTCATGGGTCTTTAGTTGATTGGATTTAGACTTTACAAGTGCAACTCACATATTCAATAGCAGTTTTATTGAATAAACGCCAATAACATATTTATTGATAATAGAATATGTTTAACATTACAAACTGTGAGTTTTAGGACATACAACCCAACAGTTATTGTTTCATTTAGATCCTCATACAGATCAATATGAACTTGAAGTTCAGAAGACATTCATTTGCAAAATATAGCAAATCAATTACTATATGCATTTATAAATGTAAACACAGTAACTAAGACACATATACCAGCTGCAAATGTTCCATAAAAAATTGATATCCAAATACAGCAAGTTATTACTAATGAGTCTAGAACACGTCAGAAGCATGGTAGACCTGTGGGTTTCAATGATAAAAATCCTCAAAAAAAGAAAAATAATCAATAGTAAAAAAGACTTGGTTGGGAATATAAATATCCATGAAGAAATCCTTGACATGACTAGTGAGGAAGGTGAAATGCCTAAAGATAATAATGAGATTTCATTAAGCTACGTTCTGACAGGAAAAATATGGAACCGAACTCATGTGATTATTGACAACAGCAATCTTCACTGGCACAAGGATCTCCTCACAGCAACCTCCACTACCTGTGTAGGGAGAACACCGGTTGACTTTTAACGGCAAACGCGTATAATGTTGCTCTTAATGTTATATCTGAAAATGAGGATTATGAACCAAAATCTATTGAAGAATGTTGACATGGAAAAGATTGACTTCGTTAAGCAATCCGGGCAGAATTAAACTCACTTTCAAAATGTCGAGTTTTTAAACCAGTAGTTCGAAAACCAAAATGTGTCGAACCTATGGGATACAAATGGGTATTTATGAGAAAAAGAAACTAGAATAATGAGGTCATAAGATATAAAGCAAGACTAGTTCACACGGGGTTTTTTCACAAATACCTGATATTGATTGTGAGGAGACGTATTATCCAGTGGTAGATGCAATTACACTAAGATATTTAATTGACCTAATTATGCATGAACGTCTAGACATGCATCTCATGGATGCAGTCACAGTAAATTTGTATGGATCTCTTGATAATGATATCTATATGAGAATCTCATAAGAATTTAGAGTACTTGAAACATATAAATCAAATTTTCGGGAATTATATTTAATAAAGTTACAGAGATCGCTATATGGATTGAAACAATCATGATGAACGTGGTACAATCGCCTTAGTGGATATTTGTTGAAAGAAGGATATCAAAATATTCCAATATTTCTATGTGTTTTTATAAAGAAATCACGACCATGATTTACTATTATAATTGTATATGTTGATGATTTAAATATAATTGGAATACCTAAAGAGCTTTCAAAGGCAATAGAATATCTTAAGAAAAAACTTGGGATGAAATATCTAAAAAAAAAACAAAATTATGCCTTGGCTTACAAATTGAGCATTTAGCATATGGGATATCCGTTCATTGATCAACTTATATAGGAAAAATTTTAAAAGGATTTTATATGGACAAAGCACATCCATCGAACGTTCTGATAGCTTGTAGAAATATAAGCTATTGCAGCCTTTTACTTAGAATGATGAGGGTTGATGAGCAGAACATACGTTGATATTACTAAGAATTCATGTGAAACAATGAACTTGCATTGATTTACACTAAAAAAATCATGCTAACCCCATATCATACGTTATCCTGCGTCAAAGTGTCTATTTTGTTGTTATAGCAAGAGTCGATTGAATGCGTTGATCTCACTGAATAAAAGTTAGTCGCATGCACTACTGCATCTATAGAATGATAACCATGATAGAAGTATGATTGGAAAGAGTGGGTGGAATGTGTTGTTCTTTTTGAAGAATGAATATGAACGTATACCTCGGGATATATGAGCTACTCAGCAGACCTTCTAAAAAGCAGTCAGACCATGATGCAACGCTGACATTCTCACTACCGCGTCAGTAATGGCGGTGATTCAGAGCAGGATTATCAAAGTTGTCAGCATTGACTCTATAAATAGAGCCTTGAAACCAATATTCAAGCATTCAGGACTTCTGTTTTGGGCATATTCCTGTGATCACAGACGATAGCATGAATAAGAATTTCTCTGAGAGTTATTCATTTCCACAACTTCTTCCGATTGATGACCAGAGCTTTGCTGGAGATAGAGCTCGAGAGGGAATACTCCATCGCCCATCCCTTGCCCCACCGGCAGCCTTGACACATATCTTATGGAAGCAAAATCCACCTCTCTCTTCTCACCTTGTATTATGGCTTAAGACATTAATACACTTTGCAATCAATGCATCTATTTAGTTCCTTCAATATCATTTTCATTAACCTCTTTTATTTGATCGTATTTTTCTTTCACTGTCATGAGCTAAGTGTAGATAGCAAGAGTTATCACATACTCAATCATGCGTCATAGAGATATGATACATGGAGTGGACCATCGAGAGGTGTGCGGCGCGCGAGTGTGGAGATTCAATCCTGTTTGCTTAGCCTGAGGTTATCGCAAGGCCTATATATGATATCGTAGAAACAAGTTGCTATAACCAACTGCCTGATAGGGTAAGTAGTTGTAGAATTCACCAAGCAAAGTATATTATGTGTTCGGAATCGATATCGTTAATTCGACTCTAAACCGAAACAAAAGAAAATTTGTAAATACCAAACTATTCCTATCACTACTAAAGCGTAACAACAGTGGTAAGTCTGCGTCGATCTGCAAAGAAGCGCGATTGGTTTCTTTAAGTTAATTTTCTTACTAGAGCGATAAATTGGGAGGGGGTGGAAGAGATAAATACGTGAAATTGAAAGAAACGGGTAAATATAATCTAGGATAAGAGTCTATCTAATTTCTAGAGCAAGAGAGAGTTCCTATGCAATTGTTTTCATTAGAAATTCTAATAGTCCAATTAGCCAAATTTGATTATAAATCCAAATTAGCACTAATTCAGTTTAAAACTTGTCCTTCTTAACGACAAACAAGTTAAAACTAAAAAGCATTAAAAAATGGTTCAATTGTTGAGACATACTATAAGCAGAAAAGTCATATATTATAGCATGATTTATTTGGAAAATATTATATTAGGGCATACATATATTAGGTCATAAAAAGTCTAGGCTTCACACATGCGATCCTAATACATGCAACTTAATCAATCAATATTGCATAGGCTATAATGATTTTGCAAACAATAATTTCAAAAAATTAATTTGTTGAAAAAATTTGTCGAAACTCTATTAATATTAAAACGAATCCATCCAAATAATTCACAAGAGTTCAGTTAAATTAAGTAGAAAACCTGCAATAAATTAAATATAAGGCTCTTGATAGAAATTACCTCTCAATTCATAGACAAATCAAGAAAGAACCTCCAATCGATCGATTACAACCCAAAATAAAAAGCAAAACTAACCTAAGGATACTAAAAATTGAAGGAAATAGAAGAAGAAGGAAGTCTAACTTCGGCCTCCATCAAATTGGCCTCCTAAGTTCAGCATTCACCTCCAAGAATCAGCATAAATTGACCTAGGGCCGAGGATAAGTATATATAGAGATCAACGCAGCATTGCAACACTTGGAATATCGTTTCAACGCTGATGCGGCTGAACGAAAGCGTCAGGCAAGAAGTCCAACACTCACTTGCGTGTGTGCCTCATTACTTATCTGCCAATCGTCACAGCGTCACAATGATTTAAAGAAGCATTGCAACGCTGATGCTTTTGTCTTCGAGCGTTGAAGTTAAAGCGTTGAGGTGCATTGGAACGCTGGCGATGATTAAACTCTGGAGCGTCATGATACTTGGAGTAGCGTTGCGATGCTGAGTCCACTGCCAAATACTCGCTACTTGCTGCTCGACGACTTGATACTCGTTCACTCGTAAGAATTCAATGGTATTTTGATAATTTAAGCTTATTTGAAGCTCGAATGTTCCAATCAACTCCAAATTGCTTTAAATTAACCTTGTTCTTTGCCAAGTGATTAATTCTACCTCTTGATTGCTCGATACCTACAAAATAGAAAAACAAACACATAAAATCCATTAACGAGCCCGAATTAAGCTAGGAATAATAACTCTTTTTGAGAGTTATCAATGCTCAACGCAACATCAATCGTGCGTTATGGAGATATGACTCATGTAGCCGATCACCGAGAGGTGTGTGATGCGTAAGTGTGGCGAGCTGGGATTGTCCTTGCGACCGAACTTAAGGACTTGATGATGTCTCCTCCCCAACCCTACTTCTCCATGCATTTTATTACGCATTAACAGTTGTCGCATCTCTACCGATTCTCATAGTTAAACTTCAATTGTTCAGTATGTTTAACTAAAAGTAGGAGTAACGCATGGTTAATAAGCTTATTTCTTTTTAGTTTTATTCTCCGCCTCAAACATATTACTTTACATTCATCTTTTTGTTGCAAGCCCCCATATTCAATCTCTGATCATCGCGAGAAACTTGCGATCTCATTATACTTGATGAGAAAGCAAGAAAACTCGTGACATGAACGCATGATCATCGCATACCCTTCAGATCATCGCATGACCATTAACACATATTAACAAAACAATGTATCCTCAACATATTCCAATGGAAGTTTGTTCACTAGATGTGAGGAAAGATATGTTTCGACCTTGAAATGATAATGAAGAACTACTTGGTCTTAAAGTACCATATCTTAGTGCAATCGGTGCACTTATGTATCTTGATAATAATACAATATCGAATTTTGCATTTTCAGTAAATTTATTAGCAAGATATAGTTCTTCTCCAACAAAAAGATATTGAAACGACGTTAAGCATATATTTTGTTATCTCCGAGGAACGATCGACATGAGTTTGTTTTATTCAAACAAATTAAATTTTAATCTAAGTGATTGTGCAAAATTTGGATATTTATCTGATCCACACAAAGCTAGATCACCAACAGGTTATTTGTTCACATATGGAGAGACTGCTATATCATGGCGATTAATGAAACATACCATGACAACCACTTCCTTAAATCATGTTTAAATTCTTGCAATTCCGAGGTTAGTCGATAATGTGTATGGCTAAGATCAATGACTCTATACATTCGTAGAACATGTGAATTGTATTCTAGTAAAAATCTTCCAACTATATTAATACAACATGCATATCTCAAATCAAATGAGGATATATTAAAGGATATTGAACAAAACATATTTCACAAAAGCTTTTCTACATCATTGTGCAATAAATTCATTTGAAGGAAGACTTATATACAAACTCATTACCAACCGTGACGTTTGAGAAATTGGTGCATAACATTGGAATGCGACAACTTAAAGATCTCAAGTGATGTTTTAATGAGGGGGTAAATATACTCTATTCTTTTTAAGAGTATCATATTATATAGTGTAATGTAGATATCAATTATCAATATCCATTGGCCATGCGTCATTTATCTATTACCCCATGTATTGTCCAGGTGTCTCAAGTTTACACACTAGTTAGTGTCCATGTAATCTACCTTCTACTTGTCAAATTGCCTATATATAGTGGTACTTGGTGGATTTTGGAAGACACATAGTGGGTAATTTTCATGAAAATTGGAGAAAGTGGAGAATTTAGAGAAATTTCTTATTTTATATATTGTTAATTTAATTTATTTTGTTTATTTATATATCATATTTAATTTATTTTAATATTATATTTTATTGGTATCGATACTCCTATTGTGTTCCAAGTTCACAACAAAAACTTATTTAAAAGTTAAAAAACTTTATCGTCTTTTGAAATGAAATGTATAAGTATATATATATATATATTTGAGAAACCTATTAAGATTTTAAACGTGAGAATATGACATCGTATATTTAGAAAAATATAAGCACAAGACGAACTCGATAGAAAAATTAAATGTTAAAAATAAAATATGTGCGTTATCATTCTCAGATAACACTATCTAATGATTTGTATAATAAATCCAAAATTCAAAGTAAGGAAAACGGCCAAAATACCACACAAATTTTTATGTTGTTAGAACACTATTCGTCTATTTATGTATTTCGAAAAGATTTATACCGTGCCTTTTAATCTTTTATAATTTATAAATAATCACTACTCCCAAAGGCCAAAAGCAAAAGCTTGCCTAAAAATTCCTAACTACATTAGGGACATAAATCGTTTATTTTACGATGCGAACCACAATCGAGATATTTAGGTCTTGTTTGATAAGTTTTTAGTTTTTATTTTTTAAAATTAAACCTATAATATCTATCTTTTTTATCTTGATTTACACATTTTTTAAGTAATATGATTGAATTTTTAGTCAAATTTAAAAAATAAAAACAAATTTTTGAAAGATTTTTTTTTAGTTCTCAAAATTTGACTGAAATTTCTATACAATTGATGAAAAGTAGATAATAAGAAATAAATTTGGATGTGGAAATAGTGTTCATAGACTTAATATTAAAAAAAAAAAATAATTACCAAACATGATCTTAAAAATTAGTAAATTATTATATGCAATGGTACAAGATATTTCAGAAAAAAAGACTTAGTTGTGCGTTATTAACTTGAAAGTGAAATGTACCACTTTTGTTTAAAACATCAATATATTATATTTAAACTCAATAATTAATCCCTCGAATTCAATTAAAAAAATTGTATCTGTTTGGTAGAGAATCTGAAAATAAGAGATAAGATGAAATCAAATTTATATTTCACGATTTCAGATTTGTGTTTGATGTCGACATTCATAAATTGAATTATAATTTAAACAATCACAAACTAGTAATAGTCACTTACTAAATATTAGTTGACAATAAACTATTATTAATTTATTTATGAACATGATTTTATGTTAAAAAATTGTATAATTATTATTTTGTAATATTATATAATTTATATGGTAGAGACTATTTAAAATTATTTAACTAATCATACAAACTATGAAGCTATTATCAAACCATATGAATTAAATTCTAAATTTTAAAACCATATGAACTAACTTCTAATTTTATCAAAACCATGGGACCAAATTTAAAATTTAACATAATTTATAATATACTATATAATACTTATTTTAATTTTTAAAATATTAATTTGGGTTTATAACATGACATAGTATATAATTTTGCATTTTAAATCTTAAAATTCAAATTCTAAATACAATCAAAACATAAAACTATTGTTTTAATCAAAACATAAAAATATTATTTTAAAATTTACATTGTTGATCATAGAATTCGAAAACAATTTTATTCTATCTATTAAACAAATGAATCTTCAAACATGAAACAAAATTCAGATTACGAACCAAACATACCATAAATATTTTATGTTTAAATCAGTAATTGATTCCCCAGACTGGATTCCAAAAAAAAAAAATAAATAAAGAAAAATCCCCCGAACTCCGGACGGCGTCGTTTGCTGTACATGAGTAAAACGACGTCGGAGTAGGCGATGGTTTTTTCTTTTTGTTGTTTTTTTAAATAAAACTTTTTACTATTCAATAAAATATTATTGTCAATTAAGTTGGCGAGAAGGCGTTGTTCTAAACATCAAAACGCTTCGTTCCATTCTCTACTCTTCTCTCAATTTCCATTTTATTCGTCTCGCTGTTTTTGTATTGCTCTTCTTCCTGTAGACTGAAGGGAAAAAAGGGCAAAAAAAAGAAAAAGAAAAAGAAAAAGAAAAAGAAAATAGAAGAAGAATGAACTCTCACAGAAATTCCCAATGAAAATTTCGGAGCTCCCTCCAACAATCTAAACCTATAATTTCCGTTCTCGGCCACACTCTATAGTTTTCATTCTATCCCATTCTTCGATATCTCATCACTGCAATTATTTATTGAGTTTCTTGATCCATATCCAGCACAGTCTTCCAATCTCAGAAGCTAAAGATGCAGTTGTCCACCGTACAAGTTTTGGGGGGAATTTGCAGCTAACTCCATTGAAGGTACTTATTAAATGGTAGTCTTTTTGGGTGTTCGTAAATATTTTGGATATTGGGTAGGGCTTGTCTATTTTGTGGGTATGTTTTTTAAATTTGGTATGATGAAATTGTGTATGTTACTTTTTTTTTTAGTCAAATTGTCCTGTGGGAGTTTCAATGAAACTGAATTAGAGTTTATGGAACGGAACAGAGATGCATAATGGATTTTGAGAGGTCGGGATTTCATAGGTGCAGAAAAGAATTTCTTAGTTTCTGTGACTCACCATCTGGATGAATTCTGTGAATCCTTCAGTTCAGTTGGTCTGGGTTTTGGTTCACTCCGATTGTTACTTTGGTATGCGGTTCTTTGTGGCTTAGGGTCCGGATATAATTCACGTTCATTTTGGCTTTGTTGTTCCTTGTACACTCTGTGAAATTTATGAGCATTCAGCAGTGTTAGACTATAGCTGCATTAGTGCTACTGCTAACTGCATTAGTGCCACTCTCTCTCTCTCTCTCTCTCTCTCTCTCTTTCTTTCAATCACACACACACACACAGACATCTGTCCATTGTCCGAGACGATTCACACACAGACATCTGCCCATTGTCCGAGATGATTTTCTCTTCAAGAGCTTTGAATTGGCTTTGATCAATTGGGAGAGAACTGGAGGACATGGCTCGAGAGGGGTACTTTTTTCTTAACTTACTCCACATAGTATGCCTGGAGAGTAATGGCTTGAGGGTAATGTTTTCTTCTCCAAATTTTTTTCATTGGTTTGCTTGGTGGGACATAGGTCGAGAGAGGGGTTTTGCTGAATAGCCAAAAGTTCAACGGGGAAAGAGGAGGCCTTTGAAGAAGATGTTTCAGGAGAAGGAATGCATCTGGGTATGACCTTGATTACGAAAACCAAAGTAAGAAAATTGCACTCGGGAGTCAAGAGAGAGAGTGAGAGTTTATAGAGGAAGAGGAAGAGGAAGATGTGTGACATTGGAGTGTATTGAGGAAGTGGTGCAAAATTGGATTTTAAAAAAATATACCATCTAATTTGTTGATGATTATTTCAATTTAATGTGTTCAAAAGACTAAATACCCCCGTGGTGCATTGGTTGCAATTTTATTATATTATAAGATGGCCACTCGAGAGTTCCTCAGGTGAAAGATCAAACATGGGCATGAAGAAATATTCTTCATTTCAAAGTCGTGGGATCACATTTTTGATAACTTTAGAGCTTCAAAGACCAAACACAATTACTTTTAGACTCTTATAATATTTGAAGTTATGTTTGTTATTTGGCGATTTGTTCTCTTTTCACTTCCTTTGTGAGTCTATATCTTTCAATAAGATTTCAATAATTTCATTCATCAATTGAAAGTTTTGTTTTGTTTTGTTTTTTTAAAATTATTATTATTATTATTATTGTTGTTGTTGTTGTTATTATTGTTATTATTAATAATAAAGTCTAAATATTAAGCCAAATGAAAGAGATCCTATCTTATTCTCCTTATAATGTTTCTCTTGTTGCCAAAATGAGCATAGCTCAACTAACATAAAGTTTGTACCATCAATCTCGAGGTTAGAGGTTCAATTCCCCCACATCACATGTTGTATAATATTTCTCTTGTTAGAGTATTATTATTATTATTATTGTTATTATAATTACTTTCGACAACGTTCCTTTGGCTTTTTTGTGTTGGGGCTTTCTTTTGAAATCATTAGTTGGAGCACAATGTACACATCTTCATGGATAAAAATCGTGACTTCAGTTATTTTATTGAATCCACATCTCTTTTAGCTATCACTTGAAGCAAGTTGTCTCCTCCTTTTTGTAATCATAGTTTATCTACCTCAAAAATAAATGAAGGCACTTGTTTTGTAATGGTTATCTAATAGGAACTTCTTTTGTGTTATATTTCATCATATCAATAAATAGTTACCGTTTCCCATAAAAAATTGTTGATTTGACTAAGTATTTGATTTTGAGATGTTTATTGGTGAAAACTTGATTTTTCTTCTTGTAGGTTCTATGACTAATATGGCTCTTCGAAAATTTGTTTGTGGAGTTACACCTTCTATTAACTTGAAACATTCAAGTTTCCCCACTAAGTTGCATGAAAAAACTCAATTTGAAGAACCTGAGACTAACCAGACGTTGGAGCCTGATGTAGATATTGACCCTAGAGAAGTATATTTTCTTATTATGCACTTTCTTTCATCTGGGCCATGTCGTAGAACTTGTGGGCTACTATGGGATGAGCTTTTTGAACATCAACTTTTACCCCGACGATATCATGCATGGTATTCAAGAAATGGGATGCATAGTGGCCATGAAAATGATGATGGCTTGTCATTTCCATTAAGTTACCAACACTTAGTGGAGAGGTATGCATCTCTTCTTGCTAATCAATTTTGCATTACTTTAGAGCAAGTGTTTTTGGCAGTAAAGCTTCTACCTCTTCTAATTTGTTTTGTGACTGTTCTTTATAAAAGTTTAACCTTGTGTATAGCCTGTAATTTTGTTGTCCTTTCCAGAAGTTACTTCCGCATTTAAGAAATGCAAGTATCTTCCTGTGGGGGATGTAAAGTTAAGTGATTTTATAACTTTGTTATTGATCATTCTCCCTCTCTCTCTCTGGGGTGGGGGGCTTTGTAATTGATGTCTTTAGGCTGTTTTGGCTTCCTTCTTTTGAAACTTTTCTTTGGGGATGGGGTGGTGATGGTATTTTTGCCTCAAGATTACCCACGAAATCCCCTTACTTACTCAGAGAGAGAAAGGAAAATCTGTGCTTTTGATACTTGCTTCTTCCGTAGTCATTATTGAATTTGATTCAACACATACGAAAGTTAATCTATCTTGTAATGTAGTAATGTTACTTTTTGTAGCCTTCCATGGTATAATTATTATTATGTTGTTGTTACCCTTGAAGGTATCCACATGTCGATAAGAATCACCTGATAAAACTTTTGAAGCAATTGATACATAACAAGGCCCCTCCATCTAGAGGTATGAGTGGTGGAATTGCTCCAAATGCAGCTGACGTGCCTACATTATTGGGAACAGGCACATTTTCACTTTTGAGCTGTAAGTGATATTTGCTTGCACCTTTTTCTTGTCAAACCATTTTATGTTATACAGCGTACTGGAATTTTTGGAGATTATTAGTGAAGTGTATTTAGGGTATATTATACCAACAATGTTTTCTTCTACTGTTTTCGGTCACGATCCAATGATTTACTTGGAAGTTCTAGACTTAATATTCTATCCTTTTTTTTGGAGTTATTGTTCATTTATTTATTTATTTATTATTTTTTTGGGGAAAATTCTTGATTCCCAGATGATAAACACGAAGGAGTTGGCAAACCAAGCAGTCCCCCAGCACACATGCGATGGCCTCATATGAAAGCTGATTCTGTTCGTGGATTAAGTTTGAGAGAAATTGGAGGTGGTTTCTCCCGACATCAACGTGCACCTTCTGTGCGTGCAGCATGTTATGCAATTGCTAAGCCATCAACAATGGTGCAGAAAATGCAAAACATAAAGAGGCTACGAGGGCATAGGAATGCTGTTTATTGTGGTAACTTTCATTCTTTCTTCTTTTTTTTTCCCTTTCCTTCCTTCCTTCCTTCCTCTTTTTCCTCTTCTTCTTCTTTTTCTTCTTCTGATAGGGAGCAAATAATTTCATCGATATTATTACATAATGAGGGTCCTATTCAATGGATTACAAAAAGCATTTACAATGGGCTATAGGAGAGCTTAAGCCTCAATTACAAAAGGGAGAAACCAATTTAGACCCATTAAGTGCAGTATAAGTAACACAAGAACTAAAAGATTCAAAGTCCTGTAATGTATTTGTGAAGATGCTCGAGTTCCTTTCAAGCCATAATGACTATAAGATGGCCTGTGTGAAGTTAAGCCAAAGAGTCTCCTTCTCATTCTTGTAGGGATGTCCAAGGAAAATAATATTTAATAGGGTCCAAAGATCTGTTGGTAACGTTAGTGATCAGCCTAAGCTTTGAGTGGTATACTCCCAAAAAGATCTAGCAAAGGAGCATGAGACGAAGAGGTGGCTGTGAGTTTCTGGGCCCACAGTGCACATAATACAAGATGAAGACAACATAGAGATACCTAAAGTTTTTCGTTGAAGCTTGTCGTAAGTGTTGAGACATAAGTGGCTAAGTTCCCATAAGAACTTAACTTTTGTGGGATTTGCGATACTTTCCGGTCCAAACAATTTGTATAAAGATTTTTTTGCCTTGAATACCCAAGGAAGACAAAAATTTTGGCCAAAAATCTTATGGAGAATCCATTATGGTCTATTTTTTTTTGGGAAAAGGAAATGAGTCTCTTCTTTGAAATAATGAATTGAAACTAATGCTCAGGTTACAAAGAGAGATACAAGAGCACTAAAACCTAAGGATGGATATCTCAACTAAAACAATAAAACAAAACAACCTATGGATCGAATAACCAATCCACTAAGAAGCACGGACAACGACACGCGACACGACACGATACGACGCAGCTACACGCTAATTTCTAGAAATATAGGACACGACACGTTGGGGACATGTTATATATATATATATTCTAGTTTTTAAAAGATAATATAAGGATATCATTCTGGATGATGAGGATGCCTTTGGAAGTTCCAATTGCATCAAGAGGGAGAACCATTCAATTCTTCTAGAACTCTACATGACGGATCTTTATTTATTTTTGTAGAAGAGGATTTAGTTTCCTACAAAATGATCACGGTGGAATTTAGTTGGCGATGAACTTTTTAATGACGATCCTTTTTTGAGCCCAAGCCATGTACTTTCCATGAAAGGATAATCACTAAGTAAACGACATCTTTAACCCGGTTGCTACTAGATGGATTGTAATTGACAAAAGAGTGAATTTTGGAGTTTCTTGACATGGCTTGTGTAGTTTTTTTTTTGGTTGGAGATGTTATTCTTCTCTTTAGTGGAAATGGGCATAATGCAACATGGTTGGCCGTTTGTGTAGGTTCCATGGTAGGAGAGTAGGGGCGAGGTGAGGGAATGGTGGTTTTTGTGGTGGTATCTTGTTACTAAAAAAGAGAAGCAATGAAGAGTGTGTCTCTGTATATGGTGGTTCATCATGGGAGTCGGCCAATGAAGAACAGGGATTGGAGCCAAAGTCTTCTGACTCTAAGGGAAGATGACTATTGGTGGTGGTGTCAAAGGTCCCTATCATAAACTTAGTTTTCTTATGATTGATCACCACAATTTTATCTTGGGCCAAAGATGTCGTGGCCCATGAGGATGGAGAGGGATGAGTTTGGTTTGTCAACGACAACAATTGTGTTGGATCTCCATTGAGTGTACTATGGTTGTGGGTAATGAGCCCAAAAACCACGAGGTATTAGAGCGAGTTGGTTAGGGGTTTTAGGATTAATAGGTAGCGGTGCAAGTTTTTCAAAATGTGGATATGAAAAGGCTGTTGATTAATGGGATTTGATGCAACGGGAGAAACAATGAAAAGGTACAAATTGCATAATTTAGGTTCTTACCCAAAAAAGTTCACATAAATTAGGGCTTGAATGAGGATTTTGGATCGGGCTAGATGAAAAGGATGCAAAGGGTCGTATGTTGGTCACTGTCAGATGAACTTTTTCATGATATGGGTTGGAAGAGTTAGAGGTTGGAGTGCGTGAGGTTTGGTCACTCGTACGCCCTTTTGCATGTGGCTTGGGCTTTGATACAATGACTTTTGTGCGTGAGTTTTGATTGCTCACTTGTCTGATGTCCGACGAGCTAAGAAGCATGAATATTTTTGTTTGACTAGCATGTCTGTGCCTGACACACGCCGGACAGTTGGACATTCTGACACTTCTTGAACACGTATTAGACACTTGTGAGTGAAACGAATGTGTCAAACGTGCATAGAACACTTGTTGACTAGGTGGAAAAGACGCGTATATTATAATAAATTTTGGGTGTGAAATACATCACACTAATTTTTTTAAGTATATAATTTATCAGCCCATTTATTTTGAATTTTCTTCTGGTATAAAAATGATATAAATTTTAAAAAATGTACGTTTTATAAATGTGTCCTTGCCGTGTCACTGTGTTTATGTTCGTGTCTTGTATCCGTATCTGCGCTTCTTAATCGATGAGGTTTGGGGCTGCTTGCCATGGACACTGACCAAGTACTCAATGTAAGGGTCAAAGTTGAAGAGAGGGTCAATAAGAACCGTCTTTCTAGAACTCTTCTCGATTTCGTTTTTAAATTTAACCAGAAATTCCCTAACTTTGTACCATCCTTTAATATTACTTAGAGTGTGTGCTTATTCATTGTCTTGAACTCCAATGATGAGTTTGTGTGAGCGTTAGGTGGTCATAGAGCAATGGTCAACGACCTCTTGCTGAAAAGCACAAAGAATTCATTACCAGTCTTAAAGAAAAGATTTTCCGTAGATGATAACGGGGGATTTAATGTCTAGGGGGGCCAAGTTATTTGATGAAAAGACAGAGTAGAGATAGAAACTAGCACACACAAAGTTTACGTGGAAAAACCCTAATAAGGGAGAAAAAACCACGGGATAAAGGATTCTTATTAGAAAACTGATACAAAGTATACATAGTGACTACCAGCTTAAATAGAAAAAAGGGAAACCCTAGGGTACAAGGAAAAAGACAAAATTGCCCCTAAAGTAAAAAACCCTAATTTCAACACTCCCCTCAAGTTGGGATGTAGATGTCAATAAGACCCAACTTGCTAACACAAGAGCCAAACAACTGTCTGGGCAGTCTCTTTGTTAGGACGTCTACAATCTGTTGGCTGGAAGGAACATAAGGGACACAAACGTTGCCACTATAAGCCTTTCCTTGATGAAATGCTGATCAATCTCCACATGCTTTGTTCTGTCATGCTGAACTGGATTATTTGCTATGCTTATTGCGGCTTTGTTATCACAATAGAGTTTCATCAGACCGGTGTGACCTTGATCAAGATCACTTAAAACCTTTTCTAGCCAAATTTCTTCACATATCCCCAGACTTATGGCCTTGTACTTAGTTTCGACACTACTTCTGGCAATTACCCCTTGTTTCTTACTCCTCCATGTGACAAGGTTACCCCATATGAAGGTACAATATCCTGATGTCGACTTTCTATCTACCACAGAACTTGCCTAATCTGCATCTGTGTATGCCTCGATGCACCGTCTATCAGTTTTTCTGAACATCAAGCCTCTCCTTGGAGACGTTTTCAGATACCTCAGGATGCGCTCCACCGCCCTCATATGTTCTTCGTAAAGAGATTACATAAACTGACTCACCACACTAACTGCATATGAAATGTTTGGTCTAGTATGAGAGAGGTAGATTAGCTTTCCAACAAGTCGCCGATATCTCTTTTTATTGACTGGTACACCTTCACTCATATTACTTAGCTTCACATTCACTTCTATAGGGGTGTCAACTGGTTTGCAGTCTGCCATACCTGTCTCCTTAAGCAAGTCCAGAGTATATTTCCGTTGGAAAACTGAAATCCCTTCTTTCGATCGAGCTGCCTCCATTCCAAGGAAGTACCTTAGTTTTCCAAGGTCCTTGATTTCAAATTCCTTAGCCATTTTCGTCTTTAAGCGGTCAATCTTTGAAGCATCATTACCTGAAATGACAATATCATCAACATATACAATCACAACTGCAATCTTCCCGGATACTGACCTCTTAGTGAAGAGAGTGTGATCTGAGTGTCCCTGACTATATCCTTGTGACTTTACAAAGGTAGTGAATCTGCCAAACCAGGCTCTCAGGGACTGTTTTGAGCCTGGTTTAACCCATACAAGGACAAGTCTACATACTCGGTGGTTAAATCGTTTCTCGAATCTTGGAGGAGGACTCATGTAGACTTCTTCCTCCAACTCTCCATTAAGAAAGACATTCTTCACATCAAACTGGTGCAGGGGCCGGTCTTTGTTAACTGCAACTGAGAGCATAACCCGTACTGTATTCAACTTTGCTACTGGTGAAAAAGTCTCGGCATAATCAACTTCGAAGGTCTTAGTAAAACCTCTGGCAACCAATCTGGCATTGTATCTATCAATCGTTCCATCAGGCCTATACTTCACTGTGAACACCCATTTGCATCCAACTGCTTCGTGTCCATTTGGAAGAGTAGCTTGGTCCCACGTGTGATTTTTCTCAAGCGCCCCCATTTCTTCCATGACTACGACTTTCCATTTGGGAATCTCCATTGGATTTTCCTCAATGGTGGCCAGGGTTTCGTCTTCATGCTCTGATACCATGATGAAAAGACAGAGTAGAGATAGTTATTCTGGATTGACAGTTGGCTGCAACCAAAAATTTAGGCCCATAATTATGAAAATTGTGACATGGAACACGGGAGGCCTAAAAGATGCTAATAAAAGGTTGGCTCTCAAGCGATTTCTAAAGAAACATAATCCAACAATAGTTTTAATTCAAGAATCAAAGAAAGAGAGTTTTGAAGAAAGCTTCATCAAATCCCTTTGGAGCTCCAAAGAAATAGGATGGGAATTTGTGGAATCTTATGGCACTTCAGGTGGTTTACTGACGTTATGGGATAAGAGTTTGATTTCTGTGGTTGAAACTTTGAAAGGAAGGTATTCTTTATCAGTAAAATGCATCACTGCTTGTAAAAAGACTTGCTGGATCACTAATGTTTATGGGCCAAATGACTACAAAGAAAGAAAATTTGTTTGGCCAGAACTTCTATCTCTCTCAGTTTATTGTGATGAAGCTTGGTGCATCGGGGGAGACTTTAATATTACAAGATGGGCTCACGAGAGATTTCCTTTGGGCAGAAGCACTAAAGGAATGAGGAAATTTAATAACTTCATAGACCAAGCCAAACTTTTGGAGGTCTGGTTGGGAAATGGCAATTTTACTTTGTCTAAGGAAGGGGTTTCAGCTTCAAGATCTCTATTAGACCGTTTTTTCATCTCTAAAGCATGGGATGAGCTGTTTGAAAACTCTAGAGCTAATAGACAAGTTCGAACCTTCTCTGATCACTATCCAATTTTAGTAGAAGTCGGTTCTTTCAGCTGGGGTCCCTCCCCTTTTAGATTTTGTACCAGCTGGCTGCTCAATAAGGAATGTGTCAAACTCATTGAGACAGCTTGGTTAAGTAGTGAAGCTCAGGGTTGGGCTGGTTTTGCCCTTAATCAGAAACTGAAAAAGGTAAAAACAGCAGTCAAGGAGTGGCATTCGAGCTTCCAAGAAGCTCAAAGAAGGAAAGAAGAGGGGCTGTTAGAAGAAATTGAAAAGTGGGATGCTTTTGCTGATTGTTCTACCCTTTCTAGCAGTGAAATGGCAACTAGATCCACTCTGAAATCAGATTTATGTCTCTTTATAGGCTGGAGGAACTTAACCTAGTTCAGAAAAGTAAGTTGAATTGGCTCAAGTTGGGAGATGAAAACACAAGCTTCTTCCATAAATTCCTAGCAGCAAAAAGAGAAGAAACTTTATTTCTGAACTAATAGATGATCAAGGGGTGCCAACGAAATCTTATAGAGATTGAAAGCTTAATCCTAAATTTCTATAGTAGCATTTTCCTTAAATCCCCGGGGATGAGACACATTCCTTTGAACCTAGACTGGCCATGCATCAACTCAAATTAGAATTTGACCTTACAAGCCAAGTTCTCAATTGAAGAAATACAGTCAGCCATAAGAACACTTGGAAAATGCAAAGCACCTGGCCTCGACGGCTTCACTATGGAGTTCTTGTTAAAATTTTGGAACCTGATAAAGGAAAGCTTGCACTCCACCTTTGAGGAATTCTACAAGAATGGTAAGCTTAATGCTTGTATAAAAGAAAACTTCATTTGTCTAATTCAAAAGAAGAAAATAGCAGTTGCGGTTAGTGATTTCAGGCCAATTAGTTTAACTACCGTGATATATAAGGTCATTGCAAAGCTGCTGGCTGAAAGACTAAAATCGGTAATGTTTAGTATTATAGCTCCTTCCCAAAGTGCCTTCATTGAAGGAAACCAAATTTTGGATCCCATTCTTATTGCTAATGAAGCAGTGGAGGAATATAGAGTAAAAAAGAAGAAGGGGTGGATCCTCAAGCTTGACTTGGAAAAGGCTTTCGACCACGTTGATTGGGAGTTCCTAGAAAAGGTGTTGAGAAACAAAAATTTCAGTCAGAATGGATAAAGTGGATTATGGGATGCGTTAAAAATCCCATGTTTTTAGTCTTCATCAATGGTAGACCAAGGGGAAGGGTGGCTGCCACAAGAGGTATAAGGCAAGGTGATCCCTTCTCACCATTCCTTTTCCTTCTTGTTAGTGAAGTGTTAAGTGCATTGGTGAATAAGCTCATTCAAGCCGGTCTTATTGAAGGATTTGTGGTTGGCAAAGATAAAACTCAGATTTCCATCCTCCAATTTGCAGACGATACTCTATTATTTTGTAAATATGACAGCATCATGCTTGCAAAACTCAAGCAAACTATGGAGTTTTTTGAATGGTGTTCGAGGCAGAAAGTGAATTGGGAAAAATCAGCCCTTTATGGTATCAATGTGGATGAAAATGAGCTGATTTCCACAGCTTCATCTTTGAATTGTAAGGCTGACCACCTTCCCTTCTCCTACCTAGGGCTGCCTTTAGGTGGGTATCTGAAAAAACTATCCTTTTGGCAATCGGTATTGGGCAATTTTCAAGCTAAATTGGACAAATGGAAACGTTTCAACCTATCAAGAGGAGGTAAAGCCACTTTATGCAAGTCAGTCTTGTCAAATCTCCCAACTCATTATATGTCCATTTTCCTTATGCCTGAAGGAGTTGCATCAAAGTTGGAGAGGATTACAAGGAATTTCTTTTGGGAAGGACATAATGGCAGCAAGCTAAATCACCTGGTGAAGTGGGCTTCAATGCAAAAGCCTTTGGCAGATGGAGGCCTCGGCCTTGGTGGGTTCAAAAGTATGAATTTAGCACTCCTTGCTAAATGGGGCTGGAGATATTTTAATGAGGAAGGTTCTTTTTGGGGCCAAGTAATCAGAAGCATACATGGAAAGGATTCTTTTAATTGGCACACGGCAAGTAAAGGGGGCAGAAGTTTGAGAAGCCCGTGGGTTAGTATTTCGAAGCTTTGGCTAAAAATTGAGTCTTTGGCCACTTTCAAGCTTAGAAATGGCAGCCGGATTGCGTTTTGGTTAGACCCTTGGGAAGGAGTGACTCCTTTCAATATCTTATTAGTCTTTTCAGAATCACCTTGTTTCCAAATGGTTCAGCAGTTGGCCATTGGGACAGCCGACTGACCGCATAGTCGATTTCCTTCTGCCGTTTGCTTAAAGATGAGGAGATGCTTTCTTTCCAAGAGCTGCTTGGGGTTCTTGCAGCAAGAAGAGTTTCAGTTGAATTTGATAGGGAGTGGTCCATTTCAGCCTCGGGTCTTTTCACGGTCAACTCCCTTAAATTACACCTTTCCCCCTCCTCCCCTTTGGACAAATCTCTTTTCTCAGCCTTGTGGAAGACAAGTAGCCCTCAAAGGATTAGTATTCTCGTCTAGATAATGCTTTATGGACAGCTGAATGTAGCCTCGGTTTTACAGAAGAAGTTGTCATCTAGCTATATTTCCCCTTCAATCTACCCTTTGTGCCTACATTCTTTTGAAGATTCTCTCCACCTGTTCTTTGCGTGTTCCTATTAAGCTTGGTGTTGGGAGAAGTTGCTGTCCATCTTTGATATTTCATGGGTTATGAGCAATGATTTCAGGGGACGTGCTGCAGTTATTAGTTGGAACAAACCTCCATAAATCCAGCCGTTTACTTTGGTTTAACGCGGTCAAAGCTCTTTTGGCAAAACTTTGGTTTGAAAGAAATCAAAGGGTGTTTCATGATAAATCTCTTAGTTGCCAAGACTGCCTCGAATCCGCTCGTCGGCATGCCTCTTCCTGGTGTATCCTCTCCAAGCCTTTTAATAGCTACAGTTTATCAGATTTCAATCTCAACTAGAGAGCTTTAATCTCCCTTTCCAACGGTGGTTCTTAGCCTCGTCAGTAGTCTGCTTTTTTCCTTGGTTTTTTCAGTTTGTCTTGTTTTGTTTTTCCCCCCATTGTTCGACCATTGTTTGGGCTTGTAGTGTTGTTTGTTCTATTCTCATATCACTAGTTTAATTTTAATTTTATTTTTTTTGGATGTGATGAGGGCGCTAAGGGGGTGTCAACCTAGTTGAGATGCCCGGGTGCGCTTATTGATCCTTTTGGTCTTTGGTCGTTGTATCGCTCATTGTATAACCCTCTTGTACTTTGGTCCTTAGTTCACATTTTTCTTAATATAATGAATTGTTTCCTTTTAAAAAAAGAGAGATAGAAAGTAGCATACACAAAGTTTACGTGGAAAACCCCTAATAAGGGAGAAAAAATCACGGGATAAGGGATTCTTATTAGAAAACTGATACAAAGTATACACAATGACTACCGGCTTAAATAGAAAAAAGGGAAACCCTAGGGTACAAGGAAAAAAGACAAAATTGCCCCTAGAGTAAAAACCCTAATTTCAACATTATTATCCAAAGGCGTCGAATGGTTGAGTGGCTGATTATTGACTTGTTGGGCTGGTATTTGCTCCCTCCACAATGGCTTAACATTTAAGGCTTCCTCGTATGAAGGGTAAGAAGTAAAGGCAATTGGTCTGGATTGGGGCTGGATGGCATCCAAGTCTTTGAGCGGGGAGAGGAAGGAGGACTACTCGACCTTGTTTTTGCCAACTTGTACAATAAGTTTATTTAATCCACCGTTTGTCCCAAGCTTAGCAACTTCTGCAAGTGATCCTTTCTATCTTTTATCTTTTCTACCTACAAGACAATCATTGACCCTTGATTCTCTGAAGAGTTTTTGGTTTAATGAGGGTTCTATGAGGGACGTGAAGCTACTGATTGGCTAAAGATGGGATTCATTCTTCAGAGATAAAGGGAGCTTTCATTTAATGAAGATTTCATTAGCTGTAGGAGAGAATATCGGTAAAATTGTGTTTAAACTTTCTATTAACAAGGTTAAACAATGAAAACTGAGTTGTTTAATTGTGGTAGGAATCAACTGAGTTGTTTAATTGCTTCTATTATTTGTTTTTAATAAAAGTTCGGTTATTAAGAAAAAAAGGACTCTGTTGCTGCTACTGCAATTTCTCCAACTTTTGTCTCATAATTGATTTAAATATCCACTAATACCATCCCATCCACCTGGTCCAATCACTGTGTCATATCATTTCTTTGTCTAGCCAATAGTTCATTTTTCTTTTCACTTTTGACAGCAATTTTTGATCGCATGGGAAGGTATGTTATAACTGGGTCAGATGATCGCCTTGTAAAGATTTGGTCAATGGAAACTGCATATTGCTTGGCAAGCTGCCGAGGACATGAGGTGAGATTTAATTATTTGGAGTAGAATACTCGGCACAATTCAGAATTTCTTGAGTAGAGTGTGCTTATATGTTGCTCTATTTTGCGCTTCAAAAGGGTGATATCACTGACCTCGCTGTTAGTTCTAACAATGCTGTGGTGGCATCATCTTCAAATGATTTTGTTATCCGTGTTGTAAGTTCACTTTGCTGACAGGTTCTTTCAGTTCACTTTTGTATTATGGAAAAATCAACCTTTACTTGCTTTCCCTTGTGGTAAATTACAGTGGCGTTTGCCTGATGGGCTACCAATTTCAGTCTTACGAGGACATACTGGTGCTGTTACTGCAATTGCCTTTAGTCCCAGAGCTGCATATCAGCTTCTTTCGTAAGGCTGACTCCTTTCACCATTTAGCTTAGCCGATGAAGTCTTGTTTTTCCTTTTTGTTGTTTTTTTTTTTCCAAACAAGAAAGCAGACTTTACATTGATGATTTAAAAGTTAATGATATGTTCAAGTTACAAGGGAGAAGTTGGAATGGTGTCCTTTCTATGTATAGATTCATCGAAGATGCAATTTAAAGATTAAAAAGTTAAAATATGTTAAAAATTACATGGGAGGAGTGAAAATGAGGTCTCTTCTATCTAAAGAGTCATCAAAGTTGCAAAAGCCCTCCCAATTGACAAATATCATTTGAGGAATAGTTAGCAAAAAAAAAAAAAAAAAAAAAGATCTGAACCACTGCCAGGATGCGTTAAAGTTAGCTACAAACATGACTACATCTTTCAGCCCATTCAAGAAATGTGTGTTAAAAAGATCATTTATTTTTTTAGACTAAGTTCAACACTTTTCCTAAACATCTTTGGTTTTAGACTTCAGCTTGAAACACATAGGAGCTGAAAGATATCGTTCCTGGATTCTTATTGAACACCCAATGTATATTAATAGATTGGAACTACACTACCAACAATCCCATGAATAGAACCGAGGAAAAAAAATCTTGATCCGCATTTGCTTTCAAAGTTAAAAAAAAGAACACACTTCAAAAGTTGAAAGGCCTACAATTGAAATTTATTTTGAAGTCCATCTGCTATATTTTGCAAAATCCACATGAGAATATTTTCCTTCTTGGGGCTCTTTAATGTAGTAGACAAACTATGGGAGTTTTGTTTCAATGATAATGCCTTATACAACCTAATAAACGGCTATATATAGGCTACAATCCGCTCATAACTTCTTAACAACTCCCTAACTACTTCTTAACAACCTAACGGCTGTTGGAAATTAACTTACCAACGGTAATAATAGAAAATACACTAAACAGTAATAGAACATAGGAAAAAAGACAATACATCACTCTTTGACTTCCAAAATTCTTTTTGCAAAGCATCTGATATTGAAAAGGCATGTGTTTTTTTGAATAAGAAACAATACTTTTCATTTAGTCAATGAAAAGTGCTTTTGCTCATAGAGTACAAGCTCCACAAGGGAGAGAGTTACAACAAATATAAAAAAGCAATAAAGCAATACATATATCTTTTTTTGAACCAGAGACAACTTTTCATTGATTAAATGAAAAGAGAGACTAATGCTCAATAGATACAAAATTCTACAAAGGAGAAAGAAAAGTAAATAAAAGACAAATCATTAAAAAAAACATAATTCGAACGATTCCATATGCCAAAATACACATTAACATAGTGAACAAAAGCCGAACTAATAAGGAAATAGAAAGGTTGGCTAGTTGAGATTGATGTCTTGAGAAGAGAAGCCAACAAAGGATGAAGTAAGGGAACACCAAATAAAGGCATTGAGATGAGCTGAAGCAAGGACGTTTGAGCTAGAATAGTTTTTTTTTTTTTAAATTCTAAGAATTTTTTCCAACCACAAACCTGACAACTGGAGATGATGAGGGTACTAAGGGGGTGTCAACCTAGTTAAGATGCTCTAGTGCACCTCCTAATTCTTAGATTCTATTGCTCTTTGTTTTCATATTGTACACTGAGTTTTTGTCTCATTTCATGATCTTAATGAAGAAACTGTTTCCTTTTAATTAAAAAAAAAAAAAACCATAAACCCGACAGCAAAGCTTTCACAGCATTAACCCAAATAAGGTGTACCGAGGCTACTGATGAATAGAATCCAAGATAAAATGGAAACTCTTAGGGGACTACCCAATTGTCATTATGCTGTTAGAATACTTCCTAACAAGAATCAGATATTAGAATTAAAGAAGAAACTACCAAATAATCAAGTATAATGGAACTTGGAACCTCCCTCCTCTTGAGTGCTCTCACCCAAGCCCTAGATCATACTACCAAATAGTCTCCTTCTCTCACTCACCTTCCTTCTATTTATAACCAATAACTGATTATTAGTAACTATCTCTTTATCTAATTACCATTATACCCCTTACTAATACTAATTATCTCGGTACCTAACAAGTGCCAAGTAAATCTCGTCATAATAATGAGCGAGGAGCACAATTCCCTGATCTTGACCAAGTAAAAATCACCATTGGATAAGGGAAACTCTACCAAGCTGCAGTCATCAATTAACTTATTGAACTGATGCATACTCCTTGAGGCTCTACCAAATGTGTATCTTTATGCATCTAGCGAACAATGTTAGAGACTCCTCCAATACACCAGAAGCCACTACAACGAATGGAAAATGAATGAAATCCAACCCGTAGCAAGGATCTTTCACGCTTATCATTGGGCTCATAAACAAATGTGACGTAAAAGCTAGTGCTGGTCAAAGAAGAAAAGTGAACTGAGAGAGAGGATCCCTTGTGATCTTCAATGAATTTGACTGTACTTTCATACCATAAAAATAACAATCCACCTGAGCATCCAATGGAATTTATATTGATCAACCGACATTTTTAGAACTCCAAACTGATTTGAGTTGATTTGAGTCGAAGAGAGGTAATTTAGACTCTTTAATTAGCAAAATATCAGGATTCTGATCCTCGAGAAGTTTTGCAGTGCAATTCTTTTGTTGGAATCCTCCCAAACCTTTTGTATTCCAGGATATGATCTTCATAGCCTAGGCAACCAGAGAAGAACCCGAAGCCTTTATCTCAGAGATGACTAGTTCACACTGCTGGTGAAATAAGGAGAAATCCTCACTGGTATTACTATTTTGATAAGAGTCAGTGGTTGAAATAGTCTTTTTGCTAGAAAGCTCTGCAGATAAAGGTCCAAACAAGAATCAGAAGAAGGAATAACTGCCAGAGGGTTCTAACCTTTTACCATAATTCTCTTAAAATAATAAAGCCAGATATGGATCATCCAAAGGCTGGTCATCTATTAATACTGGGGCTGGAAAATTGAAAGAATCCTCTGGGTCATTACTACCCAAACTTACCTCAGAGTTCGAATCAGATTGATCAGGCACACGAGAAGATGAAAGGTCACTTTGATGGGTAGTACAGATATCAAATAATGAAAAATCAGCTTATGATTTAGAAAAGAGCACCAAGATGAAGCATGAAAGCGTTTGGATTCAAACCAAATAACCCAAGGAAAATACTCTTAAAAAATTCTTCTGATTCTTTCCAACTTCAATTTGATAAGAGAATTCTGACCGCTGAATCTATAATAAAGGTAGTTTTTTCTATACACGAACCAACTTAAAGCTAATATAGTTTCAAGATAGGGAGATGATAGAGTGGAACTCATGCCAACGGAAATGTAAACCAACTCCTAGTGAGAGATTTGGGCCCGAAAACAACCAATTGGAAATTTCTCAAGAGCCCAACGAATAATTCTAAAACCACCTCCAAAACCCAAAATGTTACAAAATGAAGAAAAATATTGACTTGGAAGCAATGAATGAGGAATCAACTGAAAAATATTATGATGGAGGCTTGGAGCTATTTTATGCTATGTACTTTAGAGAAAATGAGAAATGAAATAGCTTCTTGTGAGTGGTATATTGGAAGCATGAAATACTAGTGTGGCAAGTTATAGCATTCGTGTTCATAACATCATACTGGTGACATAAACTTTAGCGTCCTTGCTCTGTGGGCACTGGGCACATTTGTTTTTGCTTATATGCAATCTGATACCTCATACCACTAACCATATGCAGTGTATGTGTGTCATCCTTTTAAAAGATGATATAGTATTGCAGAATGAATAGAACGCCTTCATTTCCCCCATCCCCCTCTCCTGGGATGACATTATGTTTGGTGTATATTTCTAAGTTGAATGAAAATGAATTTCTGGTTCTGATACCTCATACCACGAACCGTATACAGTGTATGTGTGCCATCCCTTTTAAAGATAATATAGTATTGCAGAATGAATAAAAAGCCTTCATTTCCCCCCATCCCCCCTCCCGGGATGACATTATGTTTGGTGTATATTTATTGGTTGAAGTTGAATTAAATTGAATTTTTGGTTCTGATATCTCATACCAAGAACCATATGCGTGTATTTGTGTCATTCTTCTTAAAGATTGTCTTGCAAAATGAATAATAGCCTTAATCTTCCCCCAGTCCCTCTCTCGAGCACCGTTGTCCAATGATATAATAATCAATTTTCAAATTTTATGGCTTTCGTAACTTTCACGCAAAACAAAAAAAAAATGTGTGCTGCTGTCTTTCTTCAGAGATACAATTGCATAAGTTTTATGGTCTGTACTGTATGGACACATCATGAGGAAATTCTTATCTGTAACTGTATCTTTATCCATGGAAACTGATAGCTTATATTATTTTCTTGTGATGTAGGTTGTATCTTTCTGTGTGTTTCATCTGGAAAGTAGTCCAAATTTTATCTTGCTTGTTTCTTATTATCCCTCAACATTGAATTTATAGAAGAACTCTTCAGAGTTCCTTATGAAAACTTGTTAGATGCTTGGAACTTTACGAAGCCAATTCCAACTTCTATGGACAGTGCAAATATAATTCTCCTGATACAAATTGATGTGCCAGTTATTTGCTGAAGATGCTAGCATTTTTCTTGCTGCCTCCCTTTGTCTTTTGAAGAAGTTGTATCAGTTAGGTTTTTAGGATTGTCATTTGTTGTGGTTTCTGTTTCTATGTATTCCTTCATTTTTGTTTTTCCTTTTTCACTCATTTTGGAGTTTGTATCTTTTGAGTGGTAGTCTCTCTTTTCATCTCTTCAATTAAAAGATTTGTCTCTTGTTCATTTCTTTTCCTCATTATAACCATTAGAAAATGAAACATGTGCTTTTTATGAAAAATCACTTTGTAGGATTTATCTATTTTGTGTAGATCGTCAGATGATGGAACATGTAGGATATGGGATGCTCGGAGCTCTTCTCAGAATGCTCCTCGGATTTATGTTCCAAGGCCTTTGGACTCTGTGACTGGTTGGATGATTTGTTGGTATTATCGATACAATTGATATCTTATTTGCGTAAAACTTAATTTGCAATAATTTTTTGGCTGCAGCGAGAAGCGGAGGCTCTTCCATGAGTACTCTTCCTCAGAGCCATCAAATATTTTGCTGTGCTTTTAATGCCTGTGGAACTATTTTTGTTACTGGTAGTTCTGACACTCTAGCAAGGGTGAGATTACTTGTTTTCTTCAAATACTTAATCTTCTTTAAACCCTTGAATGATTTTCATGCATAGCTTCTAAATTTTGAAGCAAGGATAAGCTCCTAGCTCCTATAGACAAAGCAGGTAGTTTACTATTAACTAATAGATCTTGTACCAAGCAGGTTTGGAGTGCCTGCAAAGGAAACAATGAAAACCCAGAACAACCAAATCATGAGATTGATGTGTTAGCTGGCCACGAGAATGATGTCAATTATGTGCAATTCAGGTCAGATCCTCTTATTGTATAGGTTCTTTTATATTTTTAAAAGTTTCATGCTAATCTACCCTTGCTATATTTCTGCAGTGGATGTGCAGTAGCATCAAGATTTACAACTACTGACATTGTGAAGGAGGACAATGTTCATAAGTTCAAAAACTCCTGGTGTGTTTTGCTATTTCTGGTGGGAAGAAAGTTTAGAGCTAGAGGATATAACCGTTTATAGGATGATATCGTTGACAACTGCTGATAACTTTGTCTGCTTTTTGCCTATATTATTTTTGGACTATAGTATTCGACTTGAAATTTTGCAGTTCTTTCTTTTTCTTCCCCTTTGTGGTCCTTCTATTAAAGTTTTAGGACTTTCAAGTTTTCTCTGGATGTCACAAGAACTTCTACGACTTAAATATGTAGGCCATAAAATATCTCATTATATAATATTCCTTGTTTTTACAAGTCTCATTTAATTATTTTAATAAAGAGACTTGTTTCCTTTAAAAAAAAAAATGAGTATTTTTCATTTCATTCCCATTCGGTGCATTATTGGGTGAAAACCACTCACTCCATTCTTCACCAAATTGGTGGAACGTCCATTGAGAGACCATTGGTATCCATATCCTCGTCAAGTCTATAAAGATGGACTTTTGGCAAAATGTGACCAAGGAACCAGAGGAATAGAACATTGCTTGAGTGGATGGAAAATGAAAAATAGTACCAGTATATGGGTTTAGTAGTAAAATAAGAAAAATAAAAATGGATTGTGCATTTTCCTTTTGTAATAGTGCATCTTTATCCTAAATTAGTTTCTTTTTGTGGTTTCCAGGTTCACTTATGACAATATAGTTACTTGTTCTCGTGATGGAAGTGCAATTATTTGGGTTCCAAGATCACGGAGGTCACATGTAGGTTTTTATGCATGACTCCTTTCATTTTATGCTGGTGTCTACTCTTTAATGTGATGGAAAGATGTTCTTGTAGGTTTCTTTTACGGGTCAATTAAATGTAGTGTTTATAGGTCACTCTTATATCTGATGGACATTGCTTTCAAATTTTTGTTTCAGGGGAAGGTTGGTCGCTGGACCCGTGCATACCATTTAAAAGTGCCACCTCCACCCATGCCCCCACAACCTGCTCGAGGCGGCCCTCGTCAGAGGATTCTTCCTACCCCTCGTGGTGTAAATATGATAATTTGGAGCCTAGATAATCGTTTTGTCTTAGCAGCTATAATGGGTCAGCTTTTTCTATAACTCATTAACAAATCTATAGATAATGTAGAATACCTTTTTTCAGTCTCTATTGTTATCTACTTGAAGCTTGAAAGAAAACATTGATTGTAAATTGATGCAATATTTTTTTTCTCTAAATTGATGCGCCTTTTTTTTTTTTTTTGAAAAAAAAAAAATAGAATCAACGACTTTCATTGAAGAAAAAAAAAAAAGAAAGAATACATGGACATACAAAAAAAAAGCCCATAAAAGCACCCTCTTTAAAGAAAGGGTTTCCAACTAAGTAAGATGTTACCCAGAGAATATTTTTGATGTTTCTCTCGCCCCCAAGGAACAGGAGCTTTACTCCTATGCCTTACTTGATATTTTGTTAGGAGAATTTGTTGTCTGAGCAGCAAGATATTCATAACATCAAATGGGCCCAAACAAAATTTTGTTGAATTCATCTTATGGCCTCTTGACAGTTGTTTGGTGTCCTTGGTCCTTTCGTGATCTACCTTTGTCCTGGCTGTTGTGGTATGGTTGTATAAGAAGAGTGGTTGGATCAGTTTATGGGGAGGCTTCTAAGTTGACAGCGTGCTAGTCAATCTGCTTATGAGTTCAAATCCAAACCTTATATGCTTTCAAAGCTCTTTGCCACTCAAGCTTCAAGCGTCACTCTTTGCCAGAAGAGTGCTCGTCTGGAAGTTTTGTTTCCTAGGGTGTTTGTATTTTAGTTAAAAGCCTAATTTGCTTCTAAGGATTAGTCTCTTTTATTTTGTTCTTGTTGTTCTGAATTCTTCTTTGTATTTTTTCTTTCTTTTATTTCATTGTACTTTAAGCATTAGACTCATTTCATCATATCAATAAAAAAGTCTCGTTTCCATTTCAAAAAAAAAAAAAAAAAAAAAACCAAAAACAACCAAAAACCTTCAAAATCGAAATCCTAAGCGAAACATGAAATCTCACTAGGGACCAAACTTCGCTAGGTTTCCCTGTCCAAACCTTGAAACACTCTATTGTTCCTCTCCTTTAAATATCCCACAACACAACACACACCTCAGCAGACTACAAAAAACAGCCTCTCTCTACAAGGCAGATGAAGGAGGAACTTCTGAATCATCGCATGAATATCCCTTTGGCTAGCTATCTGAACATCAAACTCTTGCTGGAAACAAATCCAAATCGACCTTGCATACTAACAGTCCTAAAGAAGGTAATTCAGGTCTTCCTTCACCTTTCAACATCCATTAATGAGGTCATCTTCCTAGTAAGCCTATCCAAAGTATTCACTCGACCTAGCAGAATTTTCCAGGTAAAAGAACTTGATTTTCTTTGGTATCTTAATCCTCCAAACCACATCAAAGACCGAGTCACTAACAGGAGAGGGATCTAATAACAACCTAAAGAAAGACTTATAAGAAAAGTCTTCAATAGGATTAGGGCTCCAAACAAGAACAACCCTTCTCCCCACCTTAAAATTGCACTATTCCAACAAAGATAGAAGAGAGACAACCTTTGTCGTCTCCCTATTGGAAAATGACGCGGAACCTGAAAGGACAGAACACAGAGCTCCTTGTCTAAACCAAAATATTAGAGATTGGGCGATCTTTAGAGGATGACAAATGATAAAGATGAGGAAACGCAGAGCAGAGGGGACTAATCCCTACCCACGGATTTTCCTAAAAGTATGTATCCTTATCATCCCCCACAATGCATCCGACCAAATGGGAAAAAGAGGGATGTGTGTGTTCAATCGAAATATCTTTTCATGGATTTTGGTCTGTGCTTTAACCTCGTTAGAACCAATCAAAGGGATGGGTGCCATGTGTAAGGGTCATGCTTGTCCAGGGCCTATTGCCCATGGCCGCATGCCCAATCCAACCCCCTTCTAGCATATTTTCATGTCCTATATTGTATTAGTTTAGTTAGCTTGCTTTCTTTACATTTTCATTGTAAGTGACCACTCGCCCTTTTGCATATGCAAGGGCGCCAGTAATGGCTTTTTGCTTCAGAAATGACTTATCTGGGGATTAGGAACTAAACCATCATTTCCTCATACCCGAGTAGTATCTCATAAAGCCGTTGTTGTTGCTTATTGCTTTCTAGTCTACTACAATCTTTCTTTCTTATATCACACTCACAAATCTTCCTTACGAAAACCTTTTCTCCAACCGTTTTCTAAAACCGTTTCCCTAAAACGGGGGTGGAGGTTGTAAGGAGCACTCGGTGTGCCATCGGCAGTCCGTAATCGAGTTGGCTGGCTTGTTCGTGAGCGGGAACAAGTGCGGACAATCGCTAAGAGAAGCTTCGAAAGAGCGATTGTGACAGTTGGTACTAGAGCCAGTTGGCTTATAGAGGGAAGATCAGTGTATCATGTCGCGACGAAGAACCTGAAACAAGTCCATGTGGACAGATTGTTAAGAGATGAAGAAAAAATATGACTCTACCTGAGAGAGGTCCCAGATAATGTTTGTTTCCTTGAGACTCGGCTACAGAAGTTGCCGAGAAAGCCGATGGAATTGAGCGGTGGTAGGCCGCCTAGACGGATTACCGCTCAGAGAATTGATGATGAGGGTAGAGACCTCGAGACCAAAACAGTACGGTCCGGCAACTTTGAACGAGGCGATAGCTCCTCGGGTTCGTGTGGCCCACATAGAGGAGCGTGTCGAAGAGCTGGACAGCTCCCAAAGAGATACTTCAGATGTACCGCCTATCTGAAGACTTGTACGATGCATTCACTGGATGTCGTCAGAGCCGAGATAGCGAATGTGAGTGCGAGGGTGAATTCACATCCGAGCGGTAGGGAACCAAGCCCCACCTGGGGGCGCAAGTGGCAGAAGCCGAAATAAAATCCCAGAACCGAAACCCTTCTGGTGTGGTGAACCGAAAGCCCTGGAAATTTTATTCTCGATCTGAGCAGTATCTCAAGGCGACGAACACAGTACTGAAGAGTCAAAGTCACAATAGCAACGATGCATCTAATTAGAAGATGCAAAACTGTGGTGGAGATCACGATTTCACAATATACAGAAGGAAGGACTTGCACTATTGATACTTGGGATAATTGAAACAAGAACTTCGCTCCAGTATTCTTCCCTGAAATGTTGAAATCTTGGCTCGACGAAAACTCAGAGCATAAAGCAAACAAGTAACATCAGGACTATGTAAAACAGTTTGCAGGACTCATGTTGGAGACATACGAGATATGTCTGAAAAAGACAAGGTCTTTTTTGCTTTGTGAGGGGCTGAAACCGTGGCGAAAGCAAACCTATATGATGACAGGGAGTACAAGAATCTCCCTCTGCCATATGCGGCACTGAACGACTATACGACCTTAGCACTGACTCACAAGATTGAGGAAGCAATCAACTACCTCAAATGAGGAAAACAGAAACAGTCGTTCAAGTCGCTCTCCAGGCCTGGGGGAGGAGACAAGAACACAGGGGGGATCGTAAATCAATTCCAACAGAGATCAGGAAGCAACTGGCGGGGCCGCCACAACGAGCATAACAATTACAATCGCCCCCCTGTCTTGTTTTCATATGTAGGGGGCCACACAGGGCGCGTGAATGTCCAATAATCAAACTGCGTTCAATGCTTTTCAAGCCACATTAGCCTCACCTGTCTGGAGACGAGGCCGAACTAGAGGAGACGGTAACCGAGCCAGCGGCAGAAATTGAGAATCCCAGGATGGGGGCATTTGAAATTTCTGTCTGCACTCCAGAAGAATATGGGAAAGGCGGACGGAGCCACTAGAGATGGTCTCATGTATGTGGACGCTTGGGTAACAAAGATCGGCCAAACCATATGTTTGGTTGACTCTGGGCTACCCTATAACTTCATGGCGGAAACGGAAGCTCGCCGCTCTGAACTAGAATTGGGAAAGAGATGCAGGAAGATGAAAGCTGTGAATTCCGTAAGCCCTACCGATTTCGGGGATAGCGAAAGAGAACTCCGGTAAAGTTAGGAGACTGGAAGGGCCTCGTCGACTTCGTGATTGTCAAGATGGATGATTTTGATGTGGTACTGGGGATGGAATTCCTACTTGAACAATAAAGTCATACCAGTGCCCCTCGCAAATGCTTAGTCATTACGGGATCTACACCGGACCTGTAGTCCAAGCCAGTATCAAGCGGCCAAAATGGAGTGAGAATGATCTCAGCCCTCAGTTGAAGAGGCCCGGCCCACGACGAACCCACGTTCATGAACCCAGTAGAATCGGTTGGAGTCCACTGAAGAGGAGATCCCAAGACGATCTATTTGTCTTTGGAAGAGTATCGGGACGTCAGCCGAGAAAGCTTGCCAAGTCCTACCCCCACGAAGGGGGATTGACCATGAGGTCGAGTTGTTGCCAGGGGCAAAGCCGCCTGCCAGGAAGGCATATCAGAATGGCCCGCCCGAATTGGCTGGGCGTCGAAAACAGTCAGACGAGTGTGTTTAGGTATGTGCTCAGGCTTAATGCTTCAAATAGCAGAGTTCGCGATCGGAAAGGCCCTCGAAGTGTGGGCGACAGAGCAGCCACTCAGGCCACACTTGTGGTCCCCTTATGCAGGCAAAAGTCTTCAGACACATAACTTCACTAAAGAGTGGAGCAAACCCCTGAGATAGCTCGCGCCTACCTAGAAAGAGCATCAAGGAGAGTGAGAAATGGCTGGTAAGAAGCAAGGAGGGCCCTTGAGTTCAAGCTGGAGAACAAGGTCCTGATCAAGCTACGACCGGACAGTTTCAGTTCCGAGGCCAGAGAGACAAACGCTAGTGGAAATATGAAGGTCCGTGGAGGTAATTGAGAAGGTCGGGAGAACCTCATATAGGTGTCAGTTACCCTCATGGATGAAGATTCATTCTGTCATCGGTGTGACCTCCTGAAGCCCATCATCCCGAACCCGAGGATGGACAGCGGAACTTGCTAAGCGCCCATCAGTCACGATGAAGAGTTTTGCTGAGAAAGAAGTTGCACAAATCTTGGGTAAACGTACGCGCCGTAGTGGAAGACCCAGACGAGAACTGACAGAGTTCTTGGTGAAATGGAAGGATCTCCCCGATGAAGAGATCAGTTGGGAGCGGGCCGAAGACTTGAAGAATGCAGCTCCGGCCATCGCAGGTTTTGAACAAGGTCGGTTGACGGGACGTCAACCAATTAAGTGGGGGAAATGTAACGGTCATGCTTGTCCAGGGCTATGCCCATGGCCGCATGCCCAATCACACCCCCTTCTAGCATATTTTCATGTCCTATATTGTATTAGTTAGTTAGCTTGCTTTCTTTACATTTTCATTGTAAGTGACCACTCGCCCTTTTGCATATGCAAGGGCGCCAGTTGGCTTTTTGTTCAGAATGCACTATATGGGGATAAGACTAACCATCATTTCCTCATACCCGGAGTAGTACTCTATAAAGCCGTTGTTGTTGCTTATTGCTTTCTAGTCTACTACAATCTTTCTTTCTTTATTCACACTCACAATCTTCTTACGAAAACCTTTTTCTCCAACGCGTTTTCTAAAACCGTTTTCCCTAAAACGGGGGTGGAGGTTGTAAGAGGCACTCGGTGTGCCATCGGCAGTCCGTAATCGAGTTGGCTGGCTTGTTCGTGAGCGGGAACAAGTGCCGCACAATCGCTAAGAGAAGCTTCCGAAAGAGCGATTGTGACACCATGCGTACTCAGAATGATCCTATGCCACAAGGATTTGGGCTAAAGGGTAAAACGCCAAAGCCACTTAGTCAACAAAGCTTTGTTTTGAAGCCTTAAATTACCAATCTTCAACCAACCCTGATTCGTAGGGCGCCTAACAACCTCCCTACTAATTAGATGAGAACCCTTTCGTTCATCTATCCTTTCTCAAAGAAAGTCTCTCATGTACTTCTCAAGGCTTTTGCAAATCGAATTGGGGGACGAAATAGGGAAAAGCAATATATGAGAATGCCGCTCAGCACTGAACTAGTAGAGTTAGTCTACCAACTTTGGAGAAAAACCTTTATTCCACAAGGCTAACTTCTCACGAATCTTCTTAGAAATAGGATTCCAAAAAGATATGGCCCTTGGGTTGCTCCCGGGGGAAGGCCAAGGTAAGAGGAGGGAGAGGGACCCACCTTGCAGCCAATCACATTTGCCCACCTCCTAAGCTTATCCTGATCACATGTAAATTGATGTAGTCTAACGGATAAAAGGAGAGAAATCTCCAAGAATAAAATCAAAGTCTTTATTATGAATCAAAAGTTACCAATACAAGAAGACAATTTTTCAATTTATAGAGAATTGGAAAGCAAACTAATCCTAGTCCTAATTAATCAAAGAAACTAATTCTAATCCTAATAAACCAAGGAAACTAATCTTAATCTTAATCAATCAAGGATAAAAAAAGGGAAACTCACTTTTGGTTCCCGAGGTTTGAAGTTTGTTTCAAATTGATCTTTAGGTTTTAAAATTGAACAATTTAATTTGTTTCAAATTGGTCCCTCTTCTAATGAAATCGGTTAAATACTAATGGAGTTGCTAGCGCAACTTTTAAATAATAAAATAATAATTAAAATAATTACATAGTATAAGATAAGTAAATATTACTCTCTCTTTCTCTCTTTCTCTCTCTTTTGCTTCTCCCCCACGATTCCCATCTCCCCCACCTTTTCCCCATCGATGTTGTTGTTTGTCGTCAATCCACCGCTGTCGTAGTTGCAGAAGGAACACACTCTTCTCTCCAATTTAGGCTCCCATACCTAATCAAGTGCCTCGGTTTTGACATTGAAACTGAAGCCTTCAATCTGCCGGTGTTCAATCTATTCATGGAGTATTTGTCGGAGGGGATGCGATCTAGAGCAACGACGGGTGGATGGAGAAATTGACAATTAGAGTCTTTTCGCATTAGATTCTCACAGGATTGGAGTACCTTCACACTAATAATTTGGCACATTGCGATATTAAGAGGCAGAATGTGTTACTGAGTGATGGGGGTATGAAAATCTCTGATCTAGGTTGTGCAAAATTTGTGGATGGAATTTCCGGTAATGGAGTTAGGATTTTTTTCTGGTTTGTCGGGGAGTTGCGAGAGGTGAAGAACATAGATTTCCATCTAATTTTTGGGCTTTGGATGTACTGTCATTGAAATGGCTACTGGTGGGAGGATTTGGGGACAAACCCATCAAGCTTCTTTGGGGGATTCTCCGATTGGAGGAGGTGACGATGGGGGAGGGGTTAAGAAGGAAGGTGATGTAGTAATTCTCTGTTTTGTTTTACTTCATTTACAAACTTTTACAAATGGTTAAATTAGTGTAAAACAGGGTACCTGTTCAGCAGGTCACCGTTTTGTAACCTTGACTGGCTGCCTTCCCTATAAATAGGGCCCTCTTGTACTCACTTCATCATCTTTTTAATAAAATTCCAAGCACTCCTCACTTGTGTGCATCAAGTTGTATCGGTGCCCCATCGATCCAAGGCTAAAGTTCTTTCAAATTGGATCCTCACCCCTTATCAACCATGGTTGCGGAAGCTTCCTCCACCTTTGAAGATCATCTAAATGATGTTGAATTGGCGGTCGTTGACATCAACAAACAGCTATCCACTATCACAAGGGCCATCAAGAACCTCACTCAACAAGTTTCATCCCTCACCATTTCCAATCGGCCTGTGCAAAGAGTTCCACCCGAGAGAAGGTACCCACTGTAAGATTACTCTCAAGAACGAAGGAAAGAAAGATCAAATGACATCACTCTACCAGGATTGATGGTAGATGATTCTAATTCCTTGGATGAAGAAGTCGAAATGATGCAAGAAACTCAAGAACCATCAAAATGGATCTTCCTCCATTTAATGGCCGAATGGACATCAAGAGATTCCTAGATTGGGTCAAGAACGTGGAAAATTTTTTAGCCTACACCAATACTGCCGAGAAGAAGAAGGTCCGATTGGTAGCTTACAAGCTTCAAAGCGGAGCGTCGGCGTGGTGGGAGCAAATTGAAAACAATCGATGGTATTATGGAGGTTTAGTAATGGTTCACTTGAAGAAATCTCAATTACCTATCGGGCTTCACAATAAACTAACTAACAAGAGGATGGGACCATTTCGAATCCTAAAAAAATATGGCGAAAACACCTACAAGTTAGATCTTCCTCCTGATCTCAGAATCAGCCCTACATTCTACATTGCTGACATTTCTGAATACTACCCTCCTGATGGATTTTCTTTAGCTAAATAACACGAGGACATGTAATTTCTTGGGGGGAAGAATTTGATGTAATAACTCTCTGTTTTAGTTAGTAGTTATTTGTTTTACTTCATTTACAATCTTTTACAACTGGTTAAATTAGTCTAAAACAGTACTCTGCTTGTAAAACAGGGTACCTGTTCGGCAGGTCACCTTTTTGTATCCTTGACCAGCTGCCTTCCCTATAAATAGGGCCCTCTTGTACTCATTTCATCATCTTCTGAATAAAATTTCCAAGCATTCCTCACTTGTGTGCATCAGAAGGTGGAAGAGATTTTTATTTTTTAATATCCACGTCAGCACCTCTGTTAATATTTAATGGATTTGGTTAGTGGAGGAACTAAAATAGAGCATTTCCTAATGTCAGAAACTAAATTGTCCAATTTTGAATCTTTAGGGCCAATTTGAAACAAACTTTAAATGTCAGGGACCAAGAGTTTAATTTTTTCAAAGAAGGAAAGTAGATGGTTATATTTGTTACTTCAATATTTAAAATTGGCATGAGTAGAAAAAATATCTGAAAAATATTTAATTCAAATTTCAAATTTTGTCTAAAACATTTCATTATTGTAACCTGTTACTTTCTTGGGATAAAAAATAATCATTATTGTTATCTTTTAATAATTCTTTATCTTAAGTTACCAATTGACCCAAAAGTTTAAGCTGATGGGTGAAGGTGAATTTAATTATATATCACTTAACACTCCCCCTCACTTGTGGGCTTGAAACATGAAGAATGCCCAACAAGTGGAAATCAATATTAATGAGGAGTAAACAACAATGCAGAAAATGTGAGGGTCTTGAACACAGGACCTCTCTAGACAACCTGCTTTGATACCATCTAATCACCAATTGACACTTTATTTATATATCACTTGACACTTTATTTATAATGCAATATAAAATATCTATGTTTGTGATATCTGTGGATGTATTTTCCCCTTTTGTGTAATTTCATTAAATGAAATCATTTCTCGTAAAAAAAAAAAGATATATTTAAGTTATATATGTGGTTTCTGTAATTTTCTCCAACTATCAATCACACACGCATCATGGTTTTAAATTCTCCTCCCCATGTCAAATTTTTGTGTCGAAATTCCCATATGCTCCTGGGGTTGACATCAACATGAGAGGTGGATCAACATTTCTATTATATCATAGAGACCTTAACATTTTTTAAGAAGAAACATTTCTTTTATTGATCATGTGAAATTACAAAAAGGAGAGGAGTCCTTAAGCCCAAAGAAATTACAAAAAGCTATTCCAATGGGACAAAAGAGAGGTAAGACTATAATTACAGAGGACCAGGTTTTGGGAAGACCAGTGGTGTACTCGGGAAGACTAGTGGTGTACTCCCCAACCTCTTGCTTCCCTTTACTATGATATCTATGCTATTTCTACTAAGAAGAATGTGTCATTGCGGATTGTTGGAATAATTTGAACCAGGCGTGGGATCTGGGGTTAAGAAGAGGACTTTTTGATAGAGAGATGGGTAACTCTATTGCTCTTGCCCAGTTGTTAAATGATTGGGTGGTGAGAGATACCAGGGATAGTTTGCATTGGAAACTAGAAGCCTCGGGCAGCTTCTCTACCAAGTCCACCTTCCTCAAAATTTTTCGAAAGGGAAACGGCCTTTATTAATCATTAAGAGATAGTACAGGAGATGTATACTTGAAAATAAAGGCAAATACAAAAACCAAAACCGAAACCAAAGGATCAGCAGGCGCACCCGGACATCCCATATTACCTTCATCATACCCAACAATACTGAGGGAACTTTATAAAGCTAACAATAAGGTTAACAACAATGAAACGAGAACAATCAGAGGCTTCACAAGCTGAAGCTACAAAAATCCGAGAACATAGCAAAGACAACAAATACAACAAAAGTGACAAAACTAAAAATACGGCAATTTCGAACACCCGAACTAGAAGAACCGTCAGCTAGTTTTCCAGTTGAATGAATGCCTGTCAGTTTAAACTTATGTCTTGTAAGGAGTAAGCTTCAAAACATTTAAAGAGGGAGCACCAAAGAAAAGCATTGAGTTTTTCCGCCTCAGACCGAGCAAACCAAGGAGTTTCCTTACCGTTGAACACTTTTTGGTTCCTTTCAAAACAAATTTCAGCCAACACTGCTTTTGTTCCATTAATCCATAGTAAATTTGAGCTTTTCTTGAGAGTTGGCCTAGAAAGGAGTTGCTGTACATTGCTTTTGAAGGAGCTGTCGAAGACCCAAGAAGTGGTGAAGCAGTTGAAAAGTGCTCTCCAGCAATTAATGGCGAAATTACAATCGAAGAAGAGGTGTTGAAGATCTTCCTCGACTGATTTGCAGAGGGCACACCAATTGGGGAGATATAAAGTGAAGGCAGCTTCCGTTGCAGCACAGAGGAGCAATTAAGAGCTCCGAAAAGCATTATCCAAATTGTTATATTAACTCGCCTAGGGCTGTTGGACTTCTAAAGAGCTTTTTGAAGGCTAGCTGAGAGTGGAGAGGCCAAAGAAAGGTGTTTTACCAGTGATTTAACTGAGAAGGAGCCATTAGATTCTAGGGACCAAATGCGAGTATCTTGCCTACTGTTTACTTCTTTCTTGATCACCAAAGATAATAAATTTTGGAACTCTAGAATCTCTTCTTCCTTTAAGAATCTTCTGAAGATGATGGACCATGAAGAAGTGTGAAAATCCCAATGGTTTGAGACTGAACCATTGGGGTTGGTGGTTAAGCCAAACAAGGTAGGGAATCTGTCTTTTAGAGGAGAATACTCCACCAAGGGTCTTGCCAAAATGCAATTCTGTTTCCATTCCCCAATTTAAAGGCTTCCAAAATCTCAACTTTCAACCATATTCTTGAAATACTAATCCAAGGACTGCGAAGACTACAATGAACCTTACCGGACGTGTGCCAACCGAAGTGGCTGCTGCCATGAATACTTGTGATAACTTGACTCCACAAGGAGGTTTGTTCTTGCATAAACCGCCAGCCCCATTTGGCTAAAAGGGCCGAGTTTCTAGCTTTCAGTCCTCCTAGCCCAAGACCCCCATCTTCTTGTTTTTTAGATACAAGCTCCCATTTCGAAAGATGGTTTATCTTACCACCTTTGTGACCTTCCCAGAAGAAATTTCTTATGGTCCTTTCTAAAGTTGAAATCACTTTTTTAGGCATAAAAAAAGAGGACATGCAGTAGGTTGGTAGATTAGAAAGGACTGATTTGCAAAGAGTAGCTCTTCCACCCCTTGATAAATTATATTTTCTCCACTTGTCAAGTTTCTTATGCACCTTATCAATAACCGGCTGCCAAAATTCCACTTTTTTTGGATGTCCCCCAAGGGGAAGGCCCAAATATAAGAAAGGAAGGTGTGCTAGTTGACAATTCAGCCTTGAAGCTACTGCCCTCAACTTGAAATCTTCAATATTAATCCCACAAATGGCAGATTTTTCCCAATTAACCTTTTGTCCGAAACACCACTCAAAAAGTGCAATGGTTTTTCTAAGAGTATCTAGCATGTCGTCCTCGTGCTTACAAAATAGCAAAGTATCATCAGCGAATTGAAGAATGGAGATCTGTATCTTGTCTTTTCCAACCACAAAGCCTTCAAACAATCATTTTTCTCGGGTTCTGTCAACCAACACACTTAGCAAATCACTGATCAAAAGGAAAAGAAAGGGAGAGAGGGGGTCCCCTTGTCTAATTCCCCTTGTAGCTTTAATTCTACCTCTTGGTCTTCCATTTATGAAGATAGAGAACATTGGATTAACCCATAATCCAAGAAATCCATTTGGGGTGGAAGTTCCTTCCATGAAGGGTTTTTTCAAGAAACTCCCAATCCACTCTGTCAAAAGCTTTTTCAAGATCGAGTTTCAGAATCCAACCTTTCCTCTTCTTACTTCTATAGTCTTCTACTGCCGTTTGCTATTAGAATCAGGTCAAGGATTTTCCTACCTTCAATGAATGCACTTTGAGTTGGACTTATTAGGCTAGGCATGATTTTCTTAAGTCTTTCCGCAAGAACTTTGGCTATAATCTTATAGACTATAGTAGATAAATTGATAGGTCTGAATCTTTCACTGAGACTACCTCTGTCTTCTTTTGTATTAGGCAAATGAAGTTAAATTGCCTTTGGTCAACCTTATTTGGAAATGAAAAATTCTTAAAAAAGTGAAGACTTCCTTTGGTGTCCCTTGCCTATAAAAGTCTAAATACTCATGATAAGCTTCAGAGGAAGTTCCCTAATTGGTCCCGCTCCCCTTTCATTGGTCTTCTTTGTCTTAAAGAGATGGAGTCTGTGGACCATCACACTGTGATTTTGCGTCTAGAGGCTGGAATTGTCTTCTTGCCACGTTCGGGGTGGTTAGTTGCCTCCTTGAGAAGATTGATGATTGGTTTATGGATGGCCTGTATGGTGGGAAATTTTGTGCTAAAGGTAGAATTCTTTGGCAATGTGCGACCCGCGCCCTTTTGTGGCATTTGTGGAACGAGCGGAATAATAGGTTGTTTGATGATAAGTTTACCTCTTTTGATTCTTTTTGGACCTGGTTCAGAACACGGCCTCTTGGTGGTGTACAAATTACACTAAATTCTTTTGTAATTATAGCCTCCTTATGATTTTAAACAATTGGAGTGCTCTTCTTGTTTGGTTTCATTTTTTCCGTGGGGGCATAGGCTGTTCCTTGCATTTCTTCTGTTTCTTATTAAAAAAAAATACAGCAAAATAAAAAGGGAGAGATACTAAAACTATCAAAATGATGCTGTGTCTTAAGACATAGTTGTCCACAGGAGGGATATTCACTCTGACTCAATCAGTCTTGAGTGGCATCCCTATTTACTTTTTCTCTTTTTAGAGTCTTGTCTTCAATTGGCAAGGAAATGGAGAAGCTTATGGTAAATGGTGGATAAGGGGAAGAGTTCACACGTGCGCTGGGAGGTGGTCTCTAGGCCTCTAGACTTGGGAGGTTTAGTATTGGGAATGTTAGGACGAGAAACACAACCCTATTGGCTAAATGGCTTTGCCGATTCTATCATGAAGCCGATACCTTTTGCCATAAGGTTATTGTTAGCAAGTACGGACCTTATCCCTTTGATCGGTTAGAAGGCACTTCTTGAAATCTATGGAAAGCTGCGTTTGATTTTCTCTTCTTTTGCACTTTATTCATGTTGACGTCAACGAGAGATGCCTATTTTGGGGAAGATAAGTGGTTGGGGGGATAGATTCCTTTGCTCCTTATTCCCTCATTTATATCATTTATCTTCCTTCAGGAATTACTCAATTGCTTTTACCCACAGTTTGGCAGATTCGTCGCCTTCTTTGTCCTTGGGTTTTCGTCGTCTGTCGACGGACAGGGAAACATTGGATGTCTTGGCTCTTCTTTTCTCCCTCTCCTCTATTTACCTTAGGCCAGGGAGGGGTGATTCTCGCCTTTGGTCACTTAGCCCTTCCAAAGGTTTTTCTTGTAGCTGTTCTTTCCATTGCTCGTCTAATCCTTCCTCAGTGGGTGGTCCCATCTTCTCCTTGGTTTGGAAGGTGAAAATTTCTAAGAAGGTGAAGTTCTTTGTATGGTAGGTTTGGCACGGAAGAGTTAGCACCATGGATCGGATCTCGACTAGAGGTTCTATAATGGTTGGGCCTCTTTGTTGCATTCTTTGTAGGAGTTGGTGGAGGATATCATGGGGGCATTATATTTTAGATCATATCATTGGCCTATAATCTCCACATTTTTGCGCTTTCCTTCTTGCGATAATGATAATGTAGATCTCATTGAGGCTACCATTCAAGAAAGCATTCTAAAAAAAATCATTGAACTCCCTTTATATCTTCTTTGAGGGTGTTCCATGATATTTTTACAGAATTCAGTCGTGAATCAAATGGAGAATTTCATCTTCAGTTAAGGGGAGTTCAAGGGAAGCATTCTGTCCTTGGGAAATTGGGTCATGTTGCAGAGATGGAGGTAGGAAACGGCTGCTCTTGCTTTTTGTAAGAAGATTCTGATAAAAGTTTAGAAATTCACCTTCAATGTCATGGTCAGCAGACCATTCACATTCTTAGATAACACTTATAACCCACTAACTATAATATCCATTGGCTATTCCTTGGATACCACTTGAAAGGAAATAAGACTTTTCATTGAATAAATGAAAAGTGGCTAATGCTCGAAATACAAGGAAACAAAACAAAACAAGAACTTGCCAACTTAAAACCTACATAATATTATCCATCGACTACTCCTTAGGTAACACTTATAACCCACAAACTATAATATCTACTGACCATAATAACCAACTTAGCATCCCAAAAGGCCCTTAGTTTTTGCATAAACCCATTTTTGGGCCAACCTTGTGAGATTTCTGTTCCATTTACCAGCCAGGGAGTTGAAATCCTTGTGTTGAAGCCATATTTTCTCAAAAGGTTGGTCCCCATTTTTCCACTTCAAACGTGGATCTAATTTTAATAATAGTAAATTTAGAGTGAAATACGTGTGATAATTCAAATATTTCTTACGATTTTTTATATTATAATTTTTCCACAAATATCCATTGACAAGAAATATAACTTTCATTATCAAGAGAAATCACAAAAATTTAATTGACAAGTATTTCCATAAAATTAAGACATCTATCATTTTTTTATAAAATTAAGGCATAACCTTGATGCGCACACACATGCATGCATTTGTACAAATTTTAATGATGCTATATTGTGGGAGAATGAACAATTTTGTGTTATTTAAATCTGTGTTTTCTTTATCATCATTTTTCTTGGTTATTCCAGGACTGCTGGACATCAGTGTAACTAATATGTTACTTTAGGATCTCAAATAGTCTGGTAAATTTTAGGAGCATAATTTATAATTTTCTCAACCTAGCAGTTTTTCCTATGTGGTACAGATTGTAGAATTTGTGTTTGGAATGCTTCTGATGGCAGCTTAGTTCACTCTTTGACAGGTCATACTGAATCGGTAAGTGGTTTATTTATTTGCGAATTTTTTGGTTTAATGACATGATGACTTTTGTGAAGTCTCATCTAGTCATAGTACAATACATAGTGCCATACAGATACTTTCTTATTTTATCCTTGCATTTATGTCATTACAATGTTTCATGCTTTCACTCTATTGTCTAGGGTTTTATGGCAATTCCTTAACTGTTGGAAATAGTATGGATGTAATTCTTTTAAAAGTTGTGAGAAAGAGAAGTTGTGTTTTTGCTGGAGCTATACCAATCAAGGCTTCTTTGTGTCTTTAGTTACTCCGTGTTGAAAAATATTGATTTGGATGATTTTGATACCAATCTAACTAGGATTAACACCGGATTTGTTAGTTATGATAAAGAGGAAGGATAAAACTATAGATAGGAGCGTTGTGTGTGTGTGGTTTCAAAGAGAGTGAATTACTTGCAGAAAATTTTATGTTAAGAACAATTCAGTGTATTGCGACTTAAGGATCTTCATTATACTTATGTTCCATGTTCTCAGACTGACTTTCCTGTAATTTTTGCATCAGGTTACATGTACCTGAATTTAGATTTTACGACTTATTTATTTATTTATTTTTTAAAGGAAACGACACTTTTCGAAATGAAAAGAGACTAATGCTCAAAGCACTGTGAAACAAAATAAGTAAAATGACGTAAATACAACCAAATATAGCCCATGATTAGACTAGTCCAAAAAAATCAGAACAAAAAGAAATACAACCCAAAACGGAATAAGATGGCTCTTGATAGAAGACCACTAAATCTGAAACTAAGAGAACCAACAACTGTGTGATGAGGCCAAAATCGGAGACAAAAGACCAAAGGAACTTGGAGAAATGAGAAACCATCCACCAACTTTGACAGCTTTGAGAAAAGGCCACTCCCATTAAGCAAAAGAAATGACATCAAATGGCCCATAGAATTTAAAGTAGAGGTCAGAAAGCTCCGACAAGAGTTGCTGAAAATTTTTAATCTTCTGCTAGGGGTACTTTATTTTGCACAGAAGCTTCTCCTTTTGAATTCGGTCCACTTCTTCATCCAGATGAGCTATCCATTCTCGAAAACAAAACTACAACAAATGTTTCCGAATTGCAGGAGAGAAAAACTCGAAATAGTTAATGCAGATGAGTAGAATGCTTTGAAAATGGAGAATTCTTCCAAAAAAAAAAAAAATGCAGCTGAAAGTACTCCTTGAAAAAAGACAGAAATTCAACAGCCTTAATTAATATTGCAGCCGAAACATATACTCCAACAATTCCAATAAACATTCAACCCACCTAACGTAGAGAGCATTTGCCTCTCCACAAACCTCCACAAATGACCTTGAAAAATTCTAATCTTATCATACAAACAATCACCTAACCGAAGGAGAATGGTGATTGGAGACTTTACAAAGTTGTAAACCGCAAGCTTCAATCAGAGAAGAAAATTTGGAAGGGATTTGAGAAGAAGAAAGTGGAGAGAACCTTGCTTTTGAGCTGCTTTGCTAGACTCGCTTACGACTGAAACTTGAAACAAACTATTAAGCTCTTTCCCATAATTCTCAATTATAGGAATTTTCTCAACATTTTTTTCCATCAAATTAAAATCCAGCTCTTCACTACTAACACTTACCATCAAGTCATCGTCCGAGACATTTTGTTTAGGAGAACTAATAGAGCTCAACTGTCACAGAACACCCCGTTGGAAACAAATCTGAGAATTGGGAATAGAAAATGAAGAATATCTGACCTCCTATGAAGGGTGAACTGGCTTTAGAGAGATTTTTTGCAATTCTGGTAACAAAGTTTGAGTAACAGCTTCTTCCAAACAGTCATGATTAAATTTGTCTTGTTTATAAAAAACAGAGGACTTCTTTTTCCTAGAATAATATAACGGAAAAGATTGAAGAGTCTTTGAAGGAGTTTCAACAATGGATACCAAAGACTGAAGTTTTCTTTGGTTGTCAAGGACAGACCTTTCACCTTCCAAGGATAAAAGAAAACTGGATGACCCTTTCTTTTCCATAGAAATTGACCCACCAATTAATTGGGTGTTTGGGATAGCCTTTTCACCTTCCAAGGTAAGAGATATTTTGGCTGACCCTTCCTCTTCCAAAGAATTTGGCCCATCAATTGCTGAATTAAAACCAATTATTACTTGCTTCTGAAAATTCAAAGACTTCTCCAATCCCAGATGAGAATGCAAAACGTGAGGAGACTTTTCTTGTGCCAAATCAATACCATCTTCGTTATTGCAGTTGAGAGAAATCTGTGAGGGAGTCACCTTGGACATTAATGGGGTTTTCATGCAACACGGACTCTTGAACCAGAAGATATTTTTGGTCTTCACTGGCCAGTATAACTAAATAACCCAATACCTCATACTAATTGTTGACATCTGTTACTTGAAACCATCTAGCCGATGTGTCAAAAGGCCAGCTGTTTTAAGAAAAATGGATTATCCACAGCATGAAATGATGAAAATAAGAGTGAAGCCAGACTAAAGTAATATTAGCAGTTTTTATCGTTAGAAAAGATGCTGACATTCATTGCTTTATGCACTATGAGCCCTAAAGATATCTACTTCGTAGTCATAGATTCTGATAAGATTGCTTTATATCCCTGACAGACGTATGTACTTGATGTTCATCCTTTCAATCCAAGGATTGCTATGAGTGCTGGATACGATGGAAAGACGATAGTTTGGGATGTGAGTTTCTGGGTTCCCTTCAGTCTTACGTTATAATTTTTATTTTTTTACTTCTTCATGAGGACCTTTGTTTTATATGATGTTATTTGATTCTAGATTTGGGAAGGCACACCGATTCGGATATATGAAATTTCTCATTTCAAACTGGTTGATGGGAAGTTTTCGTCGTAAGTTCATATTCAAGTTGCCCAATTGATCCTCACATGCTTGATTTATCTCTGAATTAATGTTCCCACATTTGTGAAAGCATTCTCTCGTGAAATGATATGGTTCTTGAGGTAGTTTTTTGTACTTATGTTTGAGAGGTCCGATGACATTCCAGGGAGAAATCTGCATAATGGCATGATGTGCGTCTTGTTATTTTTCGTCAATGTAGGTGGTGTTTGATGTTTTCTGATAGTTGTATCAATATGTGGGAGAGTTGATAAAATAAATGTGGAAATTACGATGCCCAGGTAAAAGCAGTAGTATCTTCTGAATGCGTGACTTGTTTTTTTTGAAGAGAAATTAAGAAGTATCCCCAAATCCCTCATTTCTTATAACAATCCCTGACTAAGCTCTAAATTATTAAAATTTTAATTATATAATAATTCATAATACTGCAATTTTAAACGTATCCAAGAAAAAAAACTATATTTCATCATATATAAAATAGTTACTTACATTTATTATGCGTTTAAAGAAAACCTAGTTGCTGATTCCTTTTCCACTCTTCTTTTTTGGTGTTTCATGTGTTAAGCCTCAACGACTATAGCACTTTAATGTGCTTCATACTTTTAGAAAGCATTTTTTTTTATGAGAAACATCCTATCATAATTTCATTGGTAGTATGTGTTGAAAAAGAGAGAATGCAAGAACACAAGATTTATGTGGAAAACCCTAGACCAGGGAGAAAAAACCACGATAGAAACTGATTTTTTTATTATTGAATTGATACTCAAAGTACAAGAGAATAGGTCAAATAAATAAATAGACTAGTAGGAAGTCCTAGGGTACATACAATTACTAAAATACCCCTAGGGTTACAAGCTGTTTTTCGACACTCCTCAAGTTGAGGCGTAGATATCAATAAGGCCCAATTTGCTAACACAATAATCAAAGTTTTGTCTTAGTAACTCTTTTGTGAGCACATCTGCGATTTGCTGATTTGAGGGAACATAAGGAATGCATATATTTCCGTTGTCAAGTATTTCCTTGATAAAGTGTCGGTCGATCTCAGAATGTTTTGTTCTGTCATGCTGAACAAGATTGTTTGCAATACTATTGTCACAGAACAGTTTCATTGGGAGTTCAATGCCTTTGAAGATCTGCCAACACTTTCATCAACCAGATTTCTTCACATATCCTTAAACTCATGGCCCGATACTCAGCTTCCGCACTACTTCTGGCCACAACTCCCTGTTTCTTACTCCTCCAGGTCACTAGATTACTCCAGACAAATGTGCAATACCTAGATGTTGATTTTCTATCAACAGATCCTGCCCAATCAGACTTAGTGTAGGCTTCAATGCAACGTTTATCAGATTTCTTGAACAATAACCCCTTACCAGGAGTACCTTTCAGATATCGTAGGATGCGTTCAACTGCCCTCATGTGTTCCTCATAAGGGGCCTGCATAAACTGACTGACAACACTAATTGCATATGAAATATCGGATCTTGTGTGAGATAAATATATCAATTTCCCAACTAACCGCTGATACCTTTCTTTATTGACCGGGACACTGTTACTAGTATTGCTGAGCTTTGAATTATATCCGACCGGGGTGTCAACAAGTTTGCACCTAGTCATTCCTGTCTCCTTTAGGAGGTCAATAGTGTATTTCCGTTGGGACACAGAGATCCCATTCCTTGACCGGGCTACTTCCATTCCGAGAAAGTATCTTAACTTTGCAAGGTCTTTAATCTCAAATTCTTTGGCCATCTTTGCTTTGAGTTTCACAATTTCATCATCACCACCACCGAAGAGCACAATATCGTCAACGTACACAATGAGAACTGCAACTTTCCCTGAAGTTGTCTTCTTTGTAAACAGTGTGTGATCTGAGTGCCCTTGGATATACCCTTGTCCTTTGACAAAGGTGGCAAATCTGTCAAACCAGGCTCTCGGAGACTGTTTCAACCCATATAGCGACTTTCTCAGCCGACAGACTGGCTGTTTGAACTGATCTTCAAATCCGGGAGGAGGATTCATGTAGACTTCCTCCTCAAGTTCTCCATTGAGAAAGATATTCTTTACATCCAGTTGATGCAGAGACCAATCTCTGTTAACTGCAACAGATAACAATACTCGGATAGTATTGAGTTTAGCTACGGGAGAGAATGTCTCGGAGTAATCTACACCAAAGGTTTGAGTAAACCCTTTGGCAACTAACCTGGCCTTGTACCGATCAATGGTTCCATCTGACTTATACTTTAAAATGAAGACCCATTTGCACCCAACTGTCTTGTGCCCTTTGGGTAGGATGACTTGTGTCCTCAATCTCTGACCTGTTATGGAGGAGATGAGGTGTCTTGAGAAAAACGGAACTATATCGTGCTCTTCCAGACCGCTAGAATTCCCACTGTGATCAATAGTCTCCTTTACCTGGGTTTCATCTTCAGAAGTCTCCTTTACACCATCATCTCTAATATCACTTACATTTTCTGGAACAATTTTCGAATCACTATTCACCATCGTCTTTCCATCTGCTATAGTGGTGCTGTCAGCACCTTCTCCTCCCTTTTTCTCTCTGCATTCGTTAGTCTTAGCACAAGTATCAATCTCAATAATTTCAGGAATACACGTACCTGATGCCGGGTTTGATTCATGGACCAGAGCTGGAGCTGCGACAGGTGGCGCTGTTTCCTTCCTGAGATTCTTCCTATTGTATGTTATTCATGGGACTTGATTGGTAGGGAGGATAGGATGGACATATTCAGGAATAGGAGATGACTCTATAAGGGAACTGTATAGGTGGACCAGTTAGCCTCTTCATTGGATGTCTCCCCCTGAAGATGGCTAACGGGAAAGAAAGGCTGATCCTCAAGGAAGGTGATATCCATGGAAACAAAATATTTGTGAGAGGATGAGTGGTAACATTTATACCCACGCTGATGAAGCGGATACCCAACAAAGACGCATTTTTGAGCACGGGGGGTGAACTTTGTGCGGTTAGGACCATGGGAGTGAACCTGTCTCTTATACACATCTAGATGTGTATAAGAGACAGGGCAACACAGTCAAACACTCGAAGTGGTACATCGGAGATTAAACGAGTAGTTGGGTAGGACTCTTTCAAACAGTCTAATGGCTTTTGAAAGTTGAGGACTCGGGAAGGCATTCGGTTGATTAAGTGAGCGGTAGTAAGGATAGCATCTCCCCATAGGTAAGACTGGAAGGATGTGGATAGCATTAAGGACCTGGCAACTTCCACCAAATGACGATTTTTCCTTTCGACTACCCCATTTTGCTGGGGAGTGTAAGCACACGAACTTTGGTGGATAACCCCTTTGGATGCAAGGAAGTCCTGGAAGGAAGCGTTAAAGAATTCCCACCCATTGTCACTTCTCAAAATACCAATCCTGGCATTAAACTGGGTTTTCACAATGGCATAGAATTGTTGGAATATAGATAACACCTCGGACTTATCAGTGAGGAGAACGACCCAAGCAAGCCGAGTGTGATCATCTATAAAGGTGACAAACCAGCGTTTCTCTGTGGAGGTTGTGGTTGGTGAGGGACCCCAAACATCACTGTGAACTAATGTGAAGGATTTGGATGGTTTGTAGGGCTGGGAGTGAAAGGAGACATGACCCTATTTGGCACGAATACACACATCACAATTTAAAGAGACAAGGCTAGTCCTATAATCATTCCTAGAGGAAGCATCATCAGTGAGGAAGTAGAGTCCCCTATTATGCCTGTCTCTTATACACATCTAGATGTGTATAAGAGACAGTATAAGAGACAGAACCAGGCTAGTCCTATAATCATTCCTAGAGGAAGCATCATCAGTCAGGAAGTAGAGTCCCCTATCATGCCGGGCAGTGCCAATCTTCGTCCCCAAGCTCAGATCCTGAAATAAAATAGAGTCGGGTGAAAAAACTGCTTGACAATTCAGATCCTAATTCGTTCGTTACTGGCACTTGGACAACATGAAAGAAACTGATCAGAAGTATCAGTAAGGTGATCTGTCGCCCATGAGTCAACAGTCTATGGTTTTTTACCGTTAATACTAATAAGACCAAAAGACTGGATAGTACCTGACTGGACGATGGCACTGACTCCAACTGTATTTAGACTGGTTGTACTGTCTGCTGAGGGTTGATGCTGGGGGTTCTCATTCGTCGAGTCACTCACAAGGGCACGTCCAGGGGTTGATTTTTCATGTGATTGATGATGTTTACTATTCGGGGGCCGTCCATGTAACTTCCAACACTGGTCTTTTGTATGCCACGACTTTTTACAGTGCTCACAAACAGGAGTGGGCTTCTTATCACTATCGATGCTGGAGGACTTAGTGGCAAAAGCAGCAACATCTGTAGGGATAATTACCGGGTTATTCATTACACTTGATCTGTCTTCCTCCAGACGTATTTCTGAGAAAACTTCCATGAGAGAAGGTGTAGGGCGTTACCCCAGAATCCGACTCCGAACAGCATCAAACCTCAAATTTAGTCTAGCAAGGAAGTCATAGACACGGTTAGCTTCTTCAATTTTTGCATACTATGGTCCGTCATGCGCACATTTTCGGACTATCTCCCTACACAGATCCATCTCTTGCCACAAAAGAGCCATTTTATTGGAATAGGATGTTACGTCCATAGTTCCTTGCTTGCATTCATGTGCCTGTTTCTGTAACGTGTAGAGCTGGGATGCATTCTGCCTTTTCGAATAGAGTTGTTGTACAGCATCCCAAATATCCTTGGCAGTTGCAGCATAGAATAACGATCTGCCAATCTGGGGTTCCATACTATTAATCAGAACAGATCTCAACAACGAGTCTTCTCCCTTCCAGATTCGTTCCTGAGGGTCTCCTGATCCAGGCTTAGGTATCTCTCCAGTCAAGTATCCAAATTTATGACGTCCTTCCAAGGCCATTCTGATGGATTGGGATCAGGAAAAATAGTTCTGGCCATTCAGTTTTTCTCCGGTAATAAATCCTATAGAATTTTCCATGGATCCAGACAATATATGTAGTGGGTAAAATAGGGAAAGAATTTACCGGATTTTCAGAATATATTGATATGTTGTCTGATAAATCTTGAGAGTTTGTCCCAAGAACCGTTCCGAAATCGGCAGTCTGCTGTTGGAGATGGGCAAAACGCCGTTGGAGATCATTCGACCCTCGGCAAGGTTCATGTACAGACCCGACTGCTGGTGCCATCGGAGCAGACCGTTGGATCGAAGAGCCGATCGAAGTATTTGGGTAGAAGACCGACGCATAGGGTTTGGCCGACTTCTCCTGGGTGGACTCGGCCATGAAGGGCGTTGGGTTCGCCGGCTGGGTCATCACGATCGGTGGTTGTGCAGCTAAGTCATCGTGAAGGCAGGCGGTAGAATAGATTGGCTGGGTCTGGAAAGCCTTGGAGTCGCTTGAAATCGCGATCGGTGGCTGATCGGTTGGGTAATCTTGATGCTGCTTGGCTGGGTCATCGCGAAATCGTGCACCGGAATATGCCGGCTGGGTCTGGAACACACGGGTATCACGCGACTGAAGATGCGGCGGTTCGGCTGGGGAAGATCGTCTGGAGTTGGGTCAGCTGGGGTTGAAGTCCGATGGGATTTCCTCGGCCAAGGATGGGTGGCTGGAGCTAGGTTGGCTAAGGTTGAGGTCCGACACTGATTGGATGATTTTCGGTAGTGCATCTTGAAGGTACTGTTCCACGGCTTCTCGTACGGCTTTAGTGATGTCGGCGTTTATGGTCCCACTAGTTCCATGGAGTTTGTTGGAGGAGAATCTGGTCTATTCTCATCGATGGTGGCTAGGGCTTTGTTGCCATGCTCTGATACCATGTTGAAAAAGAGAGAAGGCAAGAGCACAAGATTTATATGGAAAACCCTAGATCAGGGAGAAAAAACCACGATTGAGACTGATTTTTTATTATTGAATTGATACACAAAGTACAAGAGAATAGGCCAAATAAATAGACTAGTGGGAAGCCCTAGGGTACATACAATTACTAAAATACCCCTAGGGTTACAAGCTGTTTTTTGACAGTATGAAATTACAAAAGGGCAATAAAAGCCGTGAGAGATTACATATTGCTTTTCCATTGTGATATAAGAGAAGTAAGATTGTAATCGTAATCACAAAAAAGGGGAGTAAAATTATACCAAGATAGAGAAGTATACAAAAGGTGATCTAAAAATAGAGTGAATTTCGTTTCTCTATCTTCAAAAGTACGATGATTGTGTTTGCTCCAAATGAGCCAAAAGAAGGCTTTGATGATGCAGGTCCACATGATCGCTTTCTCATTTTTGAATGGATGTTCGATAAGAAACATATTCAATAGGATGAGAGGGTCATTTGGAAAGGCCACATGGTAGTTGAAGCATGATAATATTCTCCACTAAAACAATTGTGCATAGTCACAAAAAACTAGGATGTGCATAATGGATTCGCCACATTGGTGACAAAGGATACACCAGCTGGAGGCAGACACGATCCATTGTGATGTAACCTAAAGGTGATAAAAGGAGAATTCTCTCCAAGAATCAAAATTTTGAATCTTTTATTAGAATGAATAAAGTGTTTCATACAAGAGGGAAAAGTTCCTATTTATAGAGTTTTACTACAAGTGAGGGTAAAAAGGGAATTAATCTAGAATATTACCTAATTACCCAATTAACCCCTATTCTTTTTACATCATTCTACCCCTCCAAAAAGAAAACTTGCCCTCGAGTTTTAAAGAGAAAAAAATTATGAAGCAAACAAAGAATGAAATAAACTTGTTCAACGGAGTATGACCAAACCAACCTCCTACATTTTGAACAAAAATATTATGATCAAAAGTATAAATTTGAGACAAAAAGTCTAATATTGCCATCAAAAGATGAACTTCTCCATCGGATATAAACCCAAAAAAGATGTCTCCTTCAAGCTCATTCAAAACCGTATTCAAAGGACCAATCACTAAAAAACCACCTTCCAAGGAAAATTGTTCAAGAATCATGTGTTCTTTATCATTCGCTTCAAGTTCTTTGACAGTTTGGTGATCCATTTCCACACAATCAGTGTGTCATTGTTCTTGTTCAATTTTTGCTCGATGTTTGATACTTCGTTTCCATCTTCTTCAATGGATTTTTCTTTTTTACTTGAAACTATTTCCAAATCAACATCTTCAAATTCTTGTTTTTCTTCAATTTTATCTTCAGGATTTTCTATTTGAAAATTTTCCAACCATGATTCTTTTGTTTTTCTTCGGTATATGAAATCAATCCGTTCTTGAACTCTTGCAAATGAATTGATAATTGATCAATATGTTGAGTCATTTTCCTCAATGAACGTTGGATTTCTTTTGTTGTTTTCTTTATTTCCTCCAATGCTATGAGATCTAAGTAGTCATTTTGTTGGATTCTTGAATATGTTTTAATCTCATGTTGGGTATAGGACTCATCCACTAATTCTCTTGAATCAACCTTTCTTGATCGTGTTTCATAACCAAAAGAGTAATTTTGAGTCTTGAACGTTTTTCTTGGACGGTAAAAATCCATTCTTGATGATTCTTTAATTCATCTAACTCCCAATCTTTACGTTGATATCTTGAAAAATGGATTTGATTGGATCGTTGGGTCCTTTTTCGATATTGTCGCCTTCTTATTCCGGCCCAAACCGTCCTTGAAACATCATCGGAATCACTAGAATCACTAGAATCAAATTTCCAATATGGATAATGATAGGTTCTTTGAGAAAATCGAGCATGGACAAAATTAGTGTGTTGAAATTTCTATTCGAAATAACTTGAGTCAGATTTCTAGCACTGTTTTTGGAAGTAAATTTGATTTTCTTCCTCATACCAATTGTTGTACTTTTTTCTTGGACGCCTTTTTTGGTCGATAATAGTCCATTCTTGCAAAATCTTGAAAAATCTTTGGTTTTTTCGTTCTTTCTTGGAATTCAAGGGTTCCCCCTAATTAGATGTTTGTTGTTTGTCAACGAGCACAATTCACAAAACTCCCTCTTGAGATCGACATTGTCAAGAGTTTCCCGGTCTTGCACCGACGGCAGTCAATCTTGGCCCAGGCGGTTGCTTTGATACCAATTGATGTAGCCTAAAGGAGATAAAAGGAGAATTCTCTCCAAGAATCAAGATTGTGAATCTTTTATTAGAATGAATAAAGTGTTTCATACAAGAGGGACAAGTTCCTATTTATAGAGTTTTACTACAAGTGAGGGTAAAAAAGGAATTAACCTAGAATATTACCTAATTACCCAATTACCCCTATTCTTTTTACATCACATTGGGCCTTTTTGATAAGAACATTTGCCGTGTTAATACTACCATGGCTAGCCTCCCACAGAAAGAATCAATTTTTTGTTGGAATGGCACCTTTCCAGATGTTCTTATAAAGGTGTTCATTCTGTTTGTTACCACTTGAGGCAAGAAGTTGCGTGAGCGACTTAGTGGTAAATAGACCAGACCTATCTAATTTCCATTTCCATTTTTCATCCATGGAGTGGTCATTAGGAGGCAGAAGTAGAGAGAAGAGACCATTCAAGAATCTCTTCTTCATTAAGATTTTGCCGCAAACCAAGGTCCCAAGATTCGTATTCCAAATTCCAGCATTGTGCAATGGTGGCCTCCTTTTGATTAGAGAGAGCAAATAATCTAGGATAGGCAATTGTGAGGGATGAATCGCCGACACAACTGTCATTCCTAGGATGTGGATGCACCATTGCCGATAACATGGACAATATTATTATGGATGAGATTAATCTGCTTTGCAATGTACCCAGGAGCCCCTAGATCTAAAGTTCTCCCCCAATACTTTTAGAAAACATTGGGGGAGAACTTTTGATCACTTGGGGCCTGGGGTCCCTGATTGAGTGGGTGGATATGAATGATTGGATTATTAGATACCCAAGGTGCCATAGAGATGGGTATTGCCTTTGACGTTACCATGGCCTTTGCTCTGCAATCAGTTGTATGAAGTGTGTATTTCTTGATATTGAAGGTTTGCAATTTCAAGATGCTTTTGTGGATATAATGAATCTAGAAGTTATGATTGAGTGGTGCAGGATGCTGAAGGTGGATAATATTTATAAGGCTTGTCAAACTTAGTGAATTATTGAACTGTAGAAATTCAATGTTTGCCTGTGGCTATAATTTCCGTGTAATAGGTTCATCATAGTTGATCATTATGTATTGAGCTGATTGTGCATAATTGGATCAGTTTTGATCTTCATATTGAGATGATTTTAATGTGAGGGCTTGCTTTTTTACTATGTATCCCTTACGTATAAACATATGATAATGTCTTAGTTTTGCCTCTGTGATATAGAGACGGGACATCAATTATACTTTCAGATGATGTTGGGCAGCTATATATATTAAGCACAGGGCAGGGAGAATCCCAACAGGATGCCAAGTATGATCAGGTACTTGAGTTGATTGATATTTTGTTGAGCACTACTTTTCTTCCTTCATGATCATGTGTCTTGCGAAATTTTTGAATACTTTTTGTCTTGCCTTTACTGCAGTTCTTTCTTGGTGACTATCGCCCACTTATTCAGGATCCTTCCGGCAATGTAGTTGACCAGGTAGGAAAACTTTGTGCGATATGTTGTTATTAAACTTGTTATGAAGCAATTTCTACTAGTCTGTGATAATTGCTCCTGTAAGCTTTTCGTACAAGTTTTTTAATATAAACAAATTGCTTTCATTGAGAAAGAAGGAAAGAGAACAAAGACATACAAAAAACCAACCAAGCCCACAAAGTTTTTTAATATAAACAAATTGCTTTCATTGAGAAAGAAGGAAAGAGAACAAAGACATACAAAAAACCAACCAAGCCCACAACAATCTCGTTAAAGAAAGGGGTTCCAACTAAGTAAAATGTTACTGAGGGAATAATTTTGTTTCGAAAGATGAAACACATTTTGAGTGAAATATACTATCACTGAAGTCGCCACAAAATGTTTGTGAAAATAGAATTGTCTCAGCAACTTGATCAGGAAACCGAGAAGAAAAATCTTAATAAGCCATACACTAACTAAATGACATGACAAAATATATGTTGTAAATCAAAAACATAACATAGGGAACCCTTAAAAAAGATGCTACCGGATTTAATCGACTTCCTCCATCTTGCTACCCTCTGCATCAGCATCAGCATCCTCAAGAGGAGGCATTTCAGAATCGCCCTCTCCAACATCCTCATCAATGCTTAATCCAAGCTTCAACATCCTGTGAATTCTGTTTCCAAAGGTGTTCGGGTCATCGAGGCTGAAGTCGGAAGTTAGAAGAGAAGTCTCGAAAAGGAGGATAACAAGGTCCTTAACAGATTTGTCTTGTCAGCATCAACCCTCTTTCTGAGCTCTTCCATGATGGGGTTCTCAGGGTTGATTTCCATAGTCTTCTTGCTTGACATGTAACCTGCCATGCTATTGTCCTTCAATGCCTCAGCTTTCATGATTCTTTCCATGTTGGCTGTCCACCCATATTCACCAGTTACCAAACAGCAAGGAGAATCCACGACACGGTCAGAAACAACAACCTTCTCAACTTTGTCACCCAAAACATCCTTAATCACCTTGCATAGCCCCTCGAACTTCTCCTTCAAAGCTTCCTTCTTCTTCTTTTCATCTTCACTCTCATCAAGTTTCAGACTTTCCTTGGTTGCTGATACAAGCTTCTTACCATCAAATTCCTTCAACTGACCAACTGCATAGTCATCCATTGCATCAACCATGAACAGAACTTCGTAACCCTTCTTCTTGAGCTTCTCAAGGAAAGGAGAGTTTTCTACTGCTTTCTTGCTTTCACCAGTGATGTAAAACTTAAAAGATATCAGTCTGGCCTTCCTTCATTCTGGTCACATAATCATTCAGGCTTGTCAACTCGTCACCACTCTTGGTGGAGTGGAAACGGAGAAGTTCAGCAATCTTAGGCCTCTTCTGGGAATCCTCGGGGATACCAAGCTTCAAGTTCTTGGAGAAGGCCTCATAGAACTTGTTGTAGTCTTCTTTGTTCTCAGCAATCTCAAAGAAGAGCTCAAGGCACTTCTTCACCAAGTTTTCATGGATGGCCTTCAAGATCTTGTTCTGCTGCAGCATTTCTCTAGAAATATTGAGAGGAAGATCCTCAGAATCGACAATACCCTTAACAAAGCCAAGGTATTCAGGAATCAATTTCTGACAGTTGTCCATGAAGACACGGCGAACATACAACTTAATGTTGTTTGGCTTCTTCTTTGTGTCAAAGAGATCAAAAGGAGCCCTCTTGGAAACAAAGAGGATAGCCTTGAATTCCAATTGACCTTCAACAGAGAAGTGCTTTATGGCTAGATGCTCCTCCCATTCGTTGGTAAGGCTCTTGTAGAAAGCAGCATACTCTTCCTTTGTAATCTCTTCTGGCTTCCTCATCCAGATAGGCCTCTGTTTGTTCACCAAGGACCACTCATGGGAAACTTCCTTGATCTTCTTCTTCTTTTCTTCCTTCTCCTTCTCTTAATCAACTTCCTCAACCTTTCCTTCCTCGTCCTTCTTCTCTTCCTTATCTTTGTCATCAGAGATTTCCTTCTCAATGGTCTTCTCAACCCAGAGAGAAATCGGGTAGCTAATGCACTCAGAATGCTTCTTGTTCAAATGCTTAAGACGATGCTCCTCAAAGTATTCAAGCTGATCTTCCTTGAGGTACAGGCCAAGATTCTCACCAGATGTGTCCCTGGTGACTGTGAAGGAATCCCCAGCTTGGGACTCCCATACATACTGCTCATCATCATTGTGTTTAGTTGTAACAATAACCTTCTCAGCCACAAGGTAGGCCGAGTAGAAACTGACTCCAAACTGTCCAATCATGCTCACATCAGCGCCAGCTGCAAGAGTTTCCATGAACTCCTTGGTCCCAGATCTTGCAATGGTACCAAGATTGTTCACTAAATCAGCCTTGGTCATTCCAATACCATTGTCAATAATCGACAATGTATTGTTTGCCTTATCAGGAATGATGTGAATAAAGAGCTCAGGCTGAGCATCTAGCTTGCTCTTGTCAGTCAAACTCTCAAATCGGATCTTATCTAGAGCGTTAGAGGAATTGCTGATAAGTTCTCAGAGAAAGATCTCCTTGTTGCTGTAAAAGGTGTTGATAATGAGACCGAGAAGCTGATTAATCTCAGCCTGGAAGGCAAATGTTTCAGTATCTGCCATTGCTGAAGACGTTGATCGAAGATCGAAGAAACAGAGAAATGGAGGAAATCGTAAACGAAAGCTTTAAAGAAGTCAAACCCTAAAGAGAAACATGAAACCACACCAAGGACCAAACAATACTCGGGTCCCTTTTCATACCTCTAAATAGTAAACACTCTTGTTCCTCTAACCCCAAAAGGTCCCATAACAAAGCACACCTTTGCAAATCATAACCTCTCTTAGGAAGGCGGATGGTGGAGGAACTCTATGATTGTTGCTCTAATATTCCTCAGCTGAGCTATCACAATACTAAACAAACTCCTAAAAAAATTAATTCCACACAGATCGCGCAAATTAATAGCTCTAGAGAAGGTGGTTCATATCTTCCTCTGCCTTCCAAAGGAATCATTAATGAGGCCATCTTCTTTGAGAGCCTATCCAAAATGTTCACATAAACAAATTAAATGCTCCCTGGTATTTTTTAGTTATCTTCCTTAAAAAGTCGTTTAGTTTTTTATTTTTTGATTTGGTCGGTGAGTTTGGTCTCCTTTTCTTTCGGGTTAGTCGTTGTTTGACTAATAGGGTAGCGACTGATGTTATCTCTTTGTTATCATTGTTGGGGGAGTTTAACTTTAGGTGTGGGAGAAAGGATATGTGTGTCTAGATCCTTTACATGTTGGAAAGCTTCTCTTGTAACTCTTCTTTCGCTGGTTGGATCTTTCTTGTGCTAGAGTCTATCTTTTCTGGATTTAGGTTCCAAAGAAAATGAGATTCTTTGCTTGGCAAGTTTTACACGGGCGGGTGAACACTTTGGATTGGTTTTTGAGGAAACCTACGTTAGTGGGTCCTTTTTGTTGTATTCTCCATCGAAAGGCAGATGGAGACATGGATCACATCCTCTAGAGATGCGTGTTTGTGCATTTGGTTTGGAATTTGTTCTTCTAGACTCTAGATGTATGGTTTGTGCTCACTTGTTAGAGGGGACATTAGTGTTATGATCTGGGAGTTTCTCTTCCATCCGACCTTGCTTGAGAAAGGTTGCTTCTTGTGGTTGGTAGGGGTGTGTGCTGTAATGTGGAATCTTTGGGGAGAAAAGAACAACCGAGTGTTTAGAGGGTTGGATAAGGAGTCTAGTGATGTTTAGGCTCTTATTAGGTTTTATGTTTCTCTTCGGTCCTTCAACTTCATTTTTTTTTTTGTAATTATTCTATAAGTACTATTTTGTTTAATTGGACCCCTTTTCTACAACAGGGTTCCCTTGTACACCCTTGTACTCATTCATTTTTCCCATGAAATTGGTTGCTTTAAAAAAAAAAAAAAGTCTGTTGTTCCTTTTCTTTTCTTTTCTTTTGTTCTTTGCTCTCATTTAAATTCTTATGATACTTTATCATACTGATTGTGCCAATATTTGATTCAGGAAACCCAACTCAGTACTTACAGAAGGAATTTGCAAGATCTTCTTTCTGACTCAGGTTTCCCTCTTCTCTAACTGATGTTGGTATATGGTTTCAGTTTGGTATTAATTCATTTTGTGTTTGTTGCTTGTGTGATGAAAAATGGTAGGCATGATACCCTATCCAGAGCCTTATCAGACTGCATACCAGCAAAGACGTTTAGGAGCTATGGGTCTTGAGTGGCGTCCTTCTTCTCTAAAACTTTCTGTTGGGCCTGACTTCAATCTCGATCCAGATTACCAATTACTGCCTTTGGCAGACTTGGACATGTTGATTGAACCATTGCCTGATATTGTGGATGCAATGGACTGGGGACCAGAAAATGAAGTACAAAGCGAGGATACCGATTCAGAGTACAATGTCACTGAAGATTATTCTAGTGGCGGGGAGCAAAGAAGTCTAAATTCAAACTGCTCAACGGATCCAGAATGCAGCTCCGACGACACAGGGATTGATGATGCTCCTGCTGATGGTCTTCGAAGATCAAAAAGGAAAAAACAGAAAGCAGACGTGAGTATTGTATATCCTTCCTCTGAAGCTCTCTCTTTGCAAATAGATATATTAATTTTCGCCAAATTAAGATCCTTTTCCATCTTTTAATATTTTCCTCTGAAATAGAACCCTTTCCTTCATATTTTTGATATATTCTTTCCACCTACATTTCAGATGGAAGTTATGACTTCTTCAGGAAGGCGTGTTAAAAGACGAAATATGGATGAGTATGAAGGCGATACTGTCAGGAGTTCCAGAAGTCGGAAGTCAAAATCTGGCCATAAGCCTTCCAAAAAGAAATCAGCTTCCAAGTCAAGACCTCAAAGAGCGGCTGCACGTAATGCCCGCAATTGGATATCATCATTTAAGGGAAAATCTACAGATGGAGAAGAAGAATACGAATCGGGAGGTGAATGCTCAGAAAGTGAATCTACATTAGAAGATTCAGACATTGAGAGTGATGAATATGAAAGATCATTGCAAAACAGAAATAAGCATTTGAAAGGTAAAGAAGTATTCTTTGATGGAGCTGAGGAGATCAGAAAATCGCTTGATGTTTCTGAATCTCGCGTAGATGCTGGAAACAGAAAGAAGTTGATTCTGAAATTCTCCCTTAAGAATCCAAATAAGATTGATCCTCCTTCAAACACGGCCGTTACTTGTTCCAACATGGCCGATGTGGCTAGCTCATCGTCAAGATCACCAAAGGAAGTTATTGAAACCAGTCAGAATCTTATGAGATCTGAGAGGCAATTTGTTAATATTGATGGACATTCTGATCTGACTGTGGTCTACACAAATGGGAACATAAGATGGGGAGGGTCCAGGGTTCGCTCGTCCAAGCGCATAAGATTTGGGGATACTGCGCCTTCTAATGCATATGCAGTATCTACTTCACTTCCCAATGGCGATCATAATGAAAATGAGAATGCAGTTCATGAGTATTTAGAACGAGAAAATCATTTTGGTGCACCATCCCCCCATGCAAAGGTGCAGAATTATTCTGCAGATGAAACGGACACAGTATCTCCCACAAATTTGAAGGATGAGGATGATAATGCTTCTGGGCATTCTCAGGAGATGGTTAATGGTGGAGAGCTTAAATGTGTTGGCAACAGCAAGTCATGTCATCATGATGATTCAAGTCATTTGAATTTTATGTTTTCTTCAGACGCGACCACCACATCAATACAAAATGGGACTCCTGCTCCTGAGCAAACTGAAAATATTGCACCAATGTGTACAAAGATAAGGTTCAAGACTATTTCCTTGGATCCTGAACATTCGTTGAGGCATAAAATAGAATCCTTTGATGAAAGCTCAAAGAATGATGAATACAATACAGTATCTGGAAGCCCTCAGCATCTAAATGGGCTACAAGATAGTATCAAGAATGAAACTTATTCTGATCTTAGAAATGATTGCTCACAAGATATGGACATTGGAATGGATGAAAAACCAGTTTCAACCTTATGCAACTCATCAGAGTTGCAAGCAGTTGAGACAAACAAAATGTACACTGCAGTTTATAGAAGATCCAAGTCAAACAAAGGAAAGAGCAATATAGATAGCAACGGTTGTGGCTCAGGAGAACATGCCTTGGGCAACAGTAGTCTACCTGCTGAAGCAGACAATCATAAAATTATGCTTCGGAAGACACGATCTTTAAGGTTTAAGGATTCCTCATATGATCTAAATAATGTGGTTGATGATCTAAAATCAGACGAAGATCAAGAACTTGAACAGAGATCAAGACGTTCTGGAAATTCTTCTGTGAACAGATCTCATATACCAAGTGAAGAGTGGGGATCGAGCTCAAGGATGACAGGCGGATCCAGATCCACTCGAAACAGAAGGGGTACTTTTACTCAAGACATAAATCCAGTAGACAGAAGGAAGTCGGTTCAATATGCCAGAAAAGGATCGTGGTTAATGATGCCTGCACATGAGGGTGGCTCCAGATATATTCCCCAACTTGGAGATGAAGTTGCGTATCTTAGGCAGGTAAGTACATGAATGGTTTCCTGCAGCTTGATTTCTACATTCCTTTTAATATTTGGTGCTAATTAATTGATTATTAACGAAACGTGAATACTTTCCTGACAGGGCCATCAGGAATACATAGATCATTGTTGTGCAAATTACTGTCACACAAGAGACATGGGACCTTGGACCTCAAACCGAGGAACCATACGAGCTGTTGAGTTCTGTAAGGTTGTGGAGCTTGTTTATTCAACTTCTGCAGGTTCTGGAGATAGTTGCTGTAAAATGCTTCTCAAGTTCATAGATCCTACTTCTCATGTATTCCTCCAATCTTTCAAGTTAACTCTTCCCGAGTTGACTAGTTTCCCTGACTTCTTAGTTGAAAGAACTCGGTTTGAAGCTGCAATGCAGAGGAATTGGACGTTCAGGGACAAGTGCAAAGTGTGGTGGAAAAATGACGTTGGAGTCGATGGTAGTTGGTGGGATGGTCGAATTGTCTCTGTGCAGGCAAAATCTTCAGAGTTCCCAGAAAGTCCTTGGGAGAGGTACACAATTAAGTATAGGAGTGATCCTGCTGAACCACATTTGCATAGTCCTTGGGAGCTGTATGATACTGTTACTCAGTGGGAACAGCCTCGAATAGATGATGAAAACAAATCAAAGTTGTTAATGGCCATTGACAAATTAATGTCACCCTCTATGCAGGTAGTCTGCTTATTCACGGTTTATAATGTTTTATCTGATTATATACATCATATGGTCGGCATGTCCTGATTTCGTCCTTAAAATCCCAGGGTCGTTATGGGATCCAAGATTTGATGCTTCTCTCACGGAAGACACAATACAAGAACAGGTAGTTCAATAAAGCCATTTTTTGATCATTTTGTTGATCCATCATGTTGATCCTCTATAAACCACTGTTCCCTACTCCCGAGTAATTTACTCAACAGATCCTTATCTATGATTTTGGCCTCTTGTACATTTATAGGTTTCCTGTGCCATTGTGCCTTGAGATAATCCAGGAAAGATTACAGAATGATTACTACCGAAGCTTGGAAGCTTTGAAGCATGACTTCATGGTAATGCTGTCGAATTTTGAGTCATTTGTGGCAAAGAATGAAGACATGTCGAAGAAAATTAGACGCTTGTCGGATTGGTTTGATCGCAACATATCACCTTTATAGTTTCTTGTAAAATACCTCTTAGCATTCAAAGAATTTTGGTAGAAATTATTGGCCAAAGTTAGGTTGAAGAAGCCCACTTGGGTTATTTCTCCTGTATGTAGATAATTCTTTTTCCCTATTTGATTAAACAACGCCTTTCATTTATATTCTTAGATAATCTCTCGATGGAAGATTTGAGGTTTACTAGGAAATTATAGAGGGAAAGAGGGGAGGTTGCCATTTTCCACCCGGATTAATTTGTGTATACAGGTATATTTGACATCCACGGCAATAACAAATGAAATCTCAGTATTGAGCATTCCCAATTTCTGCTTTGGTTAATGCCCAAAAAATAAAACACTTATCGATTTGTTATATACTTTTACAGAAAAGAGTTGGACATCAACAATTGTAGATAGATACCGATAGAAGTCTATTGGTATCTATTAATGATTGGAATTGATACAAGTCTATCACTGATGGAAACGGTTAGAAGTCTATTAGTGTTTATCAGGGATGGAAACTGTTAGAAGTCTGTCACTGATAAAGGTTGATAGAGTCTATCAGTGTCTATTAGTGATGGAAACTGGAAACTGTTAGAAGTTTGTTACTGATAGAAGTTTATCAATATCTATTAGTGATAGAAATTGATAGAAATCTATCATTAATGCTATCAGTGATAGAAATTTATACAAGTCTATCTGATGTAATATGATTGGAATAATTTGGTAATTTCAAATTAATCTTAGTTAATCCTTGATTAATTACATTTTAATTACTCAATTAGTTTTTAATCTCTCTTTTTGGTATCCTTTTAGGATTCTTCTAATTCTTTCTAAATAAAGAGTCACCGTCTTGTATTAGACAACTTTTGATTCATAATAAAAACTTTGATTTGATTCTTGAAGAAAGTTCTATTATCTCTTTAGGCCATACTAATTTGGTATTAGAACAACTAACTTCTTGAAAAAAGTTCTTTTATCTCCTTAGGCTATATTAATTTGGTATCAGAGCAATCGTCTGGGACGAGATTGATTATCGGTGGAAGACTGGGAAACTCTTGACGACACCGATCGCAAGAGATAGCTTCATGGACTGTGCTCGGTGCCAAACAACAAATCTGATTAGGAGGAACCCTTAAAATTCCAAGAAAGAAGGAAGAAATCGAAGATTTTTCAAGATTTTGCAAGAATGAACTATGATCGATCAAAGAAGGCATCCAAGAAAAAATACAACAATTGCTATGGGCAAGAAAATCAATTTCACTTCCAAAAATAGTGTTGGAATTTTGATTCAAGTGATTCATAAGAAGAATTATCACATACTAATTTTACCCATGCCCGATTTTCTCGAAGAACCTATCATTAGAGGTGGCAATTCAAACTGCAAAAATTGAACTGTTTCTAAAAATCTAACAGAAAGTTTAGTGAAACTAAAAAATGCGGTTTGGTCTGATTTGAAGAAATTTTGGAACCGAATTAATTCGGTTCGGTTCGGTTTCAATTTCGAAAATCGAATTTGAAACCGAATCGAACCGTTTTTAACTTATATATATATATACTTATTTATTTATATATTTAAAGAAAGAGTAAAACCGAATTTGAAAGCGAACCATTTTTAATTTAAAGAACAAAATTGAATTTAAAACCAAATTGAACCGAATCGTTTTTTAATTAAAAACATATAACATAGTTTTTTTTAAAATACCAAAACCAAATTTAAAACCGAACCGAATCACATATATGTGGTTTGATTCGGTTTCACGTATTAGAAAATTCGGTTGTCAAATCGAACCAGTCTGAACCGTTTCCACCCCTACCTATCATTATCCACAATGAAATTTTGATTCTAGTGATTCTAATGACTCCGACTACATTTCTAAGATAGTTTGGGATGGAATACGAAGTCGAAAATATCGACAAACGGCTCGATCCAATCAAACTCGTTTTTCAAGAAACCAACCGACAAGACTTTAAGAACCTCAAGGAATAATTAAAGATTTTTCAACAAGAAACCAACATTTTAATCATCCCATTAGAGTTTTAACCAACACTTGGCTAGATTCTAGAGGTCAATTCCCAAGATATTTGATGGAAGATTCAGAATCTTCGGATGAAGCCTTTGTGAAGCATCATGAAAACTTGAATATGGCTTGAAGAAGATGATATTATGATCAAAGAACACCTAAAAATCACTCCAATACCAATTTGGAAGTCGAAACATTTTCAAGAAAACCGAATTATTCAAATAAAAACATCTATCATAAGGATTTTCGCAAGGGATGGAATTTGGGATCTTTTGGGGTAAGTTCAAGAAAGGCATAATAATATTCTTCAAGATTTTCCAAGAAACCTTCAAGAACTACATTTAAGCACTCAAGAAGATCAAGAATTCAACTTAACAAGTTGTGAAAATATACTATAAACAAATAAAAAGGAAAGACATAGAGATTCAAGACTTGTGTATGAAAGAATTGAAAGCAAACAGGTTGAGATGGTTCAATTGTGAAGGCCATGATAGGTGAAGAAGAAAAAAATCAGTGGCGATTGAGGAAAAAATTGCGTTGGAAGAAAAAAAAAATTGAAGGAGCTGACGTGGAGATTGCACAACTTGAATCAGATGAGGAAGACCAATTGATTGAAAATTTGAAAATCAAAGATGGAGATGTTGAGAACGAAGAAGAAATACTCTATAGAAATGAAGTCAATAAAACAATTTCGAAATCAAGGCTTGTTCAACCAATTTTGAATGAAAAATCTAGGGAGAAAATTGAGAAAAATATATTTTTTGCAATTGATTCATTGTGCGAAGGAGGGAAAATCAAACTTGTTACAAAACACGCAAGGAAGACAATGATGGAAAATTTGCAAGCAAAGGTTTTTTCTTTATCGATCAAGCACAACCCATCTATTTTAAAGAAGTTACTTGAGGATATTGGGCTACATTAGTTTATTTATTTATTTATTTTTTTGAAAAGAAAACGGATCATTATATTATAAATTAGAGAAATGAGCTAAGGCCCATAGTACAAGAGGGTTATACAATGAGCAAAGCAAGCAAATACTAAGACTACTTTAGGATCAGGAGGCGCACCCGAGCACTCAACTAGGTTGGCACCCCCTTAATACCCTCATCACATCCAATGGGCTACACTAATTTATCAATTTCGCTTTGTGTTTTTCAAGGAAGAGGATACTAATTTTTAGGCTCTTTTATGCCAATTTTCAACATCTTTGGAGAAATCACTAATTTAGAAGCTTCGGCATGTTCATGATCTTAAGAGGCAATTTTTAGTGGGAGTATTTTGCAATCATCAAAAGAAGCATCCTTGCAACAATGACTCATTTACAATTTTCATTCCACCTTTTTAAACTCGAGGACAAGTTTCTTTTGGGCAAGAGAGAATATGATGTAATATGATTGAGATAATTTGGCAAATTCAAATTAATCTTGGTTAATACTGGATTAATTACATTTTAGTTACCCAATTAGCTTTTAGTTTTTTTTTAGACATCCTTTTAGGCTTCTTCTCATTCTTTATAAATAGAGAATTTCCCTCTTGTATTAGTCAACTTTTGATTAAAGACTTTAATTTGATTCTTGAAGACCACTATCATTAATAGAGATAAAAGTCTATCAATAGCTTATCTGTGAAAAATTTTATTTTAGTCCCTCATTCCATTTAGTAAAAGTAAAAAAAAAAAAAAACTGTTAATGTTTAACTTCTCCAAAAAAAATTGGTTAGACTTTCATGGATAAGTTTTGAAAAGATAATTCATATGGTCGTTGAAGCAAAATTATTGTTTTATTTTACAAAATTCGATAAGAATTAACATAACTAAATTTGAAATTTATTGAAAGAAAGCATAAAAATTTAAACTTAGAACTTTGAAATGAAATTATATGAATTAAAATAAAACAAATGCTTTGACAAGTGATTTTAACTAGAATCACTTTCAAACATGCTACTAGACAAGTAAATTAGCATTGTTCCAGCACATCCCTGCGAAGTTAAATTGAGCAATTGAGAATTTGAGAAGTTGCAAAGTTAATGACCCTCATCAACCCACATAGACAATTCAGTACAATTGTAAACCCCATGCAAAAAACTACGTTTTCAAGCATAAGATGGTTAAAACATTTGGTGTGCCAATAAAACCTCGATTGCATAAGGGAAATATTCAGCATGTATTCGATATCAATCTCTCCATCTGTGACCGCAATTTGGATTGCAGCAAACGAAGAACAATGTCATACCTTCCTCCCCTCTGGCAGTGGCCTGCCAATAGACAACGCAATGACATCAAGGTTAAATACACGTACAGACATGATGAAATTATATAATTTCGAATTTGTAACCTCCAAGCAGCTTGACAAAATATCCAACACAATTACACAAGCAAACTAATAGGTCAGATTTCTCATTCAAGAAAACCTTATCAGTATTCACAACCGTATTAAGGTGGTGATGATGTAAAATGTAAAACAGAGCCAACTAAAATTTATGGGAGTTGAAAAGAACAAAGCATGTGTAGGAAATTTCTAATGATGATAATCGAGAGAATAGAGGAAAATAAAGTTCAAGCCTCCCTAAACACGGTTTGGAAGCAAAAAGGAAGTGGACCTGGAAGAAAACAGCTTCTCCATGGTTGCATTGAGCACATCGGACAGCTTTAGTCCGAGGGAGAGTTGGATCAGCTGCAACATCTTGGAGAACTTGAGTGCGTTCCCCTACAGCATGGTGAATCTCATTCCTATAGACGCAGTTATTGTCAGCGACTTCCTGTAAACAAAATTTTTATTTTTTTTTTTTAAAAAATGAACATTAACCGGCAGAATAAGTAAGGAGGAAACTATCAATATCTAGAAACAAAACATGTCAATACACAGAGAAAAGTATACGTAAGTGAGAGGAGAGGACAGCAGCAAAAAAATATGGGTACGTATATTTCCACTCCCATCAATGGGGTGATTTTGTTGCAATTCTATAAACAAATAAATAAGGTACAATTATGGTTAAAATATCAATCTTAGAATACAAAAGCAGGTCTATCTTTCAGTAGATGGAAATAAAAATTTCTTTCGTTACACGAAAAGCAGAAAGGAAGTTTTCAACAATGATGCAACAAGAAAACATACACTGAATAAAAGATCAGAAGATATGCAATTCAATTGGTAAAGAACGAGGCTTAAAACCTTCCATTCTTCCACCATAGGTAACATACCAAGGAATTTAAGAACACAAATAAATACAACAGAAGTGAGGAATCAAAGGCAACTCGTGAAAATTAACTTGGACAATTTCCTGATCTCCAGGAGTGAGATAACACACTAATATCAAAGAAAAATTAAAATCAAACTTGCAACCTTCAGAATTAAATAAGTAATATATATTATCCTAATAATTTTATAAAGGCTGAATTAATTACCCCAACAAAGGTTACACTCGCTCTCCTAGATTAAATGAAACAAGAGGTCGTTTCTACCATTTTTTTCGAATTATATTCACAGTTTTACATGCATATCTTCAACTAAGGACTGTAAGGATCCGTTACCATCTCATTAACAGATGATAACTAGTTAAACCATAATGTTCATAAATCTTCCCTTCATGAACTTTATTGAAATGAAAATGGACTACAAAAACAGCCAAGAACAAAGGGTCCATCCAATTTCAGAGAAGGGTAAGCTAAAAAACAGAGATAATATGACCCCATAAGGAAAACTTTAGCACAGGGTGACGAACTAAAGGGGCAACCTCAAGCATTTAAGGGCATAATCATGAATCAGGTCCAAATAACCTTATCCTAGGTCAAAACTACAACAAAACAAGACAATTCACATTAAAAAAACAAATTGATATATGATATTAACTACAGAAAGAAAACCATAACAAAGGGTTTCACCAGAGACCAGACAAAATTACAAAGAGAGAGTACCGTGCTCGTAAGTCGAAACTATTATACAATAGAAATGAAAGGTTAACTAACAAACCTAAGATGTTCACAACATCAGAATAAAAATATGAAAACAAAAGAAAAAGAAAAAGGTACTTGGTGATCACAGTTGCGACACGCATAGAGAAGAATCTTCTCATCTCTATCCTCCTTCGGATAGAGAATGTTGTTACTGCAACATAACAATTTCAATGATTACAAAATTTTCCAAAAACCTAAATTAATCAACACAGGAGTGTGTGATTATGATAATGCATACCATTCCCGGCAAAACTTCATGGTACTCATCTTGCAGAAGGTGGAAAAACAGAAAACCCTGAGCTAAATAATGATAAGTAAAATTTCTCCTAGGGTTTTAGCAGCTGAGAATCAGAAGGAATCTGCGGGATAATCTAGGAGTGTATGAAAGAAAAGGAGAGATTTTAAGTGTGAAGTGAAGAGTGTAAGGAAGAAGAGACGATCCCAAATCGCCTACAGTTCTAGAAACGTCGATCAGGCGTAAGAGAAGAGTTAAGACTTTTGTTCCAATGGCGGGAGAAACTACAGAACTTGTAAATGGGCTTCGAATTCCACAGCCCAAATCAAAATTTGGTAGTCCACTAAAATAGGGGGTAATTAGACTATATTATAACCAAAACTATCAGCTAATAATAAAAAATTATTATTCACGACAAAATGCAATTTTGATCCCTAAGTTTGGAGTTATGTTTATTTGATTTTTGAGGTTTCAAAATATACACTTTAGTCTCTAAGTTAGCAAAATGATTCTAAACCGTCTCTTAATTTTTTAAGCTAATGAAATGAGATTATTTAAATATCGTGGATGAGATGACAAGACTACTTCGTTTAATTACTAGCAAATTTTATTTGATTGGTTAAAAAATAAATTAAAGTTCTATTTTTTTAAAAAAATAAAATAATAAGTGAAAATTAAAAATAAGTAGGTGATTATCTATTTAATGTTTTGTTCTAAAAATAAGTAAAATGTTGCTATGTAAAAAAATTATTTAATTATTTTCATATATTGGATTAAAATCAACCGTTCAATTTCAATTTTTAACCGTCTATTCTTCTTGTCAACGCTACGTTGGACTCGTGGCATACAACCGAAACGACTCCCACTAGATAGCCGCCCCTTTCTCTCTTTTTACAGCCTCGTGGACGGACGAAAGAAGGGAAGTTACAGAACGGGGCTGTGAAGGCTCACGAATTAGGAAAGTTTTTCTTTCTAAGGTACTTAAATATTAATTTTAGGAGTTGTTTAAAATAAATTATCTAAAAAATTATAAAAGTAAATAAAAGAAAAATTATTTCAATTGATAGAAGAGTATCTATTGATAACCGTAAATTTTGCTATATTTAATTTGACATAATCGGTTATACCCAACTACAGCTTAGCGAAATTCCCAAAAAGCCTGGCCCACGCGCGACCCATCCTTGTGTGCGACCCGTGATTAATCGGCAGCCCAAGACCTGGATTTCTTCCTTCCAATGGCTTAGTCGACTTCATCTTCTTCTTCTTCCATCCCCTTACCCTCGACCAAGGAGTGAAATCTTCTACTGGCGGAATAAATATTACAATTACAATCAACAAAAACTCGTCAGAATCGATTCCCGATCACTTCACTTTCAGACTTTCTTCCTTAAATTAAACCCACAATTTTTCTTAAAAAATCGCCTAATTAAGGGTTGACTCTAGGGATGTGAACCTCCAATTCACAGTAACGAGTCAAATGTGTGTTGAAAAATTCTGTTCTTAGACGAATAAATTGAGAAGTTTCCGTTGGGTTGAAGCTTCTTCTTGATAATATTGATGATGATGATAGTCAAGGCCGCTTTCGAAGCAGGTTGTGGTCTTGGATTCCTCGAAATTTAAGGATGGAGTAGTGATACGTAGGGTTGATTTGGCTGGAAAAGTGGGCGTCAAGCGGAGATTGTTGGTATTTGGCGGATGATTCCTCTGTCGTTCAGTTGGTGCTTGGTGAACACTATCATCGTCTATCACGATATTCAAACACTCTATATCAATGATATATAGTGAGATTATTTTGAAAAGTTTCTCTATACTTGTTGACAATCAACTACTTAAATTTATAAAATTAACATGTTTGTCTTGATTATCTTATTCTTGATAGATACTTATTAGATAATGTTCTTGTTGGCAGTTGATGTAGATAATGTTTTCTTGATTGTACATAGTTGCAATGACTGATGGACACTGATAGTTGTTTATCGCTGTCTATCGGTAGTGATAGACTACTATCATTTACTATGAGATAGACACAAATAGGCATCTATCTATGTCTATCACAATGATAAAAGTTTACCTATCCCTTGCTTGTAGAAGTTCAATTACCCCTAGTTGTTTATGGTTCATAGTCTATATATACAGTGATATGTTCATAGTCTATATACCTAGTGATAGACAGTGATAGTTGTCTATCTATATCTAGAGATGTCCACGGTGTGGGGTTGGGATGCTATTCCCCATTCTGTTGCTTCCCATTTTATTCCCCATCCCCGTGAAATTCCCCACGGGGATCGGGGCGGGATTTTTCGCGGGGAATTCGCAGGGATCGGGTTCCTGCGGAATTTTTTTCCGTTACTTTTTTTTGTAAAACGCCAATTAATTTAAATCACTAATGTGAGCAAATTTTAATTAAATAATTAACTTTATCACTAAATTATTTATTATGGTTAGTTTTATATGACAATTTGAATTTAAAAATAAATTCCTCAAATTTTGGCCTAGAAAAGCTAATTAATTTTTAAGTAGAAAGAAATAAATATAAATAAACTTATTCACAAATATAATCTAAATTTAAACATATTCATTATCTTTCCTAATAAATAATCAAATTTGAAATTTAACTGTATATTTATATAATAATAATAATATCATAACATTAGAGAACTATACTAAATAAATATGTAAAAGCTAATCGAGGCGGGGCCGGGGTTGGGAGTGGGGACGGGGAATGCATTCCCCATCCCTGTTTAGCTCACAGGGATTTTTCCCATTCCCTCCCTCATTTCCCGCCTAATCAGGGAATCCCCGTCCTCGTGGGGAAATTGGACATCTCTTTCTGTATCTATCTACTATAGACTACTATCAATAATAAACATTGATTGATAATATTTTATTAATGTCTATCACTGATAGATAGTGATAGACAACTATCACTATCTATTATTGGAACTTTAGCATCAATAGAATGACCATGTGGTGTATATCATTGTTGTTCCTGGCTTATTGACAACCAAAGCTACCCAATTAATCGATCTACCACCAAAAAGAAAACATCGAGCCTTTACTTATTTATTTTTTGATTTTGTTTATAGGTATCAAATAAGGTTGATTATCAACCTCTTTATATGAAATAAGGTATATTATCAACTTTTACCTCTACCTCTACCTACCTCTTGCTTGTAGAAGTTCAACTACCCCTTGTTTGCAATAGACACTAATAGTTCATAGTGATAGTTGCTCATAATTCACAATTTATATACACAGTGATATGTTCAAAGGTACATGTCATAGTCTATGTACACAATAATAGACACTGATAGTTGTCTATCTATGTCTATTTACTGATAGATTGTGATAGACAACTATCATTATCTATCAATGTCTATTAGTGATAGACACAGATGTCCATCTATCAGTGTTTATCACGGACAGTTAGTTTGTTCCATTAAAAAGTAAAGATACTATTACATTTATTTACAACTCAAGAACAGAATAAAACCAAAAAATAACTTCCAAAAACTCTAATATCAATCCATTTGTCAATACATGTAAAAAAAAAAAAAAAAGCCAATATATTACATCATTATTAATTGGTTCAAATTTTCAAGTCCTACTATTGTGACCTTTGCGATTACAACGTCTATATTTTCTTTTAAATTCACCTATAAATAGAATCTTTTGTTTTCTAAGTCTTCTAGCTTGATGTTTAACAATAGAAGGCGTAATGCTTTCATGACATCATCTTCTACCCTCTAATATAAATGAATTTCGATAGGTCGAACACAATATTTATATGTTGCTAAGAATGTTCTTGAATAATAACACTAAGATATGTAAGAATAAGTATCCAAATAAAGCATCCAAAGAACAACAAATGCATGTGCATATGAAATTTCCTCAAGATCTCATACCCAACAATTACAAGATCCCAAGTTTAGCTTCACTATGAATTATTTGTCTCCATTCATTACCTTGTATTCAGTGTTGTTAATGGGATCAACCTAATAGATAAAAACGAGAATTGTAATGAGTATCCACGTGTATAAGAAAAATGAGAGTTTTCAGAGATAGATCCTAATAGAAATCTATCAGTATCTTTCTATGATAGACCATGATAATAATCTATCTGTGTCTATCTCTGATAGACAATGATAGAAGTCTATTGGTTATTGATAGAGATAGAACATTATCTCTGTCTACTAGTGATAGATAGAGATACAAACAATGATAAAGTTTTCATGAAGAAAATTGTATACAAATTTAATCAATCAAAGAGGAAGAATAATAAGCACATTATATAGACACAAACACAAACCAATACTAACAAATCTAAAACAGAAAGAAAAGCATATAATACATTAATATATCAAGTACATCATTTATACTGAAGTCAACTCATAACAAGATAGGGAAAAAAAACAAAGTGATAGATAAAGATAGACATCTATCACTGTCAAATATTATTGGTGGACAAAGATAACGTTTGTCATAAAGAAGAATGTAAACAAAATTAATCAAGAATATAAAGAAGATTATACAAACAAATATAAAATAGACAGTGATAGAACTCTATCACAGTCTATCTAGACAGTGATAGACTGTGATAAAGTTCTAATTGTTTATCAGACAACATGCTGCTTGCGAACTCAATTTTTCATAAGAGTACTATCATTTTGAATTCAAATGAATTGAATTTGCGTTGGAATTATATTTCAATTAGTTGAAGAAGAAAAAGCTAAGGAGAACAAAATGATGTGATAGACAAAGATAAATTTCTATCACTGTCTATCAATTTGTCATAAGGGTTTTTATCAATGTCTATCAGCGATAGACATTGATACTATCACATTTTATCATACCAACAAATAAAAACAAAGAACATATAAATGAGAAAATAATGAAAAGAACACACAAAACAAGAAAAGCGCAAAATGATAGTAGTGATAGAACTCTATCATGTTGGGATTGAAGCCCTAAATCTCGTAGGGTCATGTAGTTTGTAAACACTTGTATGAACAAACATTTTGGGATTTATAATATATGATATTTTGTTCACATTGACTATGAAATATATGATAGTTTAGTTACATTAATCACAAACCAATAAACCAAGATCCATGGTTATCGTTGTAACATAAACATGTATGTGGAGACATTCAAGTGGATCGTGTTTTAAGTGATAACCTAAATGGTCTGTAGTATATGGATAAGATTGGGTACTTTATCCTGGTGACACTACGAGTATGACCCGTTTTGTAGGTGTTACAAATGTTGTAAAGTGCTACAAATGATCTGATCCTGATCATTCGTGTATTAGACTTGCGAACATGGATATTCTACATAAAGGAGTTTGTACAAGACTGGACCACGAAATGTTTAGTCTCATTATATAACGCCGTTCATAATTGAGACTTTCATTTCACTAGGATGACCATAGGTAACATGACCTTAATTCATTTGATTTACATGGGTGAGAGTGGCCAGATCGTCGACTCAACAAGCCTACCATTTTGGGGATTCGTTTGATTGGGGAGTTGGGAACTCAGCTACACAAGATAGAATTCATTCATTCCCCGAAACAGAGGTAAGTAGATAAATTACTCCCTTAAGGGCTGATTTCGGGTCTTGGACAATGTGGTGCCACACCCTTTCTTGGCCTGAGAGAAGTTTAGTCATAATGGGACTATGATATATTGTTCATTAGAGGAATCAGTGGTAAGATGTAACTACAGGGGCAAAACGGTAAATTGGCCCGATTGTACTTAAAGCGATTTGTGAAGGGTCATCATACTATTGATTGGTTATATATAATGGATACAAAAATATATCTGTAGTGTGAAGAGTGCATCTGTCGGTCTTTAGTGGAGTGTCCAATAGTTAACGAATGGTGGATAATGTGGTTAAAGAGTTTAGTCAATTATTCATGTACCGTTGAAGCTTCAAGTTACAGGTCCATAAGATTCCCTTGGTAGCTCAATGGACCCTTGGTAGCTCAATGGATTTAAGTTGAGAATAAGTTTTTGAGTTAATTTGAAATGTTGAAATTAATAAAAGGGAATTGATTATATATGATATAGTTAAATTAATTCAATTATATATGATATAATTGGATTTTTTTTTAAAATAATGTTTTTTTAATAAATATTGACAAAAATAGGGTTGGGGGGAAGTATTTCCAAAAATAGATGTTTAAATTGTGTACTGGGTACACGATTACACCTTAATCGTATACCCAGTACACGATAAGCCCTAAATCGTGTACTAGATACACGAGTACCTGGCCACCTGGCACACCCAGTCTGGCATCTGTCTCTTATACACATCTAGATGTGTATAAGAGACAGAGGTACGACTATGTTTGGACGAGTTTTTTTAGTCTTTTGGTCCTGCAAGAGAAGGGTTCAACCATTGTAGGCCATTAATCCAGATTGATGGAACTCATCTATACGGAAGGGGAAATTATTGACAGCCTTATCTATTGATGCAAATGGACATATACTGTCTCTTATACACATCTAGATGTGTATAAGAGACAGCCACCTGGCACACCCAGTCTGGCATGGCAGTCATGCAGGTTTGACTGAGGGAATCGTGTACCAGGTACATGATTACCCCTGTCTCTTATACACATCTAGATGTGTATAAGAGACAGACCTAGAGCGTACCACCGATATTGTCTTCGCCATGTTGCCAGTAATTTCAATACAAAATACAAATCGAAGCAATTAAAAAATTTGGTGTTTAAGGTCGGAAATCAACACCAAAGGCGTAAGTTCATTCGGTGCATGAAAGAATTGAAACAATTGTACCCTGAATGTCTCGAATTTTTTTCAGACATTTACTTGAAAAAATGGACACAGTCACATGACGGTGGGTACCGCTATAGGTGGATGACAAGCAATGCAGCTGAATGCATGAATGGTGTTTTTAAAGGTGCTAGAATGTTACCAATTACTTCTTTGGTTAGGCTAACATTCTATCGCACAATATTCTATTTGGACTGTCTCTTATACACATCTAGATGTGTATAAGAGACAGGGATGAATTATTTGAAAACGACAGTAGTGGTGAACAAGATCTTGAGTTGGTACCGTCAGAAATGTTCACCCAAATAGATTGGGAAATGACAAATTCAACGTGTGAACTAGGGTCTACTTTGGAAGAAAGGAATGTAGGAGTAGATAATTGTAGTTTAATACCAAAAGGAATGTTGTTTAATACCAAAGAAGATTTACAGCTTGCTGTAAAAAAATATTGTGTGACAGAACACTACGAAATTGTCGTAGTGGAATCAAATCAGGATCTTTAATAGGTTAAATGTAAATCATAGAGTGACGATTGTGCTTGGAGGCTACGGGCATGTCAACGAAAAACTCATGGGATGTTCGAAATCACAAAACTTCAAGGAGAACACTCATGTTTGTTTTCAGAATTGACATAGGATCATTCACAGCTAGATTCAAATTTTATGAATATCAAAATTCAAAATTTGGTTAGAGCTGATCTTGGAGTACCTATGGCCCTACTTCAAGAAGCCATTAAAAGACAATATGACTATAATGTCAATTATAGATGGGTGTGGCAAGCCAAGAGACAAGCGTTAATTGCCGTGTTTGCGATTGGGAGAAATCATATTCGGAGCTTCCGTATTGGCTGAGTGTTGTTCATTACAATCCAGGAACACGAACAGATTAGTTTTTCCTTCCCTCTGATGTGCCAGGTAAGACCATTTTTGGACGAGTTTTTTGGTCTTTTGGTCCTGCAAGAGAAGGGTTCAACCATTGTAGGCCATTAATCCAGATTGATGGAACTCATCTCTACGGAAAGTATTGGAAATTATTGACAGCTTTATCTATTGATGCAAATGGACATATATTTTCCCTTGCTTTTGCTATCGTAGAAGGTGAGAATTCGTTTAGTTGGTCATGGTTTTTGTGGGTATTGCGTGAATATGTTACCCAAAGAGAGGGTATTTGCTTGATTTCTGACAGACATAAGGGCATTCTTGCTGCAATTAATAATGAAGAAATTGGTTGAAGTGAACCTAGAGCGTACCACCGATATTGTCTTCGCCATGTTGCCAGTAATTTCAATACAAAATACAAATCGAAGCAATTAAAAAATTTGGTGTTTAAGGTCGGAAATCAACACCAAAGGCGTAGGTTCACTCGGTGCATGAAAGAATTGAAACAATTGTACCCTGAATGTCTCGAATTTTTTTCAGACATTTACTTGAAAAAATGGACACAGTCACATGACGGTGGGTACCGCTATAGGTGGACGACCAGCAATACAGCTGAATGCATGAACGACGATTTCAAAGGTGCTAGAATGTTACCAATTACTTCTTTGGTTAGGCTAACATTCTATCGCACAATATTGTATTTGGAACGCTGGAGATAAGAAATCAGTGAAGCACTCGATCATGGGGATATATATACAAAATATGCCCTAAAGAAACTAAAGAGGTGGGAAAAACGAGCATCGGCACATACGGTGACATCCATTGACAGGGAAAGTCAAACTTTCGAAGTACAAACTAGCATAAGTATGATTTCTCCCTACAAAGGACAACACACCCAAGTTTTAAGCTTGACTAGAAGGACATGTTCTGCAATAAGTGGCAATCATTCAAGATTCCATGCTCTCATGTAATTGCAGTTTGTAATTACATGCATATGACATACCTTACCACTGATTGACGAATGCTACAAATTGTCCGTTATTATGAAGGCCGCTTCCATCCAATTCAACACCCAGATTATTGGCCAGAATTATCATTTACAGAAGTTCATCCAAATGCGGACATACTCAGAGAACAAGGTCAGCCAAAAAGTACGCGCATCTCATATAATGGATGAGAGAAGCAAGCAAAAAATGCGATGTACAATTTGTAAAGAAAGGCATAACGCACTTCTCACACCGTACACTAGGTGCTTCGTCGTCTTCGGGTCATTAGGTGTATTCTTTTTTTACTTTGTATCATTCATGTATTTGTATTCTTCATGTATTTCTATTTTTCATGTAATTTTATAATTTCCATGTATTTGTATTCTTTATGTATTTATATTTTTCATGTAATTGTATATTTCATGTATTTTTATTCTTTATGTATTTATAATGAATTTATGTAATGAATTTATGTAATAAACTTATTTTATGTTATTGTATTTTTTTTATGTACTTTTTATGTATCTTTTATGTCATGGATTCTATTATGTAATATAATTTGAACTTTTTAGGTAATGGAGCCTAGTCCTTCTAATCCTGTACAATTGTACCAACAAAACATGCATCGTTCACAGACAGTATGGGATAGTTCTTCCATAGTGTTTGAGTTGTCGGAAGAGAGAGGCGACTGCACAATATACTATCCTATTTGATCAGCGTATTATTCCATATGTTCAGGAGGCAGATTTTCTTGGGGTTGCACAAATTGGTTTCATCCAGCTTGATTGGCACCTGATTACTGCTCTAGTTGAGCACTAGAGACCAGAGACCCACACATTTTACCTGCCCGGTGGAGAATGTACGATTACGTTGCAGGATGTTGCCGTACAATTTGGGTTACAAGTTGACGGCAACCACTGACAGGCTCACTACAGTATGACTAGAAGAACGTTTGTGAAGAGCTCTTAGGCGTTCTACCAGAGGATCTGAAGGGATCGAGATTGAGTATCCCTTTGTTAGTGTCCCAGTTTCCTGAATTACCTCCCGATGCCGACGACGTCAGCGTACGTAGGTACGCACGAGCATACATCCTGCAGCTTATTGGAGAATTTTTATTTGCCGACAAGTCAAATACTCTGGTGCATCTCATGTTCCTCCCATTATTGTCTGATTTCGAGCACACTGGTACGTACTCGTGGGGTGGTGTATGTCTTGCATGGTTGTATAGAGAACTTTTTCGGGCTTCCAATGCACAAGCATTGGAAATAGCAGGGCCACTGATACTATTACAAGTATGGGCTTATAATCGATTTCCAATTATAGCACCACAAGTCCAACTACAGGCCCTAGATCATCGTCCACTTAGTGCTAGGTATTATTTTATTTATATATTTATTTCGTTACCATTTTATGTAAGAATATATATTATTTGTATTTTTTATAATTTTAGATGGAGTGGTGTATTAGCTACCTCTGAACAGTCAGCAAATATGTTGCTCGTACACAGAAAAATATTCGACATGCTGACGCACAATCAGGTAGTAAATATGTATATAAATGAATATTTAAAAAATTTTATATGTATACTCTTTTTTTTTTGTCAGTTTATTTGGGCGCCATACACACAGATTTGGTCATCCTTACCTGATTATTGTCGTGATGGTGAAGACATCTAGTTGACTGTTAGTCCTCTTATATGCTTCCATATAGTAGAGTGACATCATCCAGATCGTGTGCTGGACAGTTCGGTATGTGACAAACGATACTTTCGTTGTCCTATACACTCCCAGCACTACACCAGATCGATTTAAGAGGTAAGCACGACCAAGACTGGCGTCAAATCCATGCAGAATATTTATCCTACTGGCATGGACAACCTGATCATTATGCACAGGGAGAATTAACAAATGAGCCAGCTGTCTACTTTTCCTGGTACAATTCGATCACGAGGCGATTTATCTCACCTGACAGTGCTTACTATTACTGCATGGTAAGAGATTTAAAATTAGACATTTTCCATATATATAATATGAATATTGTTTAATATATTTTTTTATTGTACAAAATAATTTTATTGGCGATATTCAACAATATTCAGTGCAAAACAACTTACCAGAATTAGGTTCAATGTGTCTGCAAACATTGGTCAATATAGAAGATATTATTCAACAAACAAGACGACTCAATGTTGCTGACACCGATCGAAAATGTATTCGTCGTAGATGACAGCGACAACGGGGTAAATCTAATTTAGAGGGACACGAAGACAACCCCCATGAGGAGTAAGGGCCGGGGGGTCATTTTTAAATCCCACATTGTATCATTTTCAAATTGTAAATTAAAGAACTAATTGTAAATATTCTTTAATATCATGATTTTTTTTTTTAATATGAGTGCAAGATATTTTCATTGTAGATTAAATATATAATTAAGTTTAATAATGAAAGAATTAAGTTTAATAATTAAAAAAATAATTATAAGCAATAATGAAGGAATTAAGTTATATAATTAATTTTAACAATTAACTTTAAAAAAAAAAAGAAAAAAATTTATAAGCGAATCGTGTACCGAGTACACGAGTTTGCTTGACCGGTCAACCAGTCAGCTGAAATGGTACTCATGTATCGGGTACACGAGAATGCCACATAGAAATCGTGTACTCGGTACACGATTCCACTACCCTAATTTTGTCAATACTTTCCCCAAAACACCTATTTTTGGGAATACTTTCCCTCCAACCCTATTTTTGTCATTATTTATTAAAAAAAACATTATTTTAAAAAAAATTCATATAATTGATATAATGTATTTGATACATTATTGTTTGATTGGAGGAACTAATATTTGAATATGATTCAAATATATTTTCTATGAATTAGATTCATAGTTATTAAATTTAATATAAATATGATTTATATTACCATAAAATAGAAAAAGAACTATGGTTTATATATTGTATATGATTCAATATTAAAACTATAGGTTATAAATATAATATGATAATTTAGTTATCATATTTATTTATAATTTATTAATTATACGATAATTAATTTCTTTTTCTCCATAACCACCTTTAGTGGGTAGTTATATGGTTTTATGGCAAAATGGAATAAAATAATTTTTTTTTTTAATTATTCCAAAACACAACTGATAAGCTAACGAGATTATCAATCGAGTGCCTACACGATCACTTTAAGAGATTATATGATAGTTTCAATATCTAAATGATCGAGTAGCTAGTCTATGCGATAGACTTATTCGTTTACTCGATCGTCTTCCTCCTCCACACAAAACTTTCCCTCAAACCGAAATAAGCCAGAGCCCACCTCTCCTGGATTCTCACATCGAGAATACCAAGGTAATCCAATGGTAGTGTCTAGTTTGTTCGAGGATTGAGTTACTACTTGTTCGAGGGATATCGAGTTTTTCACTGTGTTCGTATTGTTCGACACATTGATGAACGATTGAGGGATTATACTTGAAGAAGAGTTCTTTAAAGATACAGTCTCTTAATCCTTTGATTTTATTTCGAAGCATGTTGTAATTTAACATTTGTGCATAATCTGCCCTACCCTGCTGTTGCTGACAACTTGGGCCTTCCTGAAACGAACTTACAGGCTGGCCCCTGTGTTCAGGCGCGTTCCTCCTCGGGCATCTATCTGACAAGTGGCCTCGGCCACATCGAAAATAGATCCCAGAGCCGACTAGACAACATCCCCAGTGTCGCTTACCACAAGTGGTACATATCGGCCTATCCTCCCTGACGTGGATCATTCACTGTGTTATGGTTCCTCTACTGATGCTCAAAAGCCCTGGGCTCAACCTTCCTTTTCTGACTTGCAGAGGTCCCAATCCCGAGCGACCTCCTATATTCCTCTCCCACCTGGGAGTCAACATAAATCCTCACGGCGGCCTATAGTGCCGCAGTATATGTCTTGAGGTCCAAGACATGCACCATCCCTCACAGTCCGCTCCTCAGGCCCTGAATAAATCTCTCTTTCCTCACTACCTCGGTGGCTACTAGTTCAGGAGCAAAGCGAGACAACTTATCAAATTCCTGCTCATACTCCTCCACCGACATAACTCCTTGCCTCAAGTTCAAGAATTCTGCCTGTTTGTTGAATCGGGTGTTGGCCGAAAAGAAAAGCGCTCTTTGAACTACTCCCAGGTTGCAAGTTCACCACCCGTATCAATCATCTCACTCGTATCAATCATCTTTTCTGCTGAACGCCACCAGATTTCCGCGTAACCAATCAACATGAAAACTGCGCATTGAAGCTTGTGCTCTTCCGGGCACCTCATAAAACGGAATATTGTTTCAATAGATGATAACCACATCTCTGCTTTGGTAGGGTCTACCAACGATCCATTAAAGGAGCGAGGGTCATACTTCTGGAAATCCCTCAGATGTTTAGCCTCAAGAGACAGGCCCTGCATGTCTCTATCCTGCAGTCGGGTCTGTTGTAACTGCTCGGGTGGCACCGGTTCCTCCTGAGCCTAGGTCTGGGCAGTCTGTCCTCCTATCGTGCTATGAATCAACTTCTGTAGCTTTCCCATTAGAGAGGATTCAACAGCTTCACTAATTCTAGCTTCCATCGCCTTTTCATCAATTTGGGTCACAGGCGGATTTGGAGCTGCCGGAACAGTCTGGCTATTCTCAGCTCTCTTTACTTGCATTTCTTCTCTAACTGTCTTTCTTGTTCTAGGTTTAGGTGCCATCATAAATTCATACGTTAACAAGCTATTTCTGGGTCTTTTTCAGAAATCATACATTTAAAACACTACATCACTGTTCTCATATATGCGTTGAAACTTTCATTAGTAGCATGTACCTGGCGATGATGGGGATCCGTTACTGGGCCATAGGGACTATCTAGACTTACATAGTAAGTCAGTCTACAGAACCCAAAACATGGGCTCTAATACCAATTGTAACGACCCGACCCCCTAGGACTTAAGTTAGGCCGTTACTAAATACATGCATGCATAGAACTCAAAACGACACTCGGTTATGGCGAAAAAAATGCTAATTAAATAAGGTAAGTTCAAAACACTTTCATTAAATTCAAATACTAAAACAATAGTAGGGTACCCATAAATCATAAAGGATAATAAATAAGTCTGAAAAATGATTCTTAAAAGTAAGTTTTAAACATCAAAACTAAAAGTTAAGAGAAACATGAAAAGAACTCTAAATCTCATGAGCGGAAGCGAAAAAAACTAGTCCCAGTGGCTCGATCACTAATTCCACTTGTCCATCGCTGGTGCATCTCTACCTATTCAGTAAGTAATCCCACTATTGGGGTCGGGCTAGGCATCTATGTCCTCTAGATACCCACCTCTAGTGAAACATATAAACTGCTATAGTCCTCATAGGACACATATACACATGAAACAAGAAGGAGACTAAGTCCTATCCTACTGTAGTTAAGTATGCCCACTACCTCTGGTGAATCCCAACGAGACACAAACTGGTGCACAAACTAGTGAATCCCGAAGGAAACACAAACTGGTGAATCCCGAAAGAAACATAAAATCTAATGGGCATCTAACTAATCAGTAAGGACATTTGCACACTCTCAACATCATAATCATCACTGAACGAATCTATGTACATATAAACCTCAATATCATGGCCCTACAACATACACATATACCTCAACATCATGGTTCTACAACATACATGTATACCTCAACATCATCAGATCAAATACAACCACATGGAAGCACAGACCATCTTATACTAGCATTCAAGTGTCTATGTGCATAAATAAATAATTCAGATCTCGTACTAGAACATACTTTGATCATATTATACTATCAGTCTATTATGCTATCATTCTGCCATAACATTCATTTATCATGCTAGCATACATCTAATGTTTGGCCCGTGGACAGTTCCAGTAGTAAGATTACTTACCTCAGACTTAAGCCCAAAATAACTAACAAGTTTATCTTCTCCTTAGAATGGAATAATCTTGGATCAAAGTTCCAAAGCTGAAGTTTAAGCCGAACTCGCTCCCAAACTCAAACTTTGCAAATAAAGCCAACAAAAAACATAAACCATTATTAGTTTCCAAATCCAAATTTTTACAGCAACATCAACTAAAACAAGATGGTTTTGAAACCTCCAAGCTTACCAAAACTTGTCGAAAACGATCTCGAATTCGCTTGACAGCCACTCCAATAGTTTCCCGCAAAAAATAATTCGAATAAATTAACTTTCATTCCAAACTTAATGGGGCCTAATCTTCTACCCAAAACTTCAATCTTACCAAAAACTACCAAATCCAGTGAAACTCCAATGATAACGAAAAACTTACCCAAGACAGATCCGACGACAACCACGGTGGCGGGAGGGGCTGAGCGGTGTGTGACAGAGATCGGACCGACAGCTGGCCGGACGGAGAAGTGGCGGTATGGTGTGGCTTCGCGGTCGAAAGGTTGGCTAGGCGAGAGCAGATCTGGCGGCGCACGAGCGCGGGCGGCTTGGCAGTCAACGGCGAACGACGAGTTGCAGAACGCAGGGGCTGTCTCTTATACACATCTAGATGTGTATAAGAGACAGGAGTGGGGGGATTCGAATGCGATCGGGCCTCGCCAAAGGTGGGCGTTGGCTGGGCAAAACCTCGACGACGAGCGGCTGTGAAGGAAAAGAAATTGTTGGGGGGGGCGGGCGTCGGATGCGTGAGGAAGAAAGGGAATTTGATTTTTATAAAAATAATAATAATAATAAAAACTAAAAAAATTCTTTTCCTTATTCCACTTTATACTATTAAATTTCTTTCCTTTTCAAAAGAAAATAAATTCCTACCATTAATTTTCAAATTGAATAATTTCACACCAACAATTAAATTTTTGCACTTACACTTGAAGTTCAAAATCCCAAAAATGCCCTCCAACTAATAACAATTACTGAAATTCCAAATAATAAAGTTACTAAAATTACATTATTATTAAAAATATACGGAGTGTTACAGATTATATATATGATATAATTAAATTAATTCAATTATATGTTATATAATTGATTTGATGTATTAGATACATTAATTGGAGGAATTAATATAAATATGATTTATATTAAGTACAATAAAGGAGAAAAGAAACTATAGTTTATATGTTGCATATGATGTGATATTAAAACTATAGGTTATAAATATAATATGATAAATTGGTTATTATATTTATTTATAACAAAACAATTATGAGATAATTTTTGTTGGTTATTTTTCTCTATTGACCGAAAGAGTGGGAGGTTTTATTCCGTTTTGATAACTGATGAATAAAATGAAAATCGTTTTCATTTTCAATGATTAAACGCGTTCCAATCGTGAAAAGAAAAAAAAAAACTATACAATAGTTTGAGAGAGTACACGATCAAGGACCGAGTTTGCTAGACGATAGCTCCTCGATACTAAACAATCGAATATCCAGTCTAATGAGCCCACACCTCTGGATTCTCACTAAGAAATGAGTTTAAAAGTCCTTCCGTAACAAAATAATATTTTTATTATTTTAATGATGACATGTAAATAATAAAATGTAACCAATAATTAAATTAATAATTAAAAAACAAAATCCCCTCCTTCTCTCAGCTCTATCTTATTTTCATTCTTGTCCTCGCTCACCGCATCCAACACCATTGCCCCTAACCTCCTCTTCCGACACTCTCCTCGCCGGCATCGGTGCCACTTCCATCTTCTTAACACACTTGAAATCTAGTTTAATACTTCACTCTCTATTTCTAGTCAGTTTCCCTCTTTCCTCTCTTCTTCTTCCATTGGAACAGAGCATAGATCCAGATGTTAAAAAAGAAACTCAAATAACAACAATATTTCACGATGATTTGTTGTTTCTCAATTTATTTTTCTTTAGCCTTTGCAATTGTGCTTGGGTTTCTCTTTCTTTCTTCTTCACCTAAGAACTATGAAATATAACGTGAACATTCCTCAATTTTATTCTTCAAAATTTTTTTCTTTGATTTTGATTGGTTTTTACCCTTCAATTGTTGCAATCTTGTATAAATTCGGAGTTTAAAATGAAAGGCAGAAAAGTTCCTAAAAAAAAAAAAAGGAGAGAGAGAGAGAGAGAGAGAGAGAACAATGTAAGGTAGAAAAGAATGTAACGACAGAGAAGAGGGATGGGGATATGAGTAAGTTGGAGGAGGAAGAGAGGAGAAGAGGGGTGATGGAAGCTGGAGAAAATTTAGGAGAGAGGATTTCCCTGATTTACAGAAAGGAGAGAGGGAGTGGGGGAGAGAGAGAGAGGGATTTGTGTTTTTTTTTTTTTATTTAATATAGTTGTTTCATACCATGTATATATTTCCTTAAATGTATTGTTATATTTAATAATATGAAACATATATTTATGTCTAGTATATATATATATATATATATATGTTTGCACATGACACATGATGGTAGTGACAAACAAATATACCAACTATATATTTTAATACAACAAAATTTGTAATAGAATAAATACATATCTCAATTGGATATGATAGCATATATATATACATATGTATGTGCACGCAGACATATATGCATACACATAATCTGTATGCACGCTCTTTGCAATCATTGGAGCACAAATTGTGTAATAGTTTAGAATCCATTTTAAAGATGGAAAACTCTTCCAAATATGTGGACTGTGGAGGACTTGATCAGTAGTAGTCAATGGAACCTGATAATTGTACACAGTTCTGCCCACTCCAACAACTCCACCTCTTACATCATTTCTCCAATAAGTTCAGTTTATGAATGAGACGAATTTTATTTTATTTTATTTTTTGAGTTCTAACACTAGTTATTAATAGAGATTCGGATCTCTAAACTTAGATTGAATACATATCTTTTAACTCTTTGGACTATCCTTTGATTAAAATCTTTAAAGACGCAAATAATGAAAATCTTGAGGATGTAAACAAACAATTCTAGATGTTTGTTCGCTAACTAAACTCTACCAGAGATAAAGGGTACCAAGAATACTCCTATAGAAGAAGAATCATCAATAAGTTGTCTAAAATTTAGAGATTGCAAGAGAAGCTGCTAATCCAACATCTCAAGTGACCAACAGCAAACATTTGCACACCTTACAGTAAAATTTTGATCATGTTATTATCTTTTATCTGTTTGATTCAGTTAAAGAATTCAACAAATTGAGAGAATAATTTCACAAACAAAATTAGCTAGTGAACCCACTAAAATTTAATTTACACTTGGGATAAATGAGATTCATCTCTACATCTTTAGAATTTGAACTCCAATCGACTATATATATGTATATATTCATCTCTACCTTTCAGAACTAAGTCCCCTAAACTAAAAGACAAATGTACAGGGCAAAATTTTATGCCCTTTTCTGTAACATTTCAAAGTCTGGTTCGAACTAAATTATACCACGCTGTAATCCCCGAGGGAGGGAGCAAAGTAAATTGTGACAGAGAGAGAGGAGGGTGATAATGCTAACCAGCAAAATTAATACGGCCAAATGTTTTACAGAGTAAAAATGCTAGAGGTAAAATTGAGAGTAGAAGAAATCTTCCCCACTCAGTCGCACTATACAGTAAGACGTCCTCATCTTCGGCTGAAACTGAAATCCCCAAAACCAACTATATTTCCATTCTGTTGATTTACTTTCTTTACAGGAGTGCGTTGATCTCTTTTCGTGGAATCTCAGAGCCATGTATTTCCCACCACCAAGCACATCCATGAGTTGAAAATCATAATAATTTGACAGGCAAAGATAGAAGATTAATGCTAATACTAACTCAAAGATCCATTCACAGTCATTTCGGGTGAGGATTTTGCCGGTATCAATGGATAGTCGTCCCCACCTAACTGACGGTTTTCTGAAGTAATATGCATGACACTACTGTTGGAGACGGAGTACCTTATAGAAGCTTTAGATTCCTTTTCCCTGCAACTTTCATCATCAGAATTGCTGCTACTACTATCAGAAGAGCTGCTAGAAATAACAGGACTTGTCTCGTGATTTTCTTCACCTAAGCTTTTGTTCTCATAAGACGTGCAGAGACTGGTTTGAGTAGTGTTTGTCGTCTTCTTACCAGGTAAGACGGCCTGACTTAATGTGGTACATAAGGAAGCAAATACACCATCTTTTGGCTTGCACTTCTTGATTGGTCGCTGCTTCTTGGCCATCTCAGGTTCCTCTTGAGAAGCCAACTTCCGCTTATGCCTGAGTGCTTCCATCACTTCATTGTCTTCGTCTGAAGTGTCAGGTTGTTTCCTCTGGGGGGGTCTGTAGTCTTCATCATCCTCGTCATCATCATAATCAACTAAACCACCTGACCTAAGACTGAAAAGATAGAAAGTGCTATAAGTTTTGAATATACCATTTGTTAGATCCTCGAGGATCACTAGCATAACCATTGTTAGATTGTCTGGGGTGTGTTTGGGATGGGTTGAAGAGGGCTTGTAGAGTTTTGAAAACAGAAGTTACTTTAAAAATTCCAAGAACACTCGTGCTTTGGTGGGAAACACTCGATTAGCATGTCTCTGAAAAGAGCTTACATTTCAACTTGCCATAACAGGGCACTTATAGTGCTTAAAGTTCCCTTAATTTGTACTTCTTCCAGGCGTGCCTACGGAAGAAGTATCACCTAAAAGTTCTTTTTTTTTCCCTGCTTTTTTTGCTTTTTTTCCCAAAATGGGATGGCTCATAACATGAACATACCTTGCTGGTGGGTAATTTGTAGCAACGCCATTAGATAAAGCAGGATGAGACTCTACATTCTGTTTGGGAGCAACAGATGCAGATGCAGTATCCTCTTCATCACTGAAATAGGATAGATTAACGGTAAGTCCCAGAAAGAAATGTTATACTTTATAGTAAATACTGCGAGAAGAAAATTGTATACCTGTCCCCATTGAAATAGTCTTCCTCTTCTTTCTCTGGAGCACGCTCATCATTTCTTTTTCGAGGATCTGATGTGTTCAAAGTGCCTTTCATTTCACAATTTTCAAGGCACTGCAAGCACCCACATCAGATGGGGGGGCAAAATAGAATTTAAATAAATTGAAGAGATGTAGCCAATCAGGAAGGACAATAGTTTACCTGCTCATATTTAACTTTTAAAGCTTGAATGGAAGACAAATTTTCAAATTTGGACAACTGATTCCAGAAGGAATCAATTATATATCTAACCAATAACTTCAAATTTTCCTGCATGACACAGGCATAAACGAAAGACACCTGAGTTCTGGAAAGAAAGAACAAAAGAAAGAAAGAGAGAGATGATGCAAGTGTATGTACCTTCCTGATAAACTCGAGAAGTTCTAAGACAGCAGAATTAAGCAGATTATACCGACTTCCGTTAGCAACAAAAGCATCTATGATAGGTTTGAGAGTGCTGTTCTTGACAAAATAATTTATCAGATGTTCATCCTGTAAATGAACCAAGTAAAAGATTTAGGGAGATTACCCATGATAAATACTAATGAACTGCCCATTGGAAGAGAGGTCAATGACACAAAAAACAAAAAAGGAAAAATGAAAGAACAATCCAAAACAAACTATAAGAATTACTAGAAAGTAGAAATGCAGGGGTATGCTTATTAGGACTTGAGAAAATTTGGGGGATTTTCACCCAAGGCGGGATAATAGAAGATATATGATGAACATTCTTCACTCATCTATCATCTATGGAGATCCCATTTCTTGCTATATCGGAAAGCCCACATCTAAATTGGCACTAATGGCCATTGACTACCTGTACTTTCCACGAGCACTAAAATTATAGTGGCAAGGTGATGGGGCTAGATGGGCAATGGGCTACATCCACAATATTTTATGGCTGCCAGTTTAAAGGTCAATCTTTTGTGAACATTATTTCTTTCATAATTATAAATTCACACTTACATGGCGTGAAAGAACAGTACGAATAAATCGAACTGCCGCAACAACCAAGTATTTTTCCCTCCGTTGTGTTAATAGCACCACTTTATCTATCACATTATTTAGGAGAAAATTAGACCTGCAATAAAATAAAACACAAATAAGCCATGTAGTCTTTAAAATATATATAAATAGATTATAGAGGGAATTCAATTTCGGTCCTTGAGACAAGTAGGGCACAAAGATTACTTTATTCTATATGGGTGTTGGAGAATACAAAAGCAAAGTAATTCGCATATGTTTGACAAAATCTCAGGCTTCACGCTATTTGTATCTCCAAGACTTCCACCAGCACCTTCAATTTTCTTGGCTGATTGAAAACCTTCTGTAGGACATGATGCTGTTATAATATCTATTAATTGGCCCAAATGCTTCTCATAGAAAATCTCAATAATTGTATCTCTCTGCAAATAAAAAAAAAAAAAAAAAAAAAAAAAAAAAAAAAAAAAAACAGTAGCACATTTCATGACAAAATGGACAGAGAAAACTATTGAAGCAATAGCAAAAAGGAAAAAGAAACAAGAAAAAAAAGAGAAACAAGAAAAAACAATCACTTCTTACATGAAATTTTTACTGACAAGTTTTTCCAAGATTTCAGCAGAAATATAAGAAAATAGAAATCAGCAATCAAAATGTTAAACCTGCGTAAATAAACTCAAATGTGTTGCAACACGAAATGCAAAGCATAATATATCTGTTATATATTAAAGAAAAAAACTGAAGAAGTTCAAAAGGCAAGATGCCAAGATATCATAAAGCAGGTAGCAACAAACATTTCTAAATAGAACACAACTATACTTGCATTAAAATAATATAGATAGGATATTATTGGGAGAAAATGTTAAAAGGGCACCTGGACACCAGGCAATGCATAAGTATCCAATAGATTGCGAAGAATTTCAAGAAACTGGCAGTGCATGTTGTCCCCGAAATCTGTTACCATACCTTTAACCTGCAATCAAACAAGTTTTTGTTGTAACTTAAAGAAAAATGGAGGTCCCAACAACTTTTTCTGCACATGGCAAGCATTAATTCCTTGAAACTGTTCATCGAAGGACTCAAAGAAGTCAATTCCCAGTGGCATAAGAACAACAATTCTATCATGAACATGCATGATGCACTTCACATTACCCACAACCACAATACAACAAAATCAATTATCATCTTTCTTTCCAGGAGCTTATAGTAAGACCAATGAAATCAATGTTTGTTATGCATATCAAAATATAATTGATTCACTTCACCTATTTTACCTTCTAGAAGTCTGGAACAGGTGAGAACTCCACAACTGGAGATTAACTTAAAAACCTTCCCACTCCTATTTTGCCTTGAGGTAAAGGGAATCAGATTAGCTTCTAACATGATCATCGGATTTTAAGAAAGCTTTTGAAGATTAGGATTCCGAGATAGTCCCAAGAAGCCCAGTTAAGCTGTGGGAGTGGAGTTACCGAAGCACGACAGTGCTTGGCACGTTTATTCCTTTTACGACATAGTTAAGGTGGTAATTGACAAAGGAATGATTACACATCAGGAGGATTATATAATAAGGTGGACTGCAGATCTGTATTCAATGGTCTCCACTAAACAATAGAGATCCTAAATGGCAGGATAGCTAAAGTAATCTGAAGGGGGAAATCCCCTGAAAGTACAGAATTCTTCTTGTGACTGTGTAACCACAGGTAATTGGTTTTACTAGTGGAGCCCCTTTTTCTAGCTGGGCTCCTTTTCTTTTTATTTTTTTCTTCATTTATTGTATTCCCTTCAATTCTTTCAATTGATCTCAAGGCTTTCCTAATTTGAGGAGGGGGGAAAAAAACAAACAAACAACCACCACCACCTGATTGGTCTGAGAAAGCTCCTAATTTCCTTTAGACATTGCAGATTTGGAAAGATGGCATCAATGGTCATAAATAGTAGGGAAATCCATCCCGAGAACACCAAAGAGGCACTCCAAACATGGAGATAAAACTCCCTAACCTCTCTACAAAATAACATTCAGTATGCTAACAAAGTTTTTGGTCTTGGCTAGTTTCTTTCATTTATTGGACATAATGAGAGTGCTAGGGGGTGTCAACCTAGTTGATATCCGGGTGCTCACTGATCCATTGGCTTTAGCTTTCTTGTCACTATCTTTTTTCATTATCTTAATGAAGACGCCTGTTTGGTTGGTTATGTGCAAGGATGATAATTTATTTTTTAATTTTCCCTTTGCTTAGAGAGAGGATTTTTTCATATTCATGAATGCATGGCTGAACCTGACCACACCTTTAATTACTCTAATAGACAATTGCCTAATCTTACAATATTTGATTGCCAAGGTAACTCATACGATTCGATTGTCACCATGGGGCCAACCTATGGTAGTTCCTTCTCTCAAAGATGTTGAATGAAGGTTCGAGGTATTTTTGGTCTCTCCAAGTGTCCCTGAGCAAAATTAAGATTAAGAACTGAGCAACTATTACGCGAGCAGCCTGTTAGGCACAAGTCTTAAGATCATTTGGAGCACAATCATTAAAAAAATTATTTATGAAATCCAACCATTTTTTCTAAGATGGGTCAGGTGTTTCAACAAATCCTGAAGATGAGTTCTCATTAGGGGTTCCTCACGGGCTTCCTTACAAATTTATTGTCATTACTAGGGGTGTATATCTACCCCTCTTTTTGTAATTTTCCTAGCGAGATGCTTTGTTTCCTACCAAAGAAAAATTAATGGAAATAGTCCTGAATCAAAAACACATTCTAGATATGCCTTCTTTCTGCTGTTTGACTCGATTATTCCAACTGTGAGTTTAGGGAATATTCCCATTCATGGGCCCAAAAGATTCACAATCCGTGAAACAGAATATCCAAACAATCAGCTCAGAGATTATTTGTTAGAATCAAAATCAATAAGACATCTCATTCATGTAAAAAGGTTGAAAAACTTCTTGACAGAATGCTTCTTGATGGCCATTAACGGCTGGAAGTCAGTGTTGAATGAAGTGGGGACCCTTGTCTTCCTAAAAGAATAGGCGAGAGGATGATTGAAGCTTTAGGTGGATTGAATCTCAAAGGGAAGGACGAGATTACTTGATGTTCTCCAGCTAGAGGTCTTCTTGAGCAAATTTGGAGAGAAAAGAACTGATGGGTTTTTGAGGATAAGTGATTCACCTTTTGATTCTTTTTGTGATAGTCAGAAGCATATTGTTCCTTAGAGGGTTTCCAAATCATCTTAACTTCTTTTGATAGTGTGAAGCATGCTGATTTTTTTGAAAAAACAAAAATTCTTTGATCAATGGAGAAACAATATAACTATTCTTTGCTTAACCTCACAATCTTTAGGTGGTATACACTTAACTTAAAGATTATGTTGACGAAATCAAAATTTACAATGAAGCAGAAAACTCTGATCCTTGATAAATAATTGATTAAAGAATTTCAAGAGCAGCAAGGACACAAACTTGATTCAGAATCTTCACGAAGATGAATGGAAATTCTTTCCAATGGGAAAAATAAAACTCTCTACATTGTTTTATTTTTCTGAGTTAAAACGAGTATGGTACTCTTGATAAATATCATATTTTGGGTTCTTAGAGATTATGTTTACACACACGCATACTATATATATATATAGAGAGAGAGGGTGGGAGGCGTGGGGGGTGGTGCAGTGCATACCAGCAGTCCAAAGAGTGGAGATCCCTCCTGTTGAACAACATGAGTACGCAAAAGAGTTGGATCCTGATTCAAGAAAAGAATGAGGATATCTGTCCTGCAATCATAAATCAATACTTTACTAGGAGAACAAGAAAAACTATCGTGGATTAAGAATTAAATGCAGACAAACGGGAAGGTTAAATTGTCACTGGAGTACTCACCCTGTTAAGACAAGTTTTTTGTCTTGACTCTGTAGTACATCAGTAATGATATCAAAGATACCTTCACTCACAAGATCCCTGAAGAAATTGGAGTTTAATACAATAATCATATAAACTAGTAAGACTTGAGGATAAAAATCAATCATGACTAGAATGGAACCAAATTGTTTGGCCTTTTTAGAAGCTTTTCCTCAGTTGTTTTGTTCACTTGCAGAGTTTGTGTTCGTTGAGGAGTTCCTCTTTAGAAGAATTTTTTGAGCCTTTCAAGTGTAGTTGCTTTTTTGGTTTTAGTTGTGATTGATTAGAGTATTGTCTTCTCGTATTGGGTGTATTTTGCCATATTGCTTGTAATCGCTATATTTTGTTATATTTTGTTTCATTGTTTCATATTATCAATAAAAAGTCTTGTTTCGTTTTAAAAAAAAATGGAATGAAATCAAATGGATGAGAAATGGCTGTGACAGGCCCCATTTGAGCCAAAACAGGTTTCATCCATCCATACATCTTAACTTAAGTCAATTCACACAAAACCAGCAGGCAACGTATAGCTTCGTCACCTTAAAATTAATAGTTATTTACCTGAACAATCGAAGCTGTTGTACCATTTGTAGGCTTTTGCTTGAGCAACAAAACTCATGCAGAAAATAAACCTGAAGCAGAAACAAAATACCAACGATTTCCTTTGAGGAAGGGGACAAAAACCAAATTCAATACATGGAATTATAAATAGCATATTTCAATTCCATGCCTGAGTATCCATTGAAACGTCAATGTACAATGGGGACATACAATCACACACTGACAGACAAATGAATATGATAATATAATATAACCAATACTCACTAAGTCTTTTTTAGAGTGATCAGATGCGGAGGGGGATCTCAACCTAGCCAATACTATAATATAACCAATACTCAATATAATATAACCAATACTCACTAAGTCTTTTTTAGAGTTATCAGATGTGGAGGAGGATCTCAACCTAGCCAACAATTCCTGAATGAAGGTACTGTCGTCCTTCAATGAAGTAACAACCTACAGGAGAAGATCGCCTTCAGAGAATGACAGTATAAAAATCTAATAAGTTTAGTCAACATTCGAAATCTTACCACTGCATTGTTGGCATGAATTATAGAATTCAGATTAGCAACCATGGAGTCATCCAACATTCGTGTCAAAACAACATCCTGAAATAGATAAGTAATAATTCAATGAAAAAAGAGGCAGGAAAGGATAAAGTTCAGCATTCAATGACCGTACCTTTAAATAGCCAACTCTATATGTCTGATGTATTTTAGACAGAACATGGGGGTCCTTAATGGGAATAGCCTACAAGATTAGATTGCAGATAGATAAAGATCAGTCTAAGAACTGAGTTCAAATATTCCAGCAAGATGGTTCCATGCATCCCTCCCGATGTTACCATCACAAGAAGATAACACTATTAAAGATTCACCTCCTTAAATACCACGTGCTCTTTCAAGAAATTACGAAATTGCCGAGTATGTGGAACCTCAGGATCGTCTGTTTTGCGCATCAGAAAAATCAGGTATTAGTAAATAATAAACCTATTTTTTGGGGATGAAAAAACATTTCATTGATAATAAAGAACCTACAAAATATGTAATTAATGTCTTGACATTATCTTGAGTAATTTTTTTTTTATTTAAATGGGAACAACGGGCTGAACAAATGTAACTGTAATTTTTCTCTCCTTCAAAAATCGCATGGACTTCACTGTTTGATGTAGCAACAAAGTCACTGAAGATCTACCAAGAGCAAGATAACAAAAAACTGCCTGATACTACACAGGGAAGTCTGCAAATTACTATACATTCCAATTACAGCAATATTTTGTGGGCAAGCAGTCTCAAACTAGAGAGCCAAATTTCCGAAGTTGTGCAAGAAAGCAACGGACCAGTAACCGAAGACTTCACAATAACAGCAATAATGAAGACTAAAATACAAAATTGCCCCTAATGTCATCAGTGATCTCTTCCCTAAACAAGCAAAATTATGAAAAGTTGGTAACTGCCTGATGCTCCAATTTCATCAAGTGTTGTTAGACGTGCTTTTAAGTTTGAGGATATGTGGTTACTGGTTACACCATCCTTCCTTTGAAGTTTCCTAAACTCTTTGGTGGGCTAGGAGAGTTGAAAGGAAGGAAGATATCATGATGATAAAATTAAGATTCTCCTCTAGACTATGAAGCACAGATACTTCATGTGAGACAAAGAATCAATATCGGATATGTATCAGATACCAATACTCCCAAATACTTCCCAGATACGTATCTAATATACGATTTCGCATATCTATTTTTATTGAATATCGGAGACACGTGTCCCTTTCCAAATATGTGAAGGGGCCACATTGGACAAAAAGTAGGTCCTCTAATCTTTCTCAACCCAAAACTATTTAAAATGCCCACTACCCCAACCCAAAACTAAATGGGAAAAGATAGATAAATAAAAATGGAACTCTAGAATCATCTAATCTTCATCTTCACGCAAAAAGTAACCTACTTGAAAATCTTCGACAATTTAGCGAAGAAGTTCTTCATTTATCTTCATACTTCTGCCTCTAATCTTCTTATTCTCTGATCGATCTGACTTCGGTGTGCCACTAACCTTTTCTATTGTATTCTATTGACTATCGTATTTCAATATCTTTGATGTTGTTTTTCGTATTGTATTTTGTAATGAAGAACTATTTCATTCTTTTTTTTTTTTGGAACAAGAAACAAACCACTTCATTAAGATAATGAAAGCTGTTACAAGTGAAAGAAAGGAAACAAACACTAAAACATAACATAACAAGGATCAACAAGTGCACCGGGACATCTCAACTAGGTTGACACCTCCGTAGCACTCTCATCATCTCCTAACTCTTAAAGCAACGAGGCTTAAACATAGAACAAAGCTGAAAGAAACCATGCCTGATACAAAGGCTTACATCATATGCAGAACTGAAAGATAAACTTAAAGCCAAAAACTAAGCAATTACAAAATCATGAAAGCGGGAAAATGAAGGTATTCAAATTGAGATTGATGTCTTGAATGGAGAAATCTTTAAATTCTTTTGCGAGGGAGCACCAAGAAGAGGCGTTGAGATGAGCGATATCAAATTTGAGGGGGCTAAGAGATACATTATCATGAAACACTCTTTGATTCCTTTGAAACCATAATTCTGATAACAAAGTTTTGACTACATTGATCCAAAGTAATCTTGGCTTCTTCTTCAGTTTTGGACCAATCAGGAGTTGAAGCACATTATCCTTAAAATTAATGTCGAAAACCCAACTAACCTTGAAGTAGTTTAATAAACTAATCCAGCAATTTTCTGCAAAAACACATTGGAATAACAGGTGTGAAAGAGATTCTGAACTTGCCAAACATAGAGGGCAAACCTGTGGATAGATGTAATGAGAAGGCAACTTTCTTTGAAGAATATCTGCACTGTTAAGCAAGCCATTCAGCATTATCCAAATCAGAATATTAACCCTTCTAGGGCTCTTGGATTTCCATAATGCTGATTCTAATGGTGTTCCAATTGGGGAAGAGAAAGATAGGTGTAATACAAGTGATTTGACTGAAAATAACCCACTTGGTTCTAAAATCCACCTTTTATCGAGAAGCAAATTAAGTTTAGAGTGGGAGAGCTTTTCAGTCAAGAGCTGGAAATTTTCAGACTCTTCTTCCTTAAGTAATCTTCGAAAATAAAAAGACCAAGAGTCTAATGCCTCATCCCAAAAATCATTTATTGAACCATCGGGTTTGGTTGAAATGTTGAAAAGATTAGGGAAAGAGACTTTTAATAGAACAGTGTCCAGCCAAGAATCAAGCCAAAAAGCTACCCTTTTACCATTACCTACTTTAAAGGCTGCCAAAGATTCTGCTTTTAGCCAAGTTTTTGAAATGTTGACCCAAGGACTTCTAAGACTGCTGGAATATTTACCATTTGTGTGCCAATCAAACTTGCTACTTCCATGTATGCTTGAAATTACTTTCCTCCGAGGGGAGTTCTCCTCATTGATGAACCTCCAACCCCATTTAGCTAGTAGACTTTGATTTTTGACTTTCAAACCACCAATACCGAGCCCCCCATCTTTTTGAGACCGAGATACTAGGTCCCATTTTACTAAGTGGTTTAATTTACTTCCGGAACGCCCTTCCCAAAGAAAATTCCTCAAAAGTCTTTCTATAGTATTTACCACCTTTTCTGGCATCAAGAAAAGTGACATATAGTAAGTAGGAATATGGGAAATAACCGACTTACAAAGGGTGGAGCGTCCTCCTCTAGATAAGTTATATCTCTTCCATTTGTCCAACTTACCTGGAATTTTATCAATCACTGGTTGCCAGAAAGCCAATTGTTTGGGGTAACCACCTAGAGGGAGGCCAAGATACATAAAAGGAAGAGTGACAGCCTTGCAATTCAGCTTGACAACTTCTGATTGTAGCTTGTTATGATCTATACTGATACCACATATAGCTGATTTTTCCCAATTAATCTTCAGCCCTGAACACCACTCAAAAAGTTCAATTGTCTTCTTTAGGTTTTCGAGCTTTTCCTTGTCATCTTGGCAGAAAATTTAACGTATCATCAGCAAATTGCAGCAAGGGGACATGAATTCTGTCTTTGCCCACTATAAAGCCTTCAAACTTGCCTTTTTCGTGAAGTCGGGACAGCAATGCACTAAGGACTTCACTAACCAATAGAAAAAGGAATGGATAAAGAGGGTCTCCTTGTCTTATTCCTCTAGTAGCTTGGATTCTCCCACGTGGTCTACCATTTATGAAAATTGAGAATTTTGTATTTGTAACACAGCCCATCATCCACATGATCCATCTTGAATCAAAGTTCTTTTCAACAAGAATCTTCTCAAGAAACTCCACTATTTCATTCTTGAAAGCATCCACTGGTTCTCTCTCTCTTTCAGATTATGTTGATGATTCTGATGTTGCATCCGAAGTTAATTTGAGCTTTGTGGAATCTACCAATAAGGGTAAACTACCTTTTCTTTTGTTATTCGAGCCTTAACCTAAATCTCTGCAAAACCTCACTAATTGGGATTAATATTTTGATGAGCAGGAGGTGGCTGCTCATGTAAATGGATTGGTTTGTAAAGTTGAGAGTTTCCCTATAGAGTACATGGGTTCCCCCTCGGAGGTAAGCATCATTCTTATCTTTTTGGTAAACTTTGTATACAATTTCAAGAGAAGACTGCTAAGGAGAAAAGAGACCTCTAAGCATTCAATGAAGGAACATTTATCTCTAAAAAATTTGGTTCTCGATGGTTTGCTCCTTACTTTCCACCCTTCTCAAAGAATTTCTTGGTGTTATCAACAGCTGGAAGTCATCTTGGGAGTGGAAAATCACTTCCCTCCCACTCTGTCAATAGGGTTGGGACCGTTGGGTATTGTCTCTCTTAAGCATAATCCAGCTTGCTATTCTTACTGAGTGGTGCTGGAGGTTCTCCACCGAAAAAAATAAATTAGGGAGGCAGGTGGTGGCTAGCATTCCCGGTGTATTGAGAGCCTTGTAAATAAGCCTAAAAGCCTTGTAGTGAGCTAAGGGTGAGTGAGTTAAAATAAGTAGGTAGTTTGTTATTCTACAAGCTCGTAACCATTTCACCTCTAAATAAAGCATCTCCCCTCATTTAGAGGAAGAGAATCATTTTCATCAAATTTAGACTTTTGGTATTGCACCAAATTTTAGTATTAGAGCATTCCAAGATTCAGGGACCAATGGCCAGAAGAAGATCACCCAATCGAAGGAGACGACCGGTGAGCAAAATCAAGAGGTGGAAGAAACCCCACCCTCTCTCCAAGAACTACAACACAACGCTTGCTGGCCGTTGAGAACTCTTTAGAGGTAATTCATGGAACGTTGACTAGCATTCAAGAAAGTATGGAAGCCCTCACTTGTAGGGTTGAGAGGCTGGCAGCAGCACCTCAAAACTGGGAGAACGCTCAACCATTTGTGCAAGAATGGGGAGAAAGAGGTAGGCGAGGTGGCGGACAACCAAGAAATGGTCGAAACCAGCAAGAAATTCTCCAAGAAACACCTCCAAGAATTCAAAGAAAGCTCTAAAAAAAACCCACAAAGGCAGCCAATTTTGTTCAAGAAAGGTATCGGGAAGATCAAGATTGGGACTCATCGAGTGATTATGGTCAAGAAGAGGAGTTTTATGCTCCAAGTACGAGAAGGAAGATATGAAGCTACAGGTAACCCTCATGACTACTAGATGAAGATAGACTTAAAATGGGAGGCATCAAAAACACTGAGAACTTCTTCGCCTACATGAACACCCGAGCACAAGAAGGTGCATTTAGTTTCCTTGAAGCTAAAAGCCGGTGCCTCGGCTTGGTGGGACCAACTCAAAGTTAATTATGCTGAATGTACATCTTTCTATAGTTCATACAATCTATCTTCTCTATTAACCAAGTGGAGGAATCTTTAGTAACTCCGTTGGATTGGCTTTGGCCTTTTTTGTAAATTTCATATATCAATGAAATTTGTATCTAATCAAAAAAATAATAATAATAACATAAAATAAAATAAAATTATTTGACATTTGGGTTGTTAATAACTAACATTTTAGTCTTTGAATATTATTGTAGTTAAAAAGAATAAAAAGAAAGAAGAGGAGGTAACCATGGGGTTGAATAGTGTTTACTATTTCAAGAAAAAGGATTTAAGAAGTCATGCTTCCTAAACCCAGCATTTTCAAATCGCAAGGCGCAACTCAAGGCGACAAGCCCCTTGATTGCCTCCAGGCGAGAGGCGACAAAAAGGTGTCACCTGAGTGTAGCGAGGCGCAATAAATATATAAACAAACAATATATTTGTAAAAAGAGCATAATTTTTTTTATATATACTCAAACTATCGAATCCTTCCAGATTAATACTAAATGATAAAAAGGTCAAAATATTACACCTCATCTCATTAAATCTAAATATTTTTGATAACTTGTAGAAATACAAGTTATTTTTGCTCTTAAGTTGGAACAATTGAGGTTTTAATGATAGATTCTCCTCATATTTAGAAGAAACGCATGGATTTATTCAAACATTAGCAAACTCATGCAAAAGAAGTTTTATTACTAAATATCGTGGCACTAACACATTGTATTGCAGGATTTCAACGCAAGGATTAACGCTAACGCATTAGACAAGTGCCGCAGGAAAAGCTCTATCGCATGGGCCATGCGTCGGAGGGAGTTCAACGCAGAGAAGATTCATTGCTTCAGTATGATTGTGTCACATCACCACTTGCAAGTATGGGCACCTGCAGCAGGCGGCGTCTGAAAAGCTTCCGAGAGTCAGGCGGCTAATCAGGGCATGGACTTTAATGCTGACCAAGACATGGACTTTAATGCTGCCCATTCACCAAGTGGACGTGACCAACGCCTATAAATAGATGAACTCCCTCCAGAGTTAGGAAGTTCGAAAATTATAAAAGATCCTTACTCTCTGTATATTGTAGTTATAATTCTAGTTCTGTAGAGGCTATGCTGTGGTGCTAGACGATCAGAACGGTTAAGAACCACCACCACCGCCGGTCAGGGAGCGAAGGAAGCCACTCTTGAGAAAGATACTCCATCCAATTCCTAAACAAGTGATTGTACACAACGAGATTGAGCCAAAGAAATACAAGAGATTGTATTCTTTAGCTTGACTCAGTTTCCTTCTTCTCATTTATCACTTTCATTCCATTTGATTCAATATTGCTTTTGTAAAGACTCTCTGTTTCTTTATAAAATTCATATGTTTGATCCATCATACTTGCCATTGTTTATTTCTTGTTTATGTTGAATGCATTAATACTTTATGCACAACTTCATTCTAAAGCTCAAGCCAACTTGACAAATTGGTAAAAGCATCTTTTAACTTAGATTGTTCGAAAGAATAACTAAGTTGCATTAAGTAGGACACCTAGTACAGCTAGAGATAGACTTACTGGTGTCTATTGCATTTTGTGTTAGATGCATGCATCCTAGAGATAGGTTTGTATGTTATTTGCATTGAGAAATGTTGAATGAAGTCTGACGCATAAACAAAAGATAAGCAAACCATCCCATCTCATTCACACCACATCCTAGTTGTATACACTCGTCTTAGACCGACGCGTCCACTTACCTTAAACTCCATTTTCGCATGATCCATCATTCACTACTCAACTCTTTTGCATCTCTTTCACAAGCACAACAATTTAGTGTAAATAACACATTTTTCACATTTATTTAGGAAAACCCCTACAGTAGATACAACGCAAAGTCTGCGTTTGGTTAACTGAATCCCTGAATTCGACCCTGGACTTACTAGGAACCTAAATTAGATTTATACTTAGGTCTGGTTTAGGAAAACTTGAACGTCATTAGAAGGAGTTGTGTGCATTCTGTGCATTTATCTAACGCCCAACGCGTTACAATTATTTAAACGCATCGAAGCACAAACGCATCACTTATACTTAGAACTTATTTCTCCAATTTATTTTACACAATACACTCCTAGAGCAACCACGATAGCAACGAACAATTTTCTTTATAAGATAAAATCTCTGAATATATAATATAATACTAGTAATAATAGTATATAAAAATTTCACCAGAAAATGGAATGGTTTCAAAGAAAGAAGAAATAGAAAACAATTAAAAAAAATTATAATCTTCTCCACTAACCGAAAGAGAGAGAATTTATTTAAAAAAAAAAAATCCAACTACAATCCACTGACAGACAAGAAGAAATTATAAACAATAAAATACTTTTAAGTTTACACACTAGGTTAAAATCAAAACCCACTTTCATAAAAAAATAATAAAATGAAAAATGAAAACCCACAAGTCTGAAAGAAAAGAATATGTATGAACTCAATTTAAACGGCTTCAATGCCGTTCACACTTGCTGAAAACAGAAAAGTTGAAGAAGAAGAAGGGAAGAAGTAAAAGACGATGCCATGAATCGTGCAATCCATTTGAGGAAGAAGTCGAAGAAGATGAATGGAACCAACCGAATAAAAAGGGTCTGAAAAGTTTGAATGTGGACTTTCTTCGTGGGTCATATAATCAAGCATGCTTTCGCCAGCGCTGAGGCACCGTGGGTTTTCTTCTAAGTGCATGCCTTCGCCAGCGCTGAGGCACCGTGGGCGAGCGCCTCTTTGAAGATACTCGCCCAGCCACTACAAGAGTCGCTCCTTCCCCAGGTTGTCTCGCCTCTCGCCTTAGGCGTGCACCTGAGGCACCTCAATAACGCTGCCTAAACCCTTACCCCCAAACAAGGGTTGGGCTAGGATGTCTAACATTTTAAACTCTTACCCCAAACGAGGTTGGGCTTAGTATGTCTAACCCATCCCAAACCCAACCCTCAAAACAAACAGTCTTTAGGTGGCTGGAAGATGGAAGGAAAGGCCAAAATTTTATGGAAGTATGCTTCTAGAGGCCTTTTATAGGGATTATGGCTGCCACTAAATATGAGGATTTTTTGAGATGCGATATAAATCAATACAAATTTAAAAGAGAAATGATCTGTAGACCAGGAAGCATACAAAACCATTGAATACATGGTTAATACTTGAGCAATATCCAAAACCATGACAGTAACAGCCCCATCCAAATATAGTATAGACAATAGACTACAACAGAACAACTTGAACTATGGAAAGTCATTCAAGATTATTTTTAAGCATCAGAAAAACTTACACTCAAGTGAACCAATAACATCCATAATCAGCTCATCACAGAATAGCTTATCAAAGATTTGCGGACTGTTGAGCATAACTGAAAAGTTAAAATAAAATAGAATAACTTTTATCAATACCGGCACCACAAGTCCATGAAAACACAGAGAAGGTGAAACTCATACTAACCAATTCCTCTAACGATTTTAAATATCGTGTGAAGACCATTGGTATTTTCCAAATCTTCACATACTCGGAAAAGGTCCGTCAGCTTTTTTAAAAATTCTTGCTGCATTATGGCAATATGTTTCAGTTAGACAAATTTTACAATAGTATTAGAAACTAATCTAGTAACTTGATACCCAAGGGAAAAAAACAAAAATCATAGACCATTAAAGAAATATATTTTCACATATCATGCATTAGTCCCTCTTTATTTTTCACAAGTCATGTTTTAAATCCTTAAGCACAAATCTCATCTAAACGTGGCATCACGCGAAAAAATTAATAGACAGTAAGGCCAATGGTTTCATTATCCAGAACTGTTGTATCATGCCTATAAATCCATAGAACACCAAAACTCAGTCGGTTCAGTCACAAGCCTAAAAAACTAGGCATCAAGGAAATCTGACTGTTGACGTAAAATGCTAATGAAAGATAACCAAAACTTGGTCTCAACAACAGAACAGATGCAGCTATGTAATTTCAATTTATGATAAACAAAATTTATATAAAGAAAAGGCTATCTAATCAGGAAGCAATTAGAGGAGTATAATTACAGAACGTTTTGGAATAAAAACTCCAGAGACAAATAAACAAATACTACAGACTTCCACCCAATCCTATAAGAAATTATAAAGAAAGTTATCAAAAAGATCTTTCAGAATCTACCAAGCACCACACCTAACTAGGCAGCTTGCTTACCACCAACATGCTGCTCTTCAAATTGACATGAACTAACAGCCAAAAGTACCAAATCCATAAAGTTCAAGCTCTTACATCATTCAATAAGAGTTCTGTCAACTTCATCTGATCTGCAATTCCACTCTCAACCACAGTCTACAAGACAAGTATTAATATGTTAAACTAAAGAATTGTACAGATTAGTCACTGCACTTATGAACTATAGAATGTCAATACAACTATATGGTTTTTGTTTATTATAATATTCTTTTTCTATACTTTTTTTTTTTGGGAAACAGAAACAAAAATTTCATTGATATAATGAAAAGAGACCGCTTTCCAAAATAAAAGAAATCCAAATGGAAGACAAATATTAGAGACAAACACAACCAATGAAGAAAAAAGGCCAAAAAGAAGAGAACTCAAAACGTTTTGTAAATGTGTTCATACTACCCAAGGTGGTGGTCTACTATAACTTGAGCTCTGTTTCGTTCTCCAGTTGGAAGGATTTCGAGAATTAGGAAAAAGTTTCTTTTCCAAATTCTTGGTGCTGCTTCATCAAAAGATTCTTTCATCACAATTTTAGTTTGTGCAAAATTGAAGAGTTCTCAATTTTCTCTTTGTTGGTTTTTTGTTGATTAGTTGCCGTTTTTTGGGTTTCTCTAGTGTTTTTTGTGGTTGTCATTGTTTTTCAAGTATTTGAAGGTGGCATCTCTAGAGATGTTAGAACATTCATCTCTGTTTGGTTTGCATTTGTTGTTTTTATCTTTTCTTCTTCTCTCCTTTTGAGGGATTGTATCTTTTAAAGTTTTATCCCTTTTCATTACATCAATGAGAAAATGTTTATTGTTTCAAAAAATATATATATTCTAAATACCCAACTAAAGGTTTTTGTTTATGGTTCAAATAATATATATTTAAAATCCCCATTAGTGTACTAGTACGAAACATACTTTGCACCTGCTGATCCTAAGTTTTAGTTTTAGTCCTATTTTCTTGTTTCTCTTGTTCTTTGAGCGTTAGTCTCATTTCATTATCTTAATGAATATTGAGGATGTCTCATTTCATTATCTTAATGAATATTGAGGATGTCTCATTTCATTAAGATAATGAATATTGAGGATCGTTTCCTTTTAAAAAAAATAGTACGAAACATATTTATATGCATATACATATAGCATTCATTTAAGGAGAACATAAGACAGGAAAGGAACAAAAAAATTAAATAAATGCATCCAATTCAGCAAGGGGACACTCGTTCATAATATGCCGGTACAGGGAAGACTCATTCAATATTGAACATTTTAGTAATATTGAGATAGAGAGAAGATTGTTACAATCTCATAAATTCAAGGCATAAAACTGCTCCAACACTGTAAAGCAAATATATAGAGAGAAAATGTAACCAAGGCTATCAAGTGGACATGAGTCACTAAAGACAAATTAACTGGATATATATTTTCTGTCATAAATAATTGATTGTTTAGGACCTTCTACTTTCTATGCTTCTATTTTTAAAAACTTAAACAAGCTTTCAAAAACCCTTTTTTTTTGGGAACGGAAACAAGAAATTTCATTATATCATGAAAAGAGACTATCGCTCCAAAATACAAGGCACCAAGAACAATAGAGATACAAAAAACAAAAGAAACATGAGTAACAAGCCAAACAGAAAAAACAACTAGACAGACCCTTCCAAAACAACCTCAACAAGGCCAAAAACAAAATACAAAGCAAGCCAAAAAGCAACAAACTAAACAGACAAAAGAACAAAACAACTCAAAATACAACATAAGGCTGAAAGAACCAAAAGCACTCCAAAGTAAACAAGAATCTTTCAAAAACTTCTTAAAAATATGAAAGAAAATAATATATTGTTATTATTATCATCAGTAAAGTTCTAAAATATTAATAAAATTTTTAAAAATAACAATAGCCACCATCACCACTCAAAAACAACATCACTAGAAACGTGTATCTTTCAGAAACAGGAAACAGATAACAATTTAACCATCAAATAGTCCTTTAGCCATTCCAACCCCTAATGTTTAACTTCGTCATTATCTAGCCTCAACAGCAAAGCATGCTCTCCAAGAAAAAAAATAGACAAGAGAGAGAGAAAGACAAACGATACATCTGCCAACACCTTAAGTATCAGCGGAAGTGTAGATAGCTCGACGGCAGGAAGCTCCCTTAGCTCACTATTTACACTATGAAATGCCTCGTCTGAACATAGTAACAAATGAGTGGGATTAGCACACAATAATTCCCATCCAGAAGGAAAAAAAAACATATATTGTACATTATTTTCCAGCAATCAGTACAACATTAAGCACATGATATATTTCACAACAACCAGTACAATATTGAGCACATGATTGCAAAATCAAAAGGAAGAGGAAACAAAAAATTTGAACTTATATTCAAGTTCAATTGATGTAGGGGCCTTTTTGGGTTTATTTCCAGCATCTATATTACTGTTTTAGTGTTAGCTGCTTTGTATTTTTTAGTTTGTTAAGTTTTAGTCTAAGTGTGAACAAACCCTTCCTCTTTGGATCTATTTAAAGAGGTTAAGTTAGTTTTAGTTTAGGTGTGAACGAATCCTTCCTCTTTGGGTCTATTTAAAGAGGGTTGGGTGTCATTCAACATATATAATAAAATTCCAGAACTCTTCTCCAAGATTTCTCCAAGAACTTCTCTTGGTTAGTATCATCATCAACGCCAAAGATACATACAGACTGATGTAGTTTATAACTTTTTTTGTTTGATATAAGTGTTCAGTTTAGCTTCAACTGCCTATGCTAAATGAATAGGATTGTAGAAAATATAATTTCCTCGAGGAATCGGTCATAATTTCAACCCACGAATACATTACAAAAAAACACCTGGGCTTTTTTTCAGAAGAAGAAGAAACCATAATTTCATTGATGGAATAGAATTTACAAAAGGGAAGTAAAGGTAACTCCAAACCACCAAGGATGGATAAGAAAATTTTCATTGATGATGATGGAGTTGTTTGCACTTGAGATACAGTCGTAGATCCATTTCCTCCAAAACCCTTCATTTTAAGGATGAAATCTGGGAATTTTCAGTCAACTTTGTCAAAAGTCGTTTCCAAAAACTGAAAAATTATCACATCTTTCAGGATAAAGCTATTGATTTTTCTTTACGGGTTCTATATGGTTAAATCTCATCAAAGCTTTTCTTTTGTCAGTTTGGTTGCAATGAAATCATCACATCTTTCAGGATAAAGCTATTGATTTTTCTTTTCTTTTTTTCTTTCTTTCTTTTTTTTATACAAGAGACAATTTCATTGATGTATGAAATTACAAAAGAGAGAGGAAAAGAAGCCCCACAACCAAAGGAGCTACAAAGACATCTCTAATTGGCCAAAAGAGAATCAAAACTATAACATTTGAAATTTTTAGATAATTTACACCAAGAGATAGTAATGCTAAGCACATGATCGAAAAAGAGTTCATAGTGTTGAGCTTTGTTGTTGAAGAGGCGATTTTTTCATTGAAGCCAAACCAACTAAAAGAAGGCTCTAACAATATGTTTCTATGGGAGACCCTTTCTACCCTTGAAAGGATGATCTTCAAGAACGAGGGAGAGGAATTGGTTGATATCTGAAGGAAAGACCACATACCAATTAAAAGCATAAAGAATGTGATTCCAAAAGGTCCTTGAAAAAAGGCGGAACATGAATAGATGACTTTGAGATTCTGTGTCCTTTTTGCAAAGAGTGCACCAATTGGGAGACATCGCGAGAGAGGGGTTACGGCATTGAAGCTTGTCATGTGTGAGGACAGCCTTATGTGATAGCTCTCAAAGAAAAAATTTAATCTTTATGGGGTAGTGATCGGACCAAATACCATTGATAAGGCCTATAAAAGATAAACCACTGTTTGCATACCTAGAATCAATCCATGATTTTGTAGAAAAGATCCCAGATGGTTCCAGCTTCCAAAACATTTGTCATCAGATTGGAGAGGTTGATAAGTAGTGAGTGTTTGATAGGTAGTGAATGTTTGAGAGAGCATTGCCCATTCATCGGTTTCCATGCCATTAGATGTCTACGAAGATGGAGATTCCACTCACCATCCTCCATAAATCAATGACCATGGCTTCCTTTGCAAGTGACAGTGGTGTAGCTTAAAGAGATAAAAGGAAGAATTCTCTCCAAGAATCCAAAGAAGTCTTTACTATGAATGAAAAGTTGCCAATACAAGAAGACAATCTCTCTATTTATAGAGAATTGGTGAGAAAACTAATCCTAATCTTAATTAATCAAAGAAACTAATCCCAATCGTAATAACCCAAGGAAACTAATCTAATTCTAATCAATCATGGAAATCAATCCCACTCCTAATCAATTAAGGATTTGACCATAATACCCTAATTTACCCTAATCCCACTACATTCTATCCCTCCCAAAAAAAAAAAAAAACACATTCTTGAATTTTAAAACGAAAATGAAGGTAAAAATAAAAAAGTGAGCCACTCAAACGAACACATCTCTGAACATCGGGCACCAATAACAACCAATTTTCACAAGCCACGACAATATATCGAATATTTGATTCTTGAAAAAGAAAATTGTTTCCATCAATAACATCATCAATTAACCCAAGAATTAAGTTTAAAAAATCATGTTATAATATATGCAAACTCCTAAAAGAATGGAGGAAAAAGATTTTCAATTTTCTTCGAATTAGGTTGCCCATGAGTATCTTTTTCTTCCACGCTTGAAGAATTCACATCCTCCCAATATTCCCTTTGATATAACCTTGATTTTGGTTGTTATTGAACGATTCTTGGTAAATCTTGGACATTTTTTGCATACCACTGGTGTTGTTTCTCTTGTTGTCTTTCTTGATGGCCAAGGCTAATTTCAACTCTATTCTCTTGCAGTGGAGGTAGTTGTGGTTGGTTGTATGCTTATCTAACCAAATAGACACATTCTTTGCAGTGGCTTCATTTTCTTTTTTTTTTTTTTTTTTTGAAAAGGAATCGATTCATTATATTAAAATATATATGAGCTAAAGCCCAAAGTACAAGAGGATTATACAATGAGCAAAGCAAAGACTAAATCTTAAGGATTAGTAGGCGCACCCGGACATCTCAACTAGGTTGACACCCCCTTAGCACCCTCATCACATCCAAAGAAACGAGCTATAGAACTAATAAATAGAGAAGTAAAAAACATGAGACAAAACAGTATAACTTGGCCATAATTTAATTACTCGAATGTACCAAAAATTTGGGGGGCTGGGTGTGGGTGGGAACACTTAAAAACAAAAACAAAACTAGCTGAACTAGGCGATGAAGAACAAACAACAGACTAAGCTAAGATCCACCGTTAGGAGTGGAGATGATAGCTCTCCAATTGAGGTTGAAATCCATTAAGCTGTAACTATTGAAAGGTTTGGAGAGGATACTCCATGAAGAAGCTTGACGACAGGCATAATCGAGGCGATCTTGTCACCCAAGAGCTTTATTATGGAACACCCTTTGATTCCTTTCAAACCATAAATCTGCCAAGAGAACTTTGACCGCAATAAACCAAAGTAGTCGGCTGGGATTATGAAGATTTGTTCCAGCTAGAAGCTGCAGCATATTTCCCTTAAAATCATTGCACATAACCCATGAGAAATTGAAGAAGGACAGCAGCTTCTCCCCGCACCAAGCTGAGTAAGGGCACATAAAGAAGAGGTGGAGAGGATCTTCGCTAGAGTGGAGGCACAACAGGCAGACTGAGGGGGATAGGGAGTTGGATGGCTACTTTGCAAAACCGAGGCTACATTCAGCTGACCAATTAGCATTATCCAGATGAGAATGCTAATTCTTCGAGGGCTTTTTGTCTTCCAAAAGGCCAAGTAGAGAGACTCTTCCAAAGGGGAGGAGGGGGAATGGTGAATTCTAAGAGAGTTGACCGTGTAAAGACCTGAGGCTGAAATGGACCACACCCTTTTATCAAAAGTCTCTATGATTCTTCTTGCTGCAATTTTCCCCAGCAACTCTTGGAAAGCCAGCACCTCCTCGTCTTTAAGTAGTCTACGGAAGGAAATTGACCAAGAGGCCAAGCGACCAAGCGGCTGTCCCAATGGTTAGCTACTAAACCATTTGGGAGCATGGTGATTCTAAAAAGACATGGAAACAAGGTGCTGAAGGGAGTCATTCCTTCCCAAGGGTCTAACCAAAACTCAATCCGGCTGCCATTTCCGAGCTTGAATTTGGCCAAAGATTCAACCTTTAGCCAAGTCTTCAAGATACTAACCCAAGGGCTTCTCAAACTTCTACTGCCTTTCCTTGCTGTGTGCCAATTAAAAGAATCTTTGCCATGTATACTTCTGATTACTTTGCCCCAAAAGGAATCATCCTCGTTAAAGTATCTCCACCCCCATTTAGCTAGGAGTGCTAAATTCATTGATCTGAAGCCACCGAGGCCAAGGCCTCCATCTGCTAAGGGTTTTTGCACCAAGTCCCATTTCACCAAGTGATTCAGCTTGCTGCCAGTGTGTCCTTCCCAAAAGAAATTCCTTGTTATCCTTTCCATTTTAGAGATAACTCCTTCAAGCATGAGGAAGATGGACAAACAATGAGTTGGAAGATTCGATAGGACTGACTTGCATAAGGTGGCTCTTCCCCCTCTAGAGAGGTTGAATCTTTTCCATTTATCTAGTTTAGCTTGAAATTTGTCCAAAACCGACTGCCAAAAGGAAAGACTTTTCGGATAACCACCTAGAGGCAACCCGAGATAAGAGAAAGGGAGGCAGTCAGCCTTACAATTCAGAGAGGCGGCTATGGAAATCAACTCATTTTCATCCACATTGATACCACAGGGTTGATTTTTCCCAATTAACTTTCTGACCTGAACACCATTCAAAAAACTCAACTGTTTGCTTAAGTTTTGCAAGCATGGTCATACTTACAAAATAATAAAGTGTCATCCGCAAACTGAAGTATGGAGACATGGATGTTTTCTTTGCCAACTACAAATCCTTCAACAAGGCCGGATTGAATAAGTTTGGAAACCAGCGCACTTAACACTTCACTGACAAGAAGGAAAAGGAAAGGTGAAAAGGGGTCACCTTGTCTTATGCCTCTTGTGGCAACCACTCTTCCCCTTGGTCTACCGTTAATGAAGACTGAAAACATTGGATTTTTTACGTACCCCATAATCCATTCTATCCATTTCAGGCTGAAGTTCTTGTTTCTCAACACTTTTTCTAAAAAATCCCAGTCAACACAGTCGAAAGCCTTTTCCAAGTCAAGCTTAAGGATCCACCCCTTTTTCTAAAAAATCCCAGTCAACACGGTCGAAAGCCTTTTCCAAGTCAAGCTTAAGGATCCACCCCTTTTTCTTTTTCACTCGATAATCTTCCATTGCTTCGTTGGCAATAAGAATGGGGTCCAAAATTTGCCTTCCTTCCATGAAAGCACTTTGGGAAGGAACAATGATACTAAGCATCACCAATTTTAGTCTCTCGGCCAGCATCTTTGCAATGATTTTATATTTTATGAAAGTTAAGCTGATTGGCCTAAAATCACTGACCGTCGCTGCTAATTTCTTCTTTTGAATTAAGTAGATGAAGTTTTCTTTTATACAAGCGTTGAGCTTACTATTCTTGTAGAATTCCTCAAAGGTGGCTTGAAAGCTTGTCTTGATTAGATTCCAGAATTTCAACAAAAACTCTATTGTGAAGCCACCTGGGCCAGGGGCTTTACATTTTCCCAGGCTTTTGGCTGAATAAATTTCTGTAGTTGAAAACTTGGCTTGTAAAGTCAAATTCTGGTTTAAGTTGATACATGGCCATTCTAAATTCAGAGGAATGTGTCTCCTCCCTGGAGATTTAAGAAAGATGTTGCTATAGAAGTTTAGGATTAGGTTTTCAATTTTTGTACTAGATTTAGTTGGCACCCCTTGCTCATCTACTAACTCATATATGAAGTTCCTTCTCTTTTTTGCTACTAGGAATCTATGGAAGAAACTTGTATTTTCATCTCCCAGCTTGAGCCAGTTTAACTTACTTTTCTAAATTAGATTAATTTCCTTCAGCTTGTAGAGCGACATTAGATATGATTTTAGAGAGGATCTAATTATAAAATCACTATTAGAAAGGGGAGAACTATCGGCAAGAGCATCCCACTTTTCAATTTCTTCTAGCAGCCCCTCTTCCTTCCTTCTTTGGTCTTCTTTGAATTTAGAATGCCACCTCTTGACTGTTGTTTTAACTTTTTTAGTTTCTGACTAAGGGCAAAACCACAACCATGGACCTTGCTATTTAACCAAGTTGTCTCGATGATTTGGACACATTCCTTGTTGAGCAGCTAGCTGTTGCAAAATCTGAGAGGGGGGACCCCAGCTGAAGGAACCGGCTTCTAATAGTATTGGATAATGATCAAAGAAGGTACGGACTTGTCTATTAGCTTTAGAGTTTTCAAACAACTCATGTCATGCTTTAGATATGAAAAAACAGTCTAATAGAGATCTTGAAACTGAAACACCTTCCCTTGACCAGGTAAAACTGCCATTTCTCAACCGGACTTCCAGAAGTTTGGCTTGGTCTATGAAGTCGTTGAATTTCCTCATGCCTTTAGTGCTTCTGCCCAAAGGGAATCTCTCATGGGCCCACCTTGTGATGTTAAAGTCTCCACCAATGCACCAAGCTTCCTCACAATAAGCTGCTAGAGAGAGGAGTTATAGCCAAACAAATTTTCTTTCTTTATAATCATTTGGCCCATAAACATTAGTGATCCAGCAAGTCTTCTTACAAACAGTGGTGCAGTTTATTGATAAAGAATAATCCACCTTTCAAAGTTTCAACCACTGAAATCAGACTCGAGTCCCACATTGTCAGTAAACCGCTAGAAGTTCCATAAGATTCAACAAAATCCCAGCCTATCTCTTTGGAGCTCCAAAGGGATTTGATAAATCTTGCTTCAAAGTTCTCTTTCTTTGATTCTTGAATTAAAACTACTGTTGGATTAAGTTTCTTTAGAAAACGCTTAAGGGCCAATCTCTTATTAGCATCTTTTAGGCCTCTCGTTTCCATGTCACTATTTTCATTCTTGTGGATCAATAATTAGAATGCAGCCTCGGCAGCCGGCTGTCAATCCAATAAAAGGCTGCAGACAGTGACTATGCTCTTCAGGTGTGCTGGAAAATCAGAAGGAAAGGCTAGAGGAATGGTGCCGAATACTAAAGCTTCTGAAGTCTTGTCCTCCTCTGCCTGAAATAGGGAATTTAGGTCAGTTAGCAGAGGAGCTTCAATCCTTGGATCCACCAAATCCCCTTCTATGTTGTTCCAAGTATCTTCAACACTACTCACACCGAAAGGGGAGTCAAGGAGGCCATCATCCTTTCCTTTCAAAGAGACATCCGGGGAGAAACTTGGTGAACCTCTCAGAAAAAACAGCTCTGAATTAAGTAAGGAAAAAACGGAGTGTTCAAAAGGGGGGGAGAGAGGAACGGGTATCTGACCTGTTAAAATGAGGTTGCTCTTGGGATGAAGTGCATCTAGCCTCTACCGCTGGCTTTACTCTGAGGCAAGTGTTTTTAGAATACTCCTACAAGTACTCTCTTCTGATGAAGTGCTTGGGGAAGGATTTAAAGAGGCATGAGGAGTGTCTTGCTTTGGAGAGTCGTTTGGTTACTGGTTAGTAAGGTCTAGGTGCTGGCTTAAAGCAGGGGAGAGGGAAGGCACGAGAGAGGGGGCAGGGCTGCTTGAATTTGGCACTGAGTCTAAAAATGGCAGAGAAGCCAACTGTTTCAACGAAACAGGGGAAGAAGATTTACTTGTGGAAAGGCAGGGGAAGAGTGGAGCAAACTTATGAGGCACTTGGGTTTCATTATTGTTTAAAGTAGGCTCTTTTGGCAATCGACGATTAAGAAGTCCCGCGTTGTAAGGGCCCAATAACTTTTCTCTTTTTTTTCTTTAGTGCGAGAGGCTTTTCAACTTCTAGAAGGGAGATGCCGACTGACCTTCCACCTTCCAGAATCTCTTTCTTCTTAATGACGGAGAGAGAATCATCTTCAGACCGTGGAATTCGAGGGGCCTTAGCAATTACTCGAGGTGCCTTTACAGATTCTTCATCAAAATTCAATTACTTTTCGACTTCTTTCATTGGTAACTTTCCTTCAGGTGCATGTGGCTGTTCGGTTTCTTCGGCTAAAAACAGAGTAATGTTGGCTGAAGTACCAATGTTTTTTCCCAATGGAGGTGACTTTTCACATTCCTCAGCAGTACTCGCATCTCTTTTCAATAGCTGTGGCTTCAAGATATACTTTTCTGGAGCCGCATTCGGGCTTCTTGAAAACTTAGGCATGGATTGAGAAGAAAAAAGAAAGGACCAATCTGAAACATCAATCTGGGAGTTGACATCTTCATCCTCTAAAACTTGATTCAAACGAACCAAGTCTATTGGATAAGAAAAATCTTTAAAGAGTACATTACCAAAGGACTTTAAGGGTGTTTCAAGGCATTCGATATCACCAAAGTTTAAGTAGAAATTTCCACGATTTTCATCTTTAATTTCAATGGTGGTTGGCATGAAACCACTAAGATTTCTTCTTACTTGAATTTTAGCTTTCAAATAATTGGTGAGGTTGAGAGTTTCTGATGCAATTGAAACAAGACCACCAAAATAGGCCCCAATTGCTTCAAAAGTGTTTCTACACCAATAATCTAGAAGGGAGGCTCTTGATTGACACCCAACCCCCAAAACCTTTCATTACTGAGGGTCTGCCATGTCTAATTGGATTCCATTTTTCAAATAACAGATGATAAGGACCATATAGTTGCCACTTGCCTTGAGTTAAAACCCAATCGTTTAAATCACCTTGACTAACCTTGATTAATGCTTTATCTGCAAACAAGGGATTGATAATAACGTTGGTGCTGAATGCGTTGCTAAGTTCTCTTGCTATTTCCTTCCATTCGTTAGAGACTAACAGTCTTGAAATGATCCATAAACTACTAAAATCTTCTTTGAAAGCTTCATGGTTCTTCTGAATCCAGAAAGAATGCTTGCTCTGTTTTACCAAGTTTGGATCAGGGGACAATGGATGAGAATGAGTATTGAATTTAGGGGGCTTAGAGACCGAATAAGGAACCTCTTTTCTCCATTTTAACACTTCTAAATAACTTCTTTCATGAGGCCCGAGAGGGAGAAGCACAGATTTAATGTTACTGGCCAAAACTTGTTCGGGGGGAAGGTTTTTTGAAGGAAGACTAACCTGTTGAACAGAGGGCTCTTTGAAGTTATGTATGCAGACTCCAATCATGTCTTTGAAATCTTGCCATCCGGATTTATCATCACCATATGGAATGTGGATGTTCTTCCTTCCCCCTGTGAGTGGCCAAACAACACATTCTATAAACCACTTATCTTTGACTCGAAATTTGGCTAGCTGGATGAAACTCTGATCCACTCTTTCCTTAAGTAGAAAAATTCAAAAGTTGATTCAATCAAGAGTCTACAGAAGCTCTCTTGAAGCCATAGGGCTGATGTCAAAGAGAGAAAATGGATTGACCTCTCTTTAGGTCTTCCACATAGAAACCGGCTCCTTGCCACATACAGAAGAAGTGGTCGAGGATGCAACAGCTTTTAAGTTCCATGACAGAGAACACCCAAGAAGGGCACTAAGAGCAGAGGGGAGGGAAAGACACCGGAAGGTGATCGGGAGGTGGGGGAAGAGAGCTCTTATACACATCTAGATGTGTATAAGAGACAGAGGGAGGGGAGGGAGACATTTTTTTCCTATTCTTCAAGAATCTTCTAAGGATCAATCTTTTTGAATTCTCCCCCCTTATCTTGGTCTCATTATCTGAATTCTTCAAGGGTTACTTCTCTTGCTCATCCATGTCCAGGCTGACCCCTCGATCCCTTGTGCAGCAAGCCAGTCTTCTCCACATCGACATCATCTTGTTATCTTCTCTAGCAGCTTGAGGCTATGGAGAAAATTCGATCAACCAAAATCACAATAGACTTGCAGCAGACAATGTGACAAACAGACCAATCAACACAAGCCCACTGAGTCCAAAAAACGGATTTTGCAGCGGTGGTTCACGGCGGAGCCGGAACAACATCTCCCAACAAACTCAATCTCAAAAGCTACTTCACCAAAATCTCCACTGAACCTTAAGCGAAGAAATGAACTCCCATTATAGAGCTTCGAGAGAGTGACAATGGCGGATCCAGTAGCTTCATCTTCTTCAATACCTCCATCGTTGATTTCATCGATTAATTGTTCCTCATCATCTAGTTCGAATTGAGCAACCTTCGTGTTAGTCCCATCAATTTTTTCTTCTTCTGTAAGTTCCTTTTCAATCTTTCTACCTTCCTTATTCGAATCGTCTTCAATTGATTTTTTATTTTCTTCTACTCCGTTCAGTTTTTGCGCAATTTCACAACCCATTTGGACAAGTTCTTGATCTTCTTGAGTGACTAAATGCAATTTTTTATGGTTTCTTGGAAAATCTGGAAGATTATAATTATGCCTTTCTTGAATTTTTTCCCAGAAGGACACAAATTTCATTCATTCTCTTTCAAAAGTCCTTGTGATAGATGTTTTTATTTGAATATTTATGTTTTCTTGAAAATGTTTCGACCTCCAAATTTATGTTGGAATGATTCATGGGTGTTCTCCGATGTTGGTCATAATAATTTCTTTCACACTCTAAATCATTTCCTAAATCATCTAACTCCCAATTCTTATGTCAATTTCTTGAGAAACTAGATTGATTGGATCGTCGAGCTCTTTGTTGATAATGTCGCCTTGTTATTTCGTTCCAAATTACATTAGTATCTTCATCAGAATTGTTAGAATCACTATAATCAGATTTCAAATGTGGATAATGAAAGGTTCTTTGAGAAAATCGAGCATGAGCAAAATTATTATGTTGAAATTCTTCTTCTAAATCACTTGAGTCTAAATTCCAGCATGCTTTTGAGAGTAAATTTGACTTTCTTGCCTATACCAACTACTATACTTTTTCTTCGGCGTCTTCCTTAATCGATAATAGTCTATTCTTACAAAATCTTGAAAAAAAAAAACTCGATATTTTCTTTCTTTTCCAGAATTTAAAGGGGGCATTGTTCAACAACCAACACAGCTGACAAAACTCCCTTTTGCGATCGGCATCACCAAAAGGTTCCTAGTCTTCCTTTGACGGCAGTCAATGTTGGCCTAGACGACTGTTCTGATACCAAATTGATGTAGCCTATAGAGATAAAAAGAGAGAGCTCTCCAAGAATCCAAAAAAGTCTTTATTATGAATGAAAAGTTGCCAATACAAGAAGACAATATCTCTATTTATAGAAAAATGGAAAGCAAACTAATCATAATCCTAATTAATCAAAGAAATTAATCCTAATCATAATAAACCAAGGAAAATAATCTAATTCTAATCAATCATGGGCAATACCAATCCTAATCAATTAAGGATTTGATCATAATAACCTAATTTATCTTAATCCTACTACATCAGACAGTGCAAATAGGTTGGGAAAAGATCTATGCATTGGAATATTGTTCACTCAAGCGTCATACGAGAAAGAAATGGAACTCCCACGACCTAAAATTGCAGCAACACGTTCATCCACAAAAGGTTGGAGATAGGACAAACCAATCTCGATCCTAATCAATTAAGGATTTGACCATAATAACCTAATTTACCTAATCCTACTACATCAGACAGTGCAAATAGGTTGGGAAAAGATCTATGCAATGGAATATTGTTCACCCAAGCACCATACCAGAAAGAAATGGAACTCCCATGGCCTAAAATTGCAGCAACATGTTGATCCACAAAAGGTTGGCATCAGTACTAAGCTTTCCAAGGACTTTTGATACCAGCTTTGTTACCGCACAAGAATGTTCCAAATTTGGCCATGATCTCAAGAGGATCGGTATTGCTTCTTTATTATTAATAAATTTTACATAAAGATTTTTCTAATTTCTACTTATATATAGGGTAGGGGGCAAATGTAGCTTCGCCATAAAGCATATCTATACATCCTGAGGCGCTAAATCCATTTTGCAAGGAGACCCTCGTTTCTTAACTTGAGATTGGTCATCCCTAAGCCACTGATGGATTGTGGGAGGTAACTTAGTCCCAACAAATAGCTACCTTCCTTCCCTTTCCCCAAGAAGTCATGAAAGATCTTTTCAATCATATTGGCCACTTCGCTAGGAAGATCGAAAAGGGAAAGATAATAGCTAGGAAGGTTGCTTAATGAGGCTTGAATACTCCCCCCTTTAGATATGTAAGATGATGACCATGTTTTAATTCTTCGCTCAATTTTCTCAATCACCGAGGCCCAAAAAGGGAGTTGTCGACTTGCCATGAAGAGGAATCCCGTGATAGGAATTTGGCCATATTCCAACCTTGCAACCATATAACCCCACAATGTCCTGAAGCTATATGGAAGTGAGATTGATGCCCAGAATTTCAGACTTTTGGTGACTGGATGCATCAATAACTTCAAATAAATTCTTGATTTGCTTTGGATTGTAGATAGAGAATAATATAGTGTCATCTGCATATTGGAGATGAGAAATGGAAAGCCCAACTTTTCCAATACCAAAGCCCTAAATTTTTCTATCCAATTCCGCTCGAGTTAGTAACCGACTAAGGGTATCAATAATGATATTAAAAAGGAAAGGTGAAAGCAGATCCCCTTGCCTAATACCCCTAGAAGCATGGATTTTTCCTCTAGGATGACCATTGATAATCATGGAGTAATTTGCCGAAGAAATACAAAAATTCCATTTTCTCCGAGGGTAGCCAAAACCTCGAGTTTGAAAGATGTTGTCAAGGAAGGCCCAACCGACAGTACCAAAAGCCTTTTCAATATCAAGTTTAATCACGATGCCTTTCTTACCCTTTTTAGCCCACTCATCAATAAAAGCTCATTATCGGTAAGCAAAACATCCAAGATCTGACATCCCTCAACAAAACTCGATTGGTGTTCTGATGTAAGGGTAGGGAGAACGTTCTTTAGTCTATCAGAGAGGACTCTAGCCAAAATCTTATAAATTCCAGTAGTCAGACTGATAGGCCTAAAATCACCAACTCTTTTTGCATCAGCCCGCTTGAGAATAACAAATACATAGGTCTCATTCAGATTAGCCTTGACAATACCTTTCTAAAATGAAATCCTGAAACACCCTCAATATGTCGGGCTTAAGGATGTGCCAAGATTTTTTATAGAATTCAGCAGTATATCCATCGAGGCCCGAGAACTTGTTTGTACCAAGAGCACATACAGCCCCCCAAATTTCCTGTTCACTGAAGGGGGATTCCAACTGCGATGGTTGTTGCATAGTGAGGGACGGCCAATTAAGTAAAGGTTTGTTCCTCTTCGAATACAATCTGGAGAAGAAACTCAGAAATTCCTCCACAATATCGGATTCCGCTAGAAGGCTCATACCAATTGTAGAGACAATTTCAAGAGTGGTGTTTTACCTTCTCTTAGTGTCCACAACACAATGGAAGAAACAGGTGTTCAGATCATCTTCGTTAAGCCAAATTGATTTGCACTTCTGCCTCCAAAGAACTTCGTCCTTGGCCACCATTGAGAGGAGTTGAGCTTTTAGGCTACTTTTTTGCACCCTACGGATGGGGAGACAATCATTTGACTCTCATTGTTGTCCAGTAATGTGATTTTCACTATGAGTTGGTTCTTTTGCGTGTGAACACATCCAAAAGTATCTTTGTTCCACACTTTGAGGATTTTTTTAAGACCCTTCAGTTTGACAATAAGATCGTGACTCGGCCGTCCAAGCAAAGGAGTGTTCTTCCACCAATATTCGACAAGGCCACCAAAGTCTTTGTGTAAAAGCCACATATTTTCAAAACGAAAAAAGGTGGGACCCCATTTGTCAATGCCAATGGAAAGCAAGATCGTCAGAAGTGGGCTGACTTATATTGCTCTTTCTAGATGTAAATTCTCGCCTTCTTATTGCCTAATGGAAGTATTTTTTGTAATTCCTTTGGCACAAAGATTATATTCTTTTGTAATTTTATACTATCAATGAAATGGAAGAATCATAGTTTCTTTTTTCTAAAAAATAATAAATAACCCTTTAGAATAAGACCCTCCATTTTTTCCAACGATCTCATTTGAGATAAGAGATGCTACACAGTTAGACAGGGTGAGGATGATTTCCTTTAGTAGTACATGTTAAAGCTTCATATCAACAATGAGGACAGTTAGTATGTTGTTTTGAAGAGATCTAGCATCATAAGTCTCACTGAGGAACAGGGACCTACGTATAATATTTTTATTTTCTTGATATGAAACCTTGAATGTACTACTAAAGGAAAGATACAACTTAAGGGTGGGGGAATAGGGATCCCCTCCCAAAAGACAACTTAAGGGTGGGGGAATAGGGATCCCCTCCCAAAAGAAGATACCCAAAAACTTCTCCAATCGTGGAGTTGGAGTAATATCAAAAAAGGATAATTACAAAAGAAATGTTGTATTATAAGCAGCACAAATATGCATTTTTAGCTGTACATAACTAAGAAAAAGTACACGGGTCTTTTGTGCATGAGATTTTCATAGCAGTCTTTGCTTTGCCTCAATCTCTCCACAGCTAAGGAGATTGTGCCCAGCTTTCAAGAGGAATTTAGAAACAGTGTTTTTTACTTTTTAAGAATGATAAAAAACAATAGAAGAACTCGGTGATGACATCTCCTTCCTTCAACAATTGGATCTTGGATCTTCTGCACCCACTTAAATACCATTTAAAGCTTCCAATTTTAGAAGCTTCTCTCTTATATTCAGCCGATTAACTGGGTCCTCTATTTTGCTGGGAGGGGCTCCTTTCCCCTAAGCCATCAATAGATTTCAATGTTCTTTAGCATCTCTTAAGGAGGATTTTTCGAAATGGAAACAAGCCTCTTAGGGAGGATTTGATCCACTCCTTTACGACTTGTTTGAAGTCTTTAAACTTGGATGTGAGCTTGTGTCCTAGCCAATCAAGGTGACAAGAAATTTATCGAGGAGGTGCAGAGCTAGTTGTTCACAAAAGCTAGAGCAACTTCAGTTTTTCTTTCCAAATGATCTAGTCTACTAACTCCTTGTTCCTTGATAAACTTGTAGAATTCATCAAACAAGGTTTTAAAAGAGGATGATGACCAATGTCTTCAAAGCACATTGTCCGCCCCTTAAGGCGACAAGTTTTTAAATCGTCTCAAGCCAAGAGGCAAAAAAATTGTGTTATCTAAGTGAAGTGCGACATGCTTAATAAAAATAAAATAAATAAATTATACATATAATGTATTGATAAAACTATTTACTAAGTAACTTAAATAAAAACTACATGATACATATTTAAATGAAGTATTGGAAATATAAATAAGGTATGTGATACAATACCTCCTAACAAGAACACTCAAGAACACCAAGAACATAACAAAAACCGTAAAAGATAGAAATATATATTGCAATATCAAAAACGAAACTACAATATACCTCAGCACATTCTAGAGGGCTAAGAATCCTCTCGCAAATTCCCAATTAAGAAATTCCACATAAAATTCTTCACACCCTTGATCCCGACGTACTCCTACTTTTTTGAATATTTGCTACTACCACCAAGATCTGCACCAACGGCCGCTCCGCCCGGGCTCATGCCCAAGGTTTTGCAGCGACCGCCGAGCCCTCCTACTCATCGGCCCGACGTACTCCAACTAATAACTACAAAACCTAATCAGCTTACTAACTATTCACTAATTTTCCCATTCTAATATTCTACTAATAATTCTACTATTCCCATAACTAGGGGCCTTACAATATGACTAGCATTTAATATATGGTAGAAAAATAGTAGTTGAATAAAAGATAATACATTTATTGATAGAAATTAAACAAAAACTTTTTTTAATAAACACAACACGAACTATTAAGGGGTTGTTCAAGACCCCTACTTCAAGTGGAGCGGGCTATTATACCCCACTCCATGTTTGGGATTCCAATTATAATAGTTGGTATTTCCAACTATTATAACCTACAATTAACTACAATAATACTATTTCAAATCCCTCTGTTCTACAGTATTTACTATTTGTTACAATGTTTACTATTTCCTACTCATCCTCCCTTTTCGTCTTTGTTACAGTGTTTACTATTTCCTACTCATACTAAAATAGTTTGCACCCCAAACACAAACTATTATAACTCAGACTAAAATAGTCTGCCCTAAACACAGACTATTATAACCCACCAATGTTTCAAAAAACGATTAGGGCATAAGCCTTGAGGCAAGTCGGCAGTATGATGCCTTAAGGCTTACACCTTGAAGGTATCTAAAGAGGCCTACCCCTCTGTTGAGAGAGGCGTAAGCCTCTGTGTGATTGTCCCTTTGAGGCGTTAAGGCGTACGCCTTGTTTATAATGTTGGTGGGCCATGGACCCAGGTGGTGGATCATGCTGAAGTGAATTAATTTCAAGCGGTGCCAGCAATTTGCATGTCTTCTAGTTCAATTTGGTGGTGGGCCACCACTGTGGGGCCAATAATACATTGAAAATTCATTGAAAATTAGAAGCTGAATCGGTTGAATAAAGTCAGAAGGCTCTTTGTGTTATTTTTATAAAGTTGATTATAAGTGGCTGCCTGCAATCTGCATTAGCCATGGAAAAAAGTTGCAAGTGAAACTGTAAAATTTTTAAGCAACACAGCAAGTGGTGAGATTTTTTTTTTTTTTTCCTTTCTTTGCTCTGGGTTTTTCTTTTTCTTTTTCTTTTTTAAAATTTTTTTCATAGTGTGTTTTACCATTCTTTTCTACTTTTTTTCTTTCATTTTTTTTTATCAAATTTCTATTATTTTATCTTTCTTTTCATTTGTTTCTCTTTTTTTTCTTGTTATTCTTCTTACCTCTTTTTTTTCTTGTTATTCTTCTTACCTCTTTTTTTTTTCGTCCTTTTCTTTATAGTTATTTGTTCAATTTCCTTGCTTTCTTTTTCTATTTTCTCCAACGATATTGGATGAAGAGGAATGAGTAGATATTCAAAGTGACAATGAAAATGAAGATGAAACTATTGGATATGATGATGACTTTGTGGAAGATTATAGTAGTGACGGTGATAATGAAATTGGGGATGAGCTTTAGATTTTCAGTAACAAAATATTGGTGGAATATTAGGGTTTAATTCCAGCAGTTTTACAAACTTCTAAAAAATGCTCTCCCCTCTCTCCTCCCCTCTCGTCCCTCCCTCCCTAGCCTTCTCCCTCACCGATCCTAACACCCCCACCCACCTCCTCCCTCACAGATGCTAAGCCTCTCCGATCAGTCACATTGCCTCTTCTTTCCCTTGCTCTATCTATTTTCCGATGCCCTCCAAACAGTTTCTTACCCCCAATTCAGACCTAATGGAAATAAAAAGTTGCAAAATAGGAGAACACTTTTTCTGTATGTGAAAAGTGCTCAATGGAATATACATAGAAGATATGGAAAAAAGACAAAAGATCCTATTCTCTTCTCCCTTGTTACAATGGCTAAATGAAGGTCTAAAGCAACTGCTGAATGGACCAACGTTTGAATTCTTCCTTCTAAAGGAAAGAGTTGATCAAAATGTCATCCGTCTCTCCAAATTTCATGACAACAGAGGATGGTTCGTGGAATGCGCGGTCTGACCGTGGACAGGAGGTAGAAAAAATATTCATATCTCTTATGGCAATGGAACAACTGGATGGCAAGACTTCAACGTTATGGTAAGTGACTTCTTAACCTCCTTGCCCTCTTTTGACCCTTCCCAGCTTGCACCCCCTATTTCAGAGGATAGTAAACAAAAATCTCAACATCGATGGATTGAAAGAAGATCCACGAAAAAAGGAAACAGTTATAGAAGGAAAAATTTTGCGGGCATAGAAAAAAAAGAGGTCATACCCTGCAGCCTACCTCAAAATCGAAGTTAAAGCATCTCAAGCAAGCTTTTTGGGTCCAGAAAAGCCAAGAGGTATTCAAAGAAAACTTTAACCAGCTTTTGATCATCTCCAAGCTCTTTGCTTTTAATGAGTGGAAGGAAATAGAAGAAAACTTGAAACAAGTCTTCCATACATCAGTTATCATCAATCCTCTGTTTGAAGACAAAGCCTTAATCAAGCTAAGCCAAGGGAAGCTAGAAGATCTGATTGAAGCACCTGGAAAATGGCAGTCAATAGGGCCTTATCATCTTTTATTTGAAAGATGGAATAAAGAAAAGCATGGCCTACAATAGCGAAAGGATTTGGGGATTGGATCTCAATAAACAACCTACCTTTGGATTATTGATGCATAGCCACATTTGAAGCTATAGGAGCATATTTCGGAGGACTTGAAAGTGTAGCAAGTGATACTCTTAATTTCATCAATTGTGCGGAAGCAAGAATTAAAGTAAGAAGGAATAGCTATGGTTTCATACCAGCAACCATAGAAATTAAAGATGAAAAGTGTGGAAACATTTTTCTAAATTTTGGCGATATACAATGTGATGAGCTTGTCAAAAATCGCAAAGGAGATCTTATTCTCAACCAGTTCTCCAATCCAATTGATATATATCGAGTCCAACAAGCCATGAAAGACGAAGGGGCAGAATTTGAAGAGTTTGGATCAGATTGGTCCTTTCTTCTTTCCTCAGATTCTAAGCCGAAATTTGCAAGAAATCCATATGTAGCCTTATTAAAGAGTCCCGATCAACAAACTTTGAAGCAACATCCACACTCAATATGCAAGAAAATAGCAAAAGAATTCGAAGAGACACTTCAAAACCCCAAGGAAGTTTTAAATATCTCAAAAGCCCGCGAAGGAAATTATCAAGAAGAAGGCCAAAAGTCACCTCGGCTTAAGAGTGAGAAGTCTTTTCATCTCCCTTTTCAGAAGATCTCGAATGTGTCAGAGGAAGTAGAAGAGTTCCCACTCTTTTTACAGCAAAAGGAATTATTAATACAGCCGGTTGGAGAAATTGTAGATAAAGAATCTGAACAGCCACATTTATTGAGGAAAGGGAAGGAACCTATGGAATTAATACATATCAAATCCCCCCTTTGTTCGGCAGAAAAGTCAAAACAAAAACGGCTCTCCCTCATTTAATAGGAGTCGTTGCACTCTCTCTCCTACATTTGACAATTTAAACCTCATCAAATCAGTTACAACAGGGGAAATTTCAGCAAAGAACTTCGATTTTGAAGCCATTTCTGCAGCCAATCCCTCTTCAGTCAGCCCTACACAAGTCACACCCCTTCAACATCATAAGGAAGATATTGACTTTGAAGCTCCAGCAACCTCTGAAAAGGGTTCACATCTTTTCAAACCTTACCCCAATCATTTTGTGCGAAGGAATAAGTCAGTTATCAAGTCATGGTCCTCCATTTCTAATTCGGATTTAATTGAGGACGGTTGCATAAGGCTACAATTCCCAGACTTCAAATCAAAAAGGTTAGATAGTTGTTCTTTTATTCGGCTTCCTTTAAATCAGCCATCTTCCAATTCTTCAGACCCAAGTTCCTCTTTTTTACAAGACTCTCCACTCCATGGACTCTCTCATGATTTCGAAAACACATCAATAACAAGTGTACGCAGTGAAGAAATTGAAAAAGATATTCAAGAAGTTGAACAAATCTCAGCAAAAGACCTTTTTGGTAGTGGGGATGCTTTAAAATTTCTCTTCCAAGCAGAGGAAGTTCAGGAGATTGAAAAGAAGATTCCACTGTTTTCAACAGAAATTAACAAAGACTGCATACTTCAGGAGCTCAATTCTCTAATTGAAAAATGTGAACTTACTTTTGAGTAATCATTGTCTGAAGCTCATTAAACCTTAATAGCAGTATGAAGATCATCTCATGGAACATCAGAGGGCTTGGTGACAGAAATAAAAGATTGGCAATCAGAAGACTTTTGAAAAAAATAAACCCTGATATAGTTCTTCTCCAAGAAACAAAGAAAGACAGCTTTGATCTACCTTTTATTAAAAGCTTATGGAGCTCTAAAGAAGTAGGTTGGGCTTTTGTGGAAGCTTCGGGAAGGGCAAGAGGTATTCTATCTATGTGGGATGAAGCCAAAATTTCAGTTTCAGAAATTTCAAAAGCATCATACTCTGACCTTAAAATGTCAAACAATTTGTAGAAAAAGTTGTTGGATAACAAATGTGTATGGTCCGAATTGCTACAGAGAAAGGGACAGCCTTTGGGCTGAATTGTCTTCCACATTAGAATCTTGTGATAAGCCATGGTGCCTTGGAGGGGACTTTAATTGCCTCCAAAGAAGACAGGAAAGATTTCCAATAGAAAGATCTACAAGAGAAATAACAAAATTCAATAAGTTTATTTGAGAATCAAGTTTAATTGAAATCCGTATGTCCAATGGAAAATTCTCTTGGTCAAGAGAAGGAGTAATGCCATCAAGATCCCTCATCGACAGATATTTTGTTTCTCAATGATGAATTCTTTGAAAATTCAAGAGTATCAAGACAAGCTCGAACCATTTCCGATCATTTTTCCCTTTTTTTTGAAGCTGGTACTTTTGAGTGGGGCCCTTCCCCTTTTAGATTCTGCAATAGTTGGCTAAAAAATAAGGAATGTTGTCGGATAATTGAAAATTCTTTGTTGATAAAAGGGCAGCAAGATTGGGTTGGGTTTGCTTTATATTCCAGACTAAGAAGAGTAAAACAGAGTGTTAAAAAATAACTGACAGAGCATGAAAAAACACAGAAAATCAGAGAAGAAACCCTGCTGAAAGAAATCAATGAAAAATACTTCCAAGCCGATAGCTTTGAGAACCTTTTAGTAGAAGAAGATGTGAGACTATCCTTAAAAGGCTAACCTAATATCTCTTTACCAAATAGAAGAAAGAGACCTAATCCAAAATAGCAAACTGAATTGGCTTCTTTTGGGTGATGAGAATACTTCTTTTTTTCATCGTTTCCTTGCAGCTAAAAAAAGGAAGAATCTTATTGCTGAATTATTCAACGACCAAGGATTGCCAACCAAATCTTACAGAGAGATTGAAACTATCATATTGGATTTCTTCTCCAATTTATACACAAAGGACTCAGGTACTCGTTCAGTTCCTTTAAATATGGCTTGGTCAAAAGTCTCAACTGAAGATAACACTCATTTGATTGCAAGAATCAACATGGCAGAAATTAAAAGTGCTATTCAAGCCTTAGGTAAAAACAAGGCTCCTGGACCAGATGGTTTAACAGTAGAGTTTATTCTTCATTTCTGGAATTTGTTTAAGGATGGTTTTAGAGATGTCTTCGAGGAATTTTACCTCAACGGTAAACTCAACTCTTGTATTAAGGAGAATTTTATTTGCTTAATTCAAAAGAAGGAGGAAGCAGTAAGGATAAGAGACTTTGGACCTATAAGCCTTTCTACTATTATTTATAAGATAATAGCTAAGGTGTTTGCGGAAAGGCTCAAGGTGATCATGCCAACCTTAATAAATTCCACTCAAAGCACCTTTATCGAAGGAAGACAAATCCTAGACCCAATTCTTATAGCCAATGAGGCTGTTGAGGAGTATAGAGCTAAAAAGAAGCAAGGTTGGATACTAAAACTTGATTTGGAAAAAGCCTTTGATAGAGTTGATTGGGAGTTTCTTGAAAAAGTTCTCCATGAAAAAGGCTTCCACTCAAAATGGATATCTTGGATTATGGGCTGTATATCCAATCCTAAATTCTCCATATTCATCAATGGAAGGCCTAGAGGAAGAATAATGCCATCAAGAGGAATTAGACAATGAGATCCCCTTTCTCCTTTTCTTTTCCTTTTAAGTGAAGTACTTTCAGCCTTGATCAAAAGAATTCATGAAAAAGGTTTGTATGAAGGTTTTGTGGTAGGAAAGGATAATATCCATATTTCAATTCTCCAATTTGCAGACGACACCCTCTTATTTTGTAGAAACGACGACGGAATGTTAGAGATTCTCCGGAAAACTCTTACATTATATGAATGGTGCTCCGGTCAGAAAATAAATTGGGAAAAGTCAGCCATATGTGGAATTAATATTGAAGAATCCAAGCAAGAAGCTGTGGCATCAAGGTTAGGCTGTAAATCTGCCTTTTTTATACTTAGGTCTTCCTTTGGGTGGTTATCCAAAGAAAATAGACTTTTGGCAGCCGGTGTTAGACAAGTTTCAGGGTAAACTCGATAAATGGAGAAGGTACAACCTCTCAAGAGGTGGTAGAGCAACTCTATGCAATTCGGTGCTTTCAAATCTACCGACCTATTATATGTCTTCTTTCTTAATGCCAGAAAAGGTCATTTCTTCTATGGAAAGAATCATGAGAAATTTCTTTTGGGAAGGACATAAAGGAGGAAAACTAAATCATTTGGCAAAATGGGAAATTGTATCAAAAAAAGTTGAAGATGGGGGGCTGGCACTAGGAGGTTTAAAAAACAGAAATTTGGCTCTTCTTGCCAAATGGGGGTGGCGTTTTTTCCATGAAAATTCTTCTCTATGGGCACAAGTAATAAGGAGTATTCATGGCAGAAGTTTTGGTGATTGGCACACTCTCGAAAAGTCCTTTTGTAGCCTTCGAAGTCCTTAGATTAGCATATCAAAAATCTGGTTGAAAGTAGAAGCCTTGGCTGTCCTCAAACTGGGAAATGGTAGCAGATTTTCTTTCTGGCACGACTCTTGGGTTGGTAATTCACCCCTTAAACTCAGTTTTCCCTCTTTATTTAGAGTTGCTTCCAACCAAAATGGTTCTATTATGGACCATTGGGATTCACAAACACTTTCTTGGTCTCTGTCCTTCAGAAGACTATTAAAAAAAGAAGAAATACCAGAATTTCAGACTTTGCTCTCCTTGATTTCCAGCATAAAGCCTTCTTCCAGACCTGACTCTCGATCTTGGTCTTTAGAAGCAAGTGGTTCATTCACGGTAAAATCATTGTCTAACCATCTTGCCTTGGCCTCACCTATTGACACCCACCTTTTAAAAGCTTTGTGGAAGACCAATAGCCCTCGAAGAGTGAACATTATAGTCTGGATCTTGCTGTTTGGATCCTTAAACAGTGCATCAGTTCTGCAACACAAGCTGCCCTCCCATTTTATTTCTCCGAATCAATGTGTTTTATGTAAATCAGCAGGGGATGACTTGCAACACTTGTTCTTTGACTGTTTCTTCGCAAGAAATTGTTGGTTAGTCCTTTTTAAATCCTTCAATATCAGCTGGGTGTTCGACTTTACTTGTAAACAGAATGTTCAGCAGTTACTCACTGGTCCTATCCTCAAAAAAGCCCCAAATCTGATTTGGTGCAATGCAGTAAAAGCAATATTAGTTGAAATTTGATTCGAAAGAAATCAAAGAATCTTTCAAGATAAAGAACACACTTGGTTCTTCCACCATGAGGCCGCCAAACTTAATGCTTCTCAATGGTGTTCTCTTTCACAGCACTTTGAAGCCTACTCACTTCAAGATTTATGTTTGAATTGGCAAGCATTCATCTTCCCAGTTTGAATATGTTTCAAGGAGAAGGATCATTACTACCCAATTTTGAAGACTCAAGTAGCTAGGTTTATTTTATGATTCTCTTGTTTCCCTTTTGGCTTGTATTTTGGCCTTAAAAAAGAGGATGTTTTCTCTGTTTTTTCAAATATTCTGTAAGCTTCATATTTTCCGTCTTTGTCTGAGTTCTATGGATATGATGAGGACGCTAAGGGGGTGTCGACCTAGTTGAGATGCCCGGGTGTGTCTCTTGATACTGTATCTTGTATCGATCCTATTCAAGTACACATCTTTTGTACTTTTTTTTGGTGGAATATTGAGATTTTTTTTTCTATATCTTGATTTTTTTTTAGTATGTTATGTACTTTTAAGGAATATTATAATGTTAAAAATATATGAGATTTTATGTTTTATGATTTAAATATATTTTCTTAATTTAAAATGAGGCTTACGTCTCGTCTCTCTATGAGAAAATGCTTCAGGCGCCTTTAGCCTTTTGAAACATTGTAATCCATGGACTATTAATTGAAGCTCATGGTTTGAAGCACAGAAGGGTTATTCATCACAATTCACTTTAATTCTTCTAGATTTTGAATTCTCGGTGTTTCTTCTATATCCAGAAAAGTTCTGTGGTTATTCTTCTGAAGATGCTGGTTTTGATTAAATTGGTTTAAAGTGTTTGATTCTGTGATGGGAGTTTGATTTTCATCCCAGCTCTTTTGGTGCATTTCTTCTTCAAAGCTTATTTAGCAACGTTCTTCGCTTTTATCAGCTAGTGGCTTCAGTATTTCTTATCTTTGCGAATGTTTCCTTATCTTTGGCTTGGGATTTCATGTCATGGGATTTTTTTTTTTTTTTGCTCAACATCAAAGTTGTATTTTTTAGGCTCCTCAGCAGTGGTTACTTGCCCTATCAAGCTCAAAGTTCAGAGTTCTTCCTTATCAACATTTGGTTTGTTGCAGCAGCTGTCTTATTGTTCTTTGGGCTTGATTTTTCAGCAATCATGCTTAGTCGGTCTTCATTAGTTTCAAGTTCAACCTTGCAAGCTTTTCATCTTTTTGTTTCGGGCTTGTTCAAGTTTAAGTGTTCATTTGGATAGTGGATTTCTCTTTTGTTATGTGTTCATTTGGATTGTTTTAATTTTTCCTGAGAGTATTCATCTTTATGTTGTATTTTGGCCATTGCCTTGTATTGGCATGTTTGAAGTTAATACTTTGTTTCCTCTCATGTACTTTGAACATTAGGCTCTTTCATTATATCAATGAAGTCTTGTTTCTGTTTCAAAAAAAATAATAATAATAACCAACTTAGCACTTCAAACACCCTATAAGAATCAGAATTAGCAATACTGTCTGCCAGTTTCAGTTCTACTACCACGCATGAATGTGAGTGCTACAAACTAGCTCTATACTAGTAATAGGTGTTGCAATGGTGGGCTTATAGACTGCTATGGAAGCAACGTTAAGGTTTGGGAGCCATTAGAGGTGGGGTTGGAAGGTAGAGTAAGGTCAGCATCGTGACAGACATCATCTAAGAAAAGTTGAAGAACCCCCAAAAAAAAGATATCTAAGGTCAGAATACTAATTTCTCTTCCTTTTTTATATAGCAATAACAACCTTCACCGAGAAAAAAAAATGAAAGAATACATGCTTAAACAAAAAAAATAACCAAACCTACGAAACCCCATCAAAATGTTTACCTAAGGAGTAGTTACAAAAAGTCTTCAAAATTGAAGCTCAAAGAGAGACATAAAACTTAACCAGGATCACAACTCACTAGGGTCCCTCTCATCCCCTCTAAACACAACACTCTGTTCTCTCTCTCCCCATAAAATTGTAATTCATCATGGTAATTCATATTTTTTGAATCTTGATGGAGCTTTAAAAATATTAAGGCCCGAGGAAAGAAGATATTTTATTCTAATCCTACGAGGGTGGCATAGATGTGAACATCCTGTAAGACCTAAACCACCCCAATCCATCAAGTTTTTATTCGAACACGAAACAATTTCTCATTGATATAATGAAAAGAAAAATTGTTCAAGGGAAACAAACTCCCAGAGGAAGTGAAAATAAAATAAACTAACCATAACCATCAAGTAAAAGTTAAAACCTATTCATCAGATAGACATTAACTAGATCAACCTGAGTCATTCAATTGAAAATGCATGCTTTAACAACTAAAATGGTGGTGACTTTACAGCATGCAGATAAATTAATGAATAGTTTCAAGAATTAAAGGCTACATATGAAGATTGTACACACTTACTGCTAAGATTACTAAATTGAAGATTCCTTTGTACGTTGCATATATTATCCCTGTATAAGGAGTGTATTAGACCTAAACTTAATGCAAAGAGAAGAAATATAACAAAGTAAAATCAGAAAATTAGCCGTCACCAAATGAAAGAGCATCCTGTAGCCTCTTGAAAACTAAGTGCTAGCTCTGTTGAATATTCTGGATCTCTCCATGAAATAATAGTATCTGCAGTGTAAACATTTTTTAAATTGTGTATTCCATATTTAACTCTAACTCTTTGAAATCATGCTGCTGGTCTGCATCTTATTTTTCTTTTCTTTCCTTTGCTTTTTGAATAAGAAACATAATATTCCTAATAGGAAGAAGTTGCAAAAGAGGCCAAACCTCCAAACCATTATCGAAGTGATTTAAGTGTCAGGGAATAATTCAGTAGTACCTTCTTGCTTCCTGTAGATATCATCTGAGCTGATACGATGCAGAAGTAATGTCTCATTGTCTTCCTCGTCAATGACAAACAGCCCCAACTCCTCTGACCTCTATGATAATAACATATAAGTTTAAACAAAAGTGCCAAATTAATTCTCTGATGATTACAAATTTTATAACAAAATGCAGGGCAGTTGTATGGATCAAGCCCTTCATTGTTTCAGAAACATCAATCAGATCAAGAAGTCAGACAAACCTCCACGTAGTCAACAGTGACATGGCCTGTTCCTTGGTCATCCCACTTGCCATCATCATTCAAACGGTAAACCTTAACACGCTGAAAAAATATTTACAAAATTTTAAATTAATTTAATTACTTGGGTTTGTAGCAATTTTCATCCTGACGCAAGGCATCCTAGACGATAAGACCTCAATGATATTAAAAGGAACAAGAAAACACAATTCATGCACACCATTAAAAATTATAAACCAAAGGCCACATCAAGCATTTCAATTTGAATTGTACATCTCCAGCTTTCTTTATAAGCAACTGTGAGGATTGTACAAAAGCCACAAAAGCATACATGATACTAGGGGCACAAGCGGTTCGGTTCGGCTCAATTATTGTGCAAAACCGGTGCCGAACCAAAAATTCAAAGAATAAAATTAGAAAAACCAACACTGAACCGCCTAATACTCAAACCAAACCGAACAGCAACCAGCACGTACTTTTATTTTTGCAAAAGTTACATGTTTTTGTTCAGGTTTCAATGAAAACTACATCATTAAGTGACTGACACACGCAAAGGCACTTGGCTCAAAAAGAAGTACAATTGACGATTTACATTGAAAAATACAATTTATTATTCTTTTTTCTTCTAAGAAAAAATACTTCATTAATTTATCTACAAAAATTACTTCATTAATTATTTGTTGACACATGCACTGGTGTAAACGTACAACATTTTACTTGACCCTAAGCGCTGGGTAAATTAGTAACTTGTAAGGGTAATGGAAATTTTGAAATTAAGGGGTAAAAACAGCTATCTTTGCAATTCTCTCCCTCATCTCTCTGATTCCTTTTGTTTTTCATTTTTGGTTTCTCTCTCTCAAACATCTTTCTCTATAGACTCTCTACTTGGAAAATATGAAGATTGAAGAAGAAGATGGTGAGTCATGAGGTTTGCAGTTGCATCACATGCGATAAATGGAAGAAGAAGATGAAACGAAGTCAATTTGGTTTCATTGTTCGAGTAATCGGTTGATTCGGTTTCATTCGGAGTATTGTTTAATAGAACTGCCACCAACCAATTATCATCAATTTCTCCGGCCATCAGACCGTCAGCAACTGGAAGGACCAAACCGCACTCGAACCACCAGCGGTTTCGAGCAGTTTTGACAATTTTAACTTGCATCCCTACATGATACAACCTAAATGCAGGTTAGAGAGAACCCCAAGAAGGTCTACTACACGAAGACCTTCCAATTTCTAATAGTTAATGAGTTTGAACCCCACCAAGAAGCCAATTGTTGTATTCTTTTGAAGTATTGATGTAATTAAATTTACCACTACTCATCAACTTAGCCTTTGAGTTGATTGGTGATTTAACATGGCATCAAAATAGGAGGACTTGTGTTTAAATGTAAAGTCATTTCCTCCCCAATTTTCCTTTTTTAAAAAAAAAAAAAAAAAATGGAAACGAGCCTCTTCATTAATATTAATGAAATGGGACTAGTGCTCAAAATACAAGAGAATTATACAAAGAGCTAAAAGGCCTATGGATTAAGAGGTGCACCAAAGCATCTCAACTAGGTTGACACCCCCCTAGCACCCACATCATTTTCGTACAAACTATCCTCAAGAGCAATAAGACCAAGATTAAAATTCAGCCCATACAAAAGAGTTACAAGATTACACAGTTTTAACATAAGCCAAAACTAAACAAAACCGAACAAACAAATACAAAAGTGGCTTAAAATTAAATTAAACCGAGGAGATCTAATCCGTGTAGTCCGCTAGCAATCTGGGAAAATGAAACATTTCTTCCCCAATTAATATTGATTTCCACATGTTGGCCTTCTATAAATTTCCAAGCCCACAAGTGAGATAGAATGTTGAAAAAGCAAAGCATACATTAGGTGCGCGCCTTATGTGAACCCCTAAGGCCCAAAGGCCTAGCCTTGGGGTTTTCTCATTATTTTAAAATAATAATAATAATAATTAGGATTTTCCTCGTTTATGAACTAAAAAAAATTACAAAACCTGAATGCAAAATTCCTTATTTTAGGTTCTCTTTTCATATTCCCACAAAAACTATGCTTTCTCTTTTTATGTAGTACTTTTTATATAGTGTCTCTCAAAAAAACCACATTTCTTTTTGCACCTTCAGCTTTAGAAAACACTGGCAATAATATTATAAACAATGTTATATCACAATAACAAATATTGGAAATTCTATGCAACTAAACATTTTTTACAAGGAACAGCATTATTTAAAAATAAAAATAAAAACAAAAAAATAAAAAACAGAAGAGAGGAAAAGATATCATCACAAGTCGGATGTGCACAGTCTAGTTTAGCCATTTTTCGCCAAGACTGATAACCGAACATATACCACAATTGTGAAGTGTCATAAACCAAGGAAACTAATGTTTGCCTCAATTTCGATTAAAAATTCAACCAAGTAGTTCGGTTTGGTTTTTAGACGACTTTTGCTTTCACATTACACCTAACAGCAAGCAACCATAAGACAGCCGGTGAGAGAGGTATAAAGTGAGGAAATGAGAACAGTGAGACAATTTCAAAGGGGCCTCCCAAGCGAGGCAGCACTGGTAGGTGGTAGTAAGAGAGTGAGCCATCGACAACAATGAGATGGAGAGGAGGATAAAAAAGTGAATTAGGTGGCTGACATTTGAAAACTTGAAGAGGAGAGGAGAGGAGAGAGAGAGAGAGGGAAAGGGAGAGAGAAAGAGAGTTTGATGGAAATTGGAAGGAAGAGAGAGATGAGAGATTCAGGGTTTGAAAATGAGATTGGACTACGGGCTGGGTTTTGGGATATTTGGCGGTAGGCTAAACTTAGAGGATTTTTTAAAGTTTTTTCTTTCTGTTTTGAGAAACAAGCTTTCAAGATATCATCTTTGCTTAGAGGATTTTTTAAAGTTAATTGAAAATTTTAGCATGGCAGAACTTTTTTTATTTTTTAAAAGGGAAACGGATAATCAAACAGAAAATTTCTATTTTTTAAAATATTAAACTGAGAAAACCAAAAAAAAAAAATTAAGAACTTGGACCAAGCAAGTTAGATCCACTCAAATCTTGCACACCCTATTCACAACTCACCTAAGAGCTTATACAAAAGCAACCAATTAGCACCAAATAACCAAAAAGGGTAGTCACAAATTTGCCTACATAACCCTCCCTCAAATGATGTTCCTTTCCAACCTTAGATCCTAAAGAATGGACGCTTTAGCCTTTTGTCCACAGATTTCGTTTTTTCCTTTTGAAGGAAATACCTTATGGAGCAAAGTATAGTTTCGTAGTTTCAAGAATCAGATGCCTTATGAGTAAAATAATATATGCCATTTACGGTAGAGACTCTTACTCATGGCATACAACTGAAAAAAGTAGTATGAGCCTTAGAAGTTCATGAATCAGTATTTCAATAACATGGTTGCAAGTAGAAGGTTTTGCTTCTTTCAAACTTGGTGATGGTAATCAAATCTCTTTCTGGAATGACCCACGAATTGATTATTCAGCTCTTAGCCTGAGATTTCCTCGGCTCTACAGAGTAGCGAAGTTTCCAAACGGTTCAGTTTCTGAACATTGTCATGGGCTGTTTACTTTAGAAGATTACTCAAAGAAGAAGAAGTTCTGAAATTTCAGCAGCTTCTTCAAGTGTTATCCAGTAAGTCAGTGGGGAATGTCTCAGATTCTAGAAGGTGGGGTTTGGAGTCATCTGGAATTTTTCCAGTTAAATCTTGTCAAGAAACTAACAGCAGCAGAAAGTATGGATAAGGAGATTTTAAAACGCTTATGGAAGTTGAATAGTCCACAAAGAATTAACGTTCTTATTTGGATAATGCTCTTGGGATACTTAAATTGTTCTTCAGTTCTTCAAAGAAAATTTCCATCTCACTCCCTTTCTCCATCAATCTTTCCGTTATGTATGGCTGCCAGTGAAGATCTTCAACATTTATTTTTTGATTGCTGCTATTCTCTTGCTTGCTGGAAGAAGCTTCAGGTTATTTTTCATCTTCATTCGGTTTTTGGAGCCTTCTTTGAAGCCAACATTCTTCACATACTAATCGGTTCTATTTTTTAAACGGAAACAACCCTTTTCATTCATGAAATGAAAAGAGACTAATGCTCGAATTACAAGAAACTAAGAAATAACAAGAACTAGGGATCAACAGATGCACCTAGCTATCTCAACTAGGTTGACACACCCATAGCACCAATCTCAATTATTAACTGGTCCTTCTTTGAAGCATCAATCTCGATTAGTATGGGTTAATGCTATCAAGGCATTGCTTGCTGAATTATGGATTGAAAGAAACCAAAGGGTGTTCTATGATAAATCCTTCAATAGTAGATCGTTTCGAAATTGCAAGGATCAATGGAGGTAAACCTCGTGACTTTGAATTCCCCCGGATCTTCCGTCCTCTCTCCCCGAAAATGACTTAGCTGTCCCTCCGTTCCTTCTCCGATCGTCGCTCGTCTCAAGCCTCTCCATACCTTTCTGGCCAACCTCCAACCACCTTCGCCCTGACCTCTCTCCCAGCCCTAGCAGTATTTTATCCATGCTTTTAACCCACCTTCTTCTTCTCCAAACAACCTCCGACTCCCTTCTTTTTTCTCATCTTTCTTCCTTCACCCGTCTGTTCCTTCCCCATCTTTCCCCTTTGTTGCCCCCGTTCTCTTCTCCTTGTTTTTCCCTTCTTTTCTATGGCTGCTAATTGCTTGTGTCCTACCCCCTCTACGTTGGCCAGTCTATCCCTCTATTACTTCAGTTTGAGTGTCATGGATTATTTGAGCTGCTGTATAAGAAATATTTAATATGCCAATACCTCTCACTTTCTCTCATCTGAGTTGGGTTGAAAACTCTTTAGCTGAAATTCTGCAAATTCCAGTCCATACTTTTTTCCGGAGAAAATTCAGGGATGATTCTGGCACTATCCGTTTGGCTAAATTGAGCTCCCCCCCCCCCCTAATTTCTTATTATCCTATTTCTGACAGTCGAACAAAAAAGAAGCAGTCATCCGCAAAAGAATATTTTGAGTTCAATTCATATGTTTTGGAGGAGTCTGGTACACATCTCCTATTAGTTGATTCACAACCGACAGACACATCCTGTGTCTTATAGATCGATCTTCAGCCAATCAACCATTAAAGTTCCAAGATCAAATATTTCTTTTGTAAGAGGAGTTTATAGTCATACACCTCCTAAGGACACTCCTTCTAGTTACGATTCTGATGGAGATTCATATGTTAGTTTAAGCAGTGAGGATATTTTGGATTCTCTAGCGCAAGATGCTTTTGTTGAGGAGACTCTTACTTTATAGATGGTTTTGATACTTTGTTTGAGAAGGGTGAAAATGTTCAAGCAGAATTGTCTCCTACAATTCTTGCCAAGTTCTCCACTTTGATTGAAAAATGTGGTTTTCAATTGGAATTAATTTTGAGATAATGTTCCACAGTTGTTGGGTGGTCCCTCACTTTCGCGCAAAACCCAAGTTTTATGGTCGAATGCAGTTAAAGCTATACTGTCAAAGCTTTGATTTGAACGGAATGAAAGAGTCTTTCATAACAAACCCATTGATTGGTCAAATCATTTTGCTTTAGCACGGCTTCTAGCATCTTCGTGGAGTTCACAATCAAAGTTCTTTGTTGATTACTCCATACAAGACATATGCCTCAACAGGAACGCCTTTATTTCCACCACTTAATTATGTTCATTATGTTTTTATGTTTTAAACATATTTTTATGTTTTAAGTCTTTTTGATGTATCATTTAATGACTTATATATATCCTGTATTGAGGTTATTTAGCAATAGGATATGATGAGGATATTAAGATTGTGTCAACCTAGTTGAGATAATCTGGTGCATCGCCTGATCCATAGTTCTCTTGAGTTGTATGATTTTATGTTTCCTTGTACTCTGAGCATTTTTCTCTTTTCATTATATCAATGAAAAGTTTGTTTTTGTTCCAAGAAAGAAAGTTGGAATCAATTCCTCCTTGCTCTCCTTCAGCTAAAGCATAGTTTGACGGTTTTGCCCAAGGATTGTACTATTTTTTTTTTTTTGGATTTCTCATAAACCAAAGAAGTTGCATTTTCTTCTCCTAGTAGCTATATTCTTGGAAGCGACAGTTTAGAAGTTGGTTTTTTTTGTGGTTTGATCCTTGCACTTCCGACCTTATTGGATTTCTTACCTCGTTAGCTTTTCGGACTTCTATCGACTTTGGCTTTTTGATTTATGTGATCTCTAGTTTTGCTTTCCTTTCTGGAGCTGGTTGGTTAGGTTTTAAGAGTTTGCTTTTTTTGTCTTCTCCTCCTTGAATCTCAATAGTATTTTTTTCTTCTTTTTTTCCCCAATTTCTCTATCCTATTGAAGATTATTGTGTCTTTGAGCATTAGTCTCCTTTTATTTTATCAATAAAAAGTTATATTTCCCTAAAAGAAGAAGAAGAAGAAGAAGAAATTGCAAGGATCAATGCCTCTACCTGATGCTCTCTTTCTAAGCTCTTTGGGAATTTTTTCATCCAAGATATTTGACTAAATTGGGGGACATTTGTTTTTTCAGCTTAGCTTATTTCGTGTCTTATGTCTTATAATGTTGTTCTTGATATTATGTTTGTCTTATGTTTTACTTTGAATATTTTGTTCCCTTGTATATGGAGCATTAGACTCTTTTTATTAATTCAATGAAAAATTAGGTTTTCTTTAAAACGAAAGAAAGAAAGAAATGTCGAACATGATTTGTTCCCAAATTTCTTTGATTCTCCTGAGAAAACAAAATTTAATGCCACACTTTTTAAGCAAGAAATTATCTGAATTCTCCAAATACCAGATCCTCGTCTTCGTCTCTTTAAAATAATAAAAGCTCCTATGATATTGTTTAGGGAAAGTCACTCTTCTGATTCAGCATCTTAAGTTGTTACTTCTTCAATCAAATTTTCAAAGCAACTCTTTTATGACAACTCTCTCTTCCGTTTTTTGTGACTTCGTTCCTCCTTCGGAACAAATCCCGAGAAGAAGAAGAAGAAAAAAGAAAGGGAAGAGAGAGAGAGAGATACCAATGGTTATCACAAAATCTATTATGATCTCCTATACCTAGCATGAAGTTGTAGCACCTTTTAAACCAAATTTTATATTGAGAAAAAAGTTTTGGCCATATATCATATTAGTATGTTGGTTATTGGTGGTGACTAGTGAGCCAACCACCCTACTCCCAGTCTTATGCTAATGGCGGTCATTTTCTTTTATTATTATTTTTTTTTTTTGAAACGGAAACAAACTTTTCATTGATATAATGAAAAGAAACAAGTGCTCAAATTACAAGGAAATAAAGAAATCATACAACTCAAGAAAAATAAGGATCACTAGATGCACCAGATTATCTCAACTCTCAACTAGGTTGACACAATCTTAGCACCCTCATCATTTCCTATTGCAAAATAACCTCAAAATGGGACATATAAGTCATTGACAAAACATCACAGAGACTTAAATATAATCAACATAATTAAGCGTTAGAAATAAAGTCACTCCAATTGAGGCATATATCTTGTGTAATCTTTTTTTTTTTTTAACCAAAACAAAACTTTTCATTGATATAATGAAAAGAGCAATAGCTCAATTACAATGAGACAAAATACAAAGAGACAAAATATCAAACCAAAGCAAACAGGAACTGAAAATTAAAAACTAATTATCAGTAAGTGCACCCGACCATCTCAACTATGTCGACACCCTCATAGTACCCTCATCATTTCCAATACGAGATACAATAATTCAGAGATTACGAACAAACTAAACACTTGTCTTGATTACATAAAGAATAAAAACGCATTCCAATTAAGACAAATATCCTAGATAGAATAATCTTCAAAATGCTTGGATTGTGAACTCCAAGTAGAAGCTAGTAGTCAGGCTGACCCCATCTGTCAGGCCAATCTATAAATTTATCATAGAAAACTCTTTGGTTACGTTTAAACCAAAACTTTAACTGCATTTGCCCATAATATCTGAGCTCTGTAGGCAAGAGAAGGGCCAACCAACAAATGAAGAATGTTTTCCTTAACTGAATTCCCAAAAACCCATTGCACACCGAAGCAAAAAAATAATTTTCACCAACAATTACTTGAAAAGGAACAATCAAAAAACAGATGTTGCATTTCTTCCCCGTTAGCTAAGCAAAGAGGACATATTGAGGGTGAAATAAGTTTGTTCTGTAACTTGAGTTGTAATGTGGATGAGCAATTGAGGGAACCATATCGAAGAATTCACACCAAAATATTTATTCTTTTAGGACTCGTTGATTTCCAAAGAGCTTTATAACATGCTTTATCAATTGGAGAAGAAGCAATCAAATATTTTGACAAAGATTTAACCGTGTACCTTCCTGAAGCATCCAAAGACCACAATCTGAAATCCAGTAAATGTGAAATTCTACTACCCTCAATCTTGCTTAGCAGTTGTTGAACTTCAATGATCTTCTCTTCCTTTAGTTGCCTTCAAAGTGAGAGGTTCCAAGAAAAAATAACCGGGTCCCAATGATCATTGACACTGCCTTTTGGAGTAGAAGCTAATCGGAACAACTTAGGAAAACAGTCTTTAAAAGGTATTTCTGTACACCATGAATCTGTCCAAAAGAAAGTATTCCTTCCATTGCCTAGTTTAAACTTAGCGAGGGATCCTAATTCACTCCATGTTCTTGAGATGCTGATCCAAGGACTTCTCAAGCTTAAACCACAATTGCCTGATGTGTGCCAAAGATGTGGGTCAACTCCATGAATACTTTTAACAACTTTGCACCATACGGAGTCTTGTTCCTTTAGCAACCTCCAATTCCATTTAAACAACAACACTGTATTTCTGTTTTTCAGATTACCAATCTCAAGGCCTCCATTAATTAGAGATTTGGAAGCTGACTCCCATTTTACCAAATGATTCAGCTTGCTGCCTTTATGGCCTTCCCAGAAAAAATTACGTAAAATTCTCTCCAATTCAAAAATCACAAAGCAAGGCATTAGAAATAAGGACATGTAGAAGTGGGAAGATTGGCCAAAACCGCATTACATAGAGTTAAGCGACCTCCTCTGGACAAGTGATACCTTTTCCATGAGGATGCTAGAAGTCATGCCGAAGCAAAATGCTCTAACCAATCAATGGGTTTGTCATGAAAGACTTTCATTCCATTCAAACCAAAGTTTTGACCATATAGCTTGAACTGCACTTGATCATAGAACTTGGGTTTTGCGTGAAAGTGAGGGACCACTTAGCAATTCCGATACATTATTTCAAGAAGAATTCCCAAAAACCCAAGACACGTTAAAAAATTAGAACAACTTCCATCAGCACTTACTAGAGAATGGGCATTGAAAAAATAAATATTGTAGGTCCGCACTGGATGCTAAGCAAAGAGCGCAAATGGAAGGAGATAAATAATGACTTTTCTACTTATGTTGTAATGTGGCTGCACAATTGAGGGTGTCGTAGATGGATCATACTAGAATCTAATTCTTTTGGGGCTCTTAGACTTCCATAAAGCCCGAAAAATGCCCTTATCCATAGAAGATGAAGCGATTAAATGTTTGGAAAGCGATTTAACAGTGAACTTGCCCGATGATTCCAAAGACCAAATTCTAGAATTAGGTGATTGGGATAATCTTTTCCCTTCCAAATTACTTAACAGCTGCTAGAATTCTAAAATCTCCTCTTCTTTTAGAGGTCGACGGAAGAGTAAATTCCATAAGGAAGTTGTTGTATCCCAATGAGCATTTACATTATCATTTGGGGTGGAGGCAATCCGAAATAGAAGAGGAAATGTTCCCTTGAAGGACCAATCCATGCACCAAGGATCACTCCAAAAAGAAATAATCAAACCATTTCCCAAAATGTAAGCTGCATATTTATTGGAACTGTTCCAGATTTTTTAAATATTAATCAATGGGCTGCGTAGACTCGATCCAAATTTTCCAATTGTATGCCAATGATAAGTATCAACACCATGTATACTTTGTACAATTTTGCGCCAAAATGCATCAGGCTCCTTCATTTAAAAAAGCAATGCCAAGTTTCTATTTTTCAGATTTCCTATCCCAAGAACACCATCTGACAATGCTTTTGAAGCTATATCCCACTTGACTAGATGATTTATCTTGCTGCCTTTTTGTCCTTCCCAGAAAAAATTGCACATTAATCTTTCTAATTCAGCAATAACCGAGCTGGGCATGTGGAAGATTGACATGTAGTATGTTGGAAGGTTTGCCAATACAACATTACAAAGTGTTAATTCGCCCCCTCGAGATAAATTATATATCTTCCAACGATCAAGCCTCAAGTGAATTCTGTCTATTATAGGCTGCCAAAATGCATGTTTTTTTGGGGTATCCCCCTACAGGCAGCCCCAAATAAATGAACGGAAACGTTCCAGCCTTACAACCCAAACGTGCAACAGTAGAAATCAGAGTAGACTCTTGAATATTAACTCCATAAAGGGCTGATTTTTCTCAATTTACTTTCTGCCCCGAGCACCATTCATAAAAGCCAACTGTTTGTATAAGCAAATCCAACATTGTATCATCATATTTGCAAAACAGGAGGGTGTCATCTGCAAACTGTAAAATGGAAATGTGGACTTTTATCTTTTCCAATCGCAAAGCCTTGAAACAGTCCATTCTTGTGTATTTGTGATATAAGGATACTAAAGAGCTCACTAATAATGAGGAATAAAAATTGTGAAAGCAGATCCCTGGGTAGTCACCTCTAAAAGAAGGGGAGATACTCTTCTTTTAGAGGTCGACGGAAGACCCAGTGGTCGAAATATTCCTCCTCAAGTTATCAAAAAACAGAGCAACTCAGAGTTTTGGGTTCAAAAAAACCAAGATGTCCTCAAGGAAGATTTCAACAAATTATGGGTAGTCACTAGGTTATTTGAATTCAATAATTGGTCGGAAGTCTCGAAGGAAGTAAAGCAAATCTAAAGTTATCATCAATCCTCTCTCAGCAGAATCCGCTTTAATAAAGTTGGAAAAGGGAAATTGGAAGACATGATAGAACCACCTGGAGTGTGGCAAAGGATAGGACATCTTCATCTGAAATTTGAAAGGTGGAATACTACATTACACAGCCGACCAAGGTCAATTAAAGGTTATAGAGGCTGGATATCCATTAAAAACCTACCACTGGAGTTTTGGTGCAAGCAAATTTTTGAAGCTATCAGTTCATATTTCGGAGGGTTAGAAGCCATTGCAATAGAAACATTAAATCTTCTCAATGTGGCTGAAGCTAGAATTCAAGTAAAGAAGAATCTATGTGGATTTTTGCCAGCAACTTTAGAAATTTCAGAGGAAAACAGGGGAAGCATATTTTTACATTTTGGAGATATTGAGTTCTTGGACCCTCCAGACAAGGTCAAGAAGATTTTTAATGAAAAGGATCTCTCAAATCCTGTAGACATGGCTCGTTTTAACCAAGTTATAATCGATGAAAGGTTAATTAATTCAAATGAGTCTGAAGAATGGTCCTTTCTTAAAACAGTAGTGAATCTTTTTTTTTAAAAGGAAACCATACTTTTTATTAATGCATAAAAAGAAAGTACAAGAGATGTGTACTTAAAAGAGAACAATACAAGACATCCCCTGTTTTCAAGGACTTTGAAGATTCAAACGGATGATAAAATTAATAGTTCATCGGAAAAGGAGGTTCAAGGGACTTATTTGCCAGAAGAGGTGGTTCAAGGGACTTTTCAAATGGAAGAAAAAGTGATCAGTCCACCGAAAGTAAGGGTTGTTGAAGACCAATCAAATTCGAATTGTCCCGAAGTTCCTATCGGGTTTGGTGTGAACAAAAAGAGAGAGAAGGAAGAGATGTCTTTAAGAAGAGAGAAGGAAGTATCATTAATGAGAAGAGAGCCAATAGATGCTCTAACTCCTCCCAGGGGAAGTCCAACAGGTGTGCATTCGGTCATTCCACCAACTGCAACTTTAATTATTTCAAATGAAAGCCAGGATAACATCACTTTTTTAGAGGAATACCAACAGTCTAAAAAATCTGATAGTGGCGTTATATTAGCCATGGATAGGCAGGAAGTCCTATCGTCGCCCCCTCGTGCCCTGATATTTTGGATCCCATTGCAATAAATTCAATACCATTCAATAAGCGAATCCAAGGGTCTTCCCCCCCCCCCCCCCCCCCCCCCCCCCACCCCCCCCCCCCCCAGACTTCTTGAATATGGTATTATTATCAAAAGACCCTCCCTAGGCCAAAATATCTCCCTCATCTCTATCCGGTCATCTTCCAAACAACACAAGCAAGCCTTCTATTCTAAAACCTTTCCAAAAACATTTCACAAGGAAGAAAACCTCTTTCCGAAATGGCTGGACTTCCATGATAAACGCAAACTTTCTGGAGAATTGTTGTATTATGGTGCAAATACCCACTGGCCCAATCAATAGGTCAGTTCCTTCTCCGCTTGACCCTTGCTCATTCTCATTTCATGATTTCAAAGTTGGAGACTCAAATGTGGCTTTTATGCGAGGTATATCTGACCCTTTCAAGCCGCTATCAAAAACTACGACTCTGATGAAGACTCTTTGCTTAGTATCAGCGCAGCATAGCCCCCGAATTCCTCTAAGATGAGGATTATCTCGGTAAGGACCAACAACAAGATTTGCACTGCCTCTTTCAATCAGAAGAAGAACTCAAAACGGCTAGCAACATCATCCCTCTCATTAAGCCCATCGACAAAGAAGATATTCCCAACAATTTGATCTTGCTTGTGGAAGATTGTGACTTGATCGTGGGTTAATCCCAAGAGTTCATCATGAAAATTATATCATGGAATACAAGAGGTCTGGGTGATGCCTCTAAAAGATTGGCAGTAAGAAGAACCATCAAGAAAACCAATCCATATTTGGTCCTAATCCAAGAAACTAAGGACTTTTTTGATATCAGACTTATAAAGGAGCTTTGGAGCTCCAAAGACATAGGGTGGGAGTTTGTGGAAGCGCAAGGCAGATCAGGGGGTTTATTAACCATGTGAGATGAAAGTAAAATTTTAGTTATAGAGGTTCTCAAAGGAGGCTATTCATTATCAGTTAAATGCATCACCATATGTAAGAAAACAAGTTGGGTTACGAATGTTTATGGCCCCACTGATTACAAAGAAAGAAAACATATATGGCCAAAATTATACTCACTTTTAGGATATTGCTGCGAATCTTGGTGTATAGGAGGAGATTTCAACATCACAAGAAGGATTCAAGAAAGGTTTCCAACAGGGAGACCAACAAAAAGGATGAAAAAGTTCAACAAATTCATTGATTCAACAAAATTAATGGATATCCCCCTTAGTAATGGCCAATTTACTTGGTCAAGAGAAGGTCCTACAGCTTCTTGTTCACTTCTTGACAGATTCTTGATCTCTAATAGTTAAGATGATATCTTTGCAAATACCAGAGTAGTAAGAATGGCACAGTTATGTTCAGATCACTTCCCAATCCTCCTTGAAGCAGGATCATTCGAATGGGGACCATCCCCTTTCAGATTTTGTAACAGCTGGTTATCTATAGTAGATAGCTGTAAAATTATTAAAGACAAATTAAATTTGGGAGTTCAACAAGGTTGGGCCCATTTTGTAATCTCCATCAAGTTAAGGAAAGTCAAATCAGCTCTAAAATCTTGGCATTCAGATTTTGAAACAGCAAGGAAATCAAGAAAGGAAGTGCTACTTAGAGAAATAGATAAGCTTGACCAGCAAGTAAAAGCTCATGATTTACTAGAAACAGAAAGGAGTATGAGAATCTCTTTGATAGCTGAGTTATTTTCCCTCTACAAAATTGATGAAAGAAACCTAAGGAAAAAAAACAAGCTCAATTGGCTAAGCTTAGGGGATGAAAACACTAAATTCCTTCACAAATTCTTGGATGCAAAAAAAAAAAAAAAAAGGAATCTAATCTCCGAACTCATAAATGACCAAGGTGTAGCAACCAACTCTTTCAAGGAAATTGAAGACCTAATTTTAGACTTCTACTCCACGTTGTACACCAAGGCTCCCGGCCAAAGAACTGTACCTATCAACTTCCAATGGTCCAAAGTCTCTACTTCAGAGAATTTAGAGCTGACAGCAAGATTCTCCATAGCTGAAATCAGATCTGCCTTAAACTTGTTGGGCAAAAATAAGGCCCCTGGTCCGGATGGTTTTACAGCTGAATTTCTCCTCAAATTCTGGGATTTTTTCAAGGATAAATTCCTAGAACTCCTTGAAGATTTTGATGGCAATGGGAAGCTGAATTCATGTACAAAGAAAAACTTCATCAGCCTTATTCAAAAGAAAAAGGATGCTGTCCGGGTATGTGACTTTAGACCAATAAGTTTAACTACTTTGACTTATAAAGTAGTAGCTAAAGTACTAGTGGAGAGGCTAAAAAAGGTAATGCCAAGTATAATAGATGCTTCACAAAGTGCCTTTATTGAAGGAAGGCAAATATTAGACCCAATCCTCATAGCCAATGAAGTGGTTGAAGATTATCGTTCCAAGAAGAAAAAATGGTGGATCTTAAAACTTGACCTAAAAAAAGCCTTTGATCATGTTGATTGGGAGTTTCTTGAAAAGATCCTTGTTGAAAAGAATTTTGATTCAAGATGGATAATGAGGATGATGGGTTGTGGATCTAACACAAAATTCTCAATTTTTATAAATGGTAGACCACGTGGTAGAATCCAAGCTACAAGAGGGATAAGGCAAGGCGACCCTCTTTCTCCCTTCCTTTTTCTATTAGTCCGTGAAGTTCTATGTGCATTACTGTCCCGACTTCATGATAAAGGCAAGTTTGAAGGCTTTATAGTGGGCAAAGATAGAATTCATGTCCCCTTATTGCAATTTGCTGATGATACGTTAATTTTCTGCCAAGATGACAAGGAAAAGCTTGAAAACCTAAAGAAAACAATTGAACTTTTTTAGTGGTGCTTAGGGCTGAAGATTAATTAGGAAAAATCAGCTATAAACGGTATCAATATTGATCATAAAAAGCTACAATCAGAAGCTGCCAATCTGAATTGCAAGGCTGTCACTCTCCCATTTATGTACCTCGGCCTTCCACTAGGTGGCTACCCCAAACAATTGGCTTTCTGGCAGCCAGTTATTGATAAAATTCAAAGTAAATTGGACAAATGGAAGAGATACAATCTCTCTAGAGGAGGACGCTCCACCCTTTGTAAGTCGGTCCTTTCTCATATCCCTACTTATTATATGTCACTTTTCTTGATGCCAGAAAAGGTGGTTCGAACTATAGAAAGACTTCTGAGAAATTTTTTTGGGAAGGGCATTCTGGAAGTAAATAAAACCATTTGGTAAAATGGGATCTTGTTTCTCGTTCTCAAGAAGATGGTGGGCTCGGTATTGGTGGTTTGAAACTCAAAAATCAAAGCCTACTGGCAAAATGGGGGTGGAGGTTCATCAATGAGGAGAATTCCCTTTGGAGGAAAGTAATTACAAGTATCTATGGAAGAAGTAAGTTTGGTTGGCACACTAATGGTAAAACTACCAGGAGTCTTAGAAGTCCTTGGGTCAACATCTCAAGAACTTGGCTAAAAGTAGAATCTTTGGCAGCTTTTAAAGTAAATAACGGTTAAAGGGTAGCTTTTTGGCTTGACCCATGGCTGGAAATTGTTCCTCTAAAAGACTCCTTTCCTAGTCTTTTCATCATCTCTACCAAACCCGATGGTACAATACATGATTTTTGGGACGAGGCATTAGATTCTTGGTCTTTCCATTTCCAAAGATTGCTAAAGGAAGAGTCAGAAAATTTCCAGCTCCTGACTAAAAAGCTTTCCCACTCTAAACTTAATCTGCTTCCCGATAAAAGAAGGTGGATTTTAGAACCAAGTGGGATTTTTTCAGTCAAATCTCTCGTAATGCACCTATCCTTCTCTTCCCCAATTGGAACACCATTAGAATCAGCATTGTGGAAATCCAAGAGCCCTAGAAGGGTAAATATTCTAATTTGGATTATGTTGAATGGCTTGCTTAACAGTGCAGATATTCTTCAAAGGAAGCTGCCTACTCATTATATCTCTCCACAGGTTTGCTCTCTATGTTTGGCAAGTTCAAAATCCCTTTCACATTTGTTCTTCCAGTGTGTTTTTGCAGAAAACTGTTGGATACGTTTATTTAATTGCTTCAATGTCAGCTGGATTTTTTACAATGATTTTAAGGCAAATGTGCTTTTTATTGGACCAAAACTGAAGAAGAAGCCAAGATTACTTTGGGTCAATGCAGTCAAAGCTTTGTTATCAGAACTATGGTTTGAAAGGAACCAAAGAGTGTTTCATGACAAAGCATCTCTTCGCTCCTTTAAATTTGATACCGCGCATATCAATGCCTCCTCTTGGTGCTCTCTCTCCAAAGATTTTACAGATTTCTCCATTCAAGACATCAGTCTCAATTGGAACGCCTTCATTTTTCCGCTTTCTTGATATTGTAACTGCTTAGATTCTGGCCACAGTTTAATTTTCAGATTTTCTTTTGGTGTAAGCCTTTGTTTCAGGCATGGACCAGTCAGATTTGTACTCAGTTTTAGAGTTTTCGCTCTACTTTTTAGGATATGATGAGAATGCTACGAAGGTGTCAACCTAGTTGAGATGTCCTGGTGCATTTGTTGATCCTCTGTTTTATTTTTTAGTGTTTTCGTAACATCTTTCATTATCTTAATGAAGTGGTTTGCTTCTTGTTAAAAAAAAAAAAACACCCATTGCAAACCGAAGCAAGAAAATAATTTCCACCAACAATTTGTTGAGAATGAGCAATCAAATAACAAATGTTGCAAATCTTCTCCATTGGCTAAACAGGGTGGATATATTGAGAGTGATAAAAGTTTATTATGAAGCTTGTGTTGCAAAGTAAGTGAGCAATCAAGGGAACCATAAAACAAAACCCATGTCAAAATATTGATTCTTTTGGGACTTTTGATTTTCACAAAGCTTTGTAAATAAAAAATGGGAGAAGTCCTTGTAACAAAAAATAAATAAATAAAAATAGAAGCACGGTTCTTCCACCTTCATGTTCCATTTTCCTAAACATAAGTTAATCTACCCTCAATAGTCTGACGAGGCTTTTTTTCAAAACATTGGCTAGAGGCGTAAACAAAGGCATAGTGGTTTTTAAAGCTCAAGGTACAATAAAACGCAATAGTCTTCTGGGACTTAAGCCGGACATTTTTTTTAAGAGGCACACTATATATAAAGAAAACGTAGGTGAAGTGGAGGTATGGAGAAAAAGAAGAAGGAAGGAAGGAGTTAAAAAAAGGGATTTTGCATTTAGGCTAAGTACAATTTTTTTTTAGTTGATAAAGAAGGGAAAACCCTAATTATTACCTTTTTCTTAAAATAATGGAAAAGCTCCAAGCCTAGGACTTTGAGGCTTGAGACTTCCCAAAAGGCATGCACCTAATGCACGCCTTATTTTGTGAGCCAGGCCTGTGCCTAGGGCGCAGCCAAGAAGGCTTTTTAAAATACCGCAAAGAAGTATGATAAAGAAGGCTAGCAAGAACCGGTTTTATTAAGGTTAGCTAACATTCTAGAGATGAAAACATTCCATTTATCAATTTTGCACATTATTGATGATTGGAGCCAAAATGTGGTTTTATTAGGATCCTGGCAACCTTAGATAGGCACGTCAACAAATCTACTTTAGATTTTATATAATTATGATTAGTACCAATACTATTCTTTGTAATTTTCTATTAGTGATATATAATTAAATTTGTCTTCACCCATCAACTTTTGCTTTGGGATCAATTGGTGATTTAAGATGGTGTCAAAGCAGGTGGTCCAGGGAGGTCTCATGTTCAAACGTCTGCAATGTTATTTCCTTCTCATTTAATATTGATTTTCACTTGTTAGACCTTTTTTATATTTCAAGCCAACAAGTGAGGGAGTGTTAGTGATATATAATTAAATTTGCCTTTGCCCATCAGCTTAAGCTTTTGGGTCAATGGGTGATTTAAGGTTTTCTTCAAAATAGGTTTCCAAATAAATTGGCATTCATTAGTTTCTCTTCCTTGCCATCACTAAAGATGGGAATATCATCCGCAAGGGTGAGATTGTTGAGTATTACTCCCAATTGCAGACCTTACACGACATGATTATAGATACAATCACAGCCCTATTCAACGTGAAGAAGAAGAGACAAGATCTTCTGGTCTCAGTTCCCTTGAAGCTTTTATTTCCCTTGAGAAGAAATAAATAATAGCATTCAATCTCTTGTTCACCTAGCCCATTTTTGGCTAATCTTTAGATTTCGACTCTTAATCCAAAAATCGTCACTTTTTCTAGATCATTTCAATTTTTTCAAGAGATAAAGCTTCCCATTCATCAGATGGAAGGAGACTAGTGTTGAAAGATACCGGCTTTATAAAGAAGAGGAAGAAAGAACACCACAGACCACAAGAACCCCTACAAAGAACCAAAAGAAAAAACAAAATACAAAAAAAAAAAAAAAAAAAAAAAAAAAAAAAAAAAAAAAAAAAAAAATACAAAAAAAAAAAAAAAAAAAGAACTTCCACAATGAGAAACACCAAACGAATTGAACAAAAGAAAATTTAGAAAATAAAGAGCCTAAAGGACCAAACTCAACACAAAAGACTATACCCTGGAAATTGAACCAAAGACAACACCTAAGAACCAAAAGCATTGGACATAAAATAGGAAAAACTCAAAGGTCTGAGCCCCAACCCAAAAGAACAACCACCAAGAAATAGAACTAAGCCCCAAAACAAACAAGCAGGAACCACTAAACCCAAATCGCAAACACAATAGAGCAAACAAACATCAACAGCGAATACCTTGGGAATTGAAGGGAGAAATATCAAGCATCTCGAAACCACAAGTTTCAATAAGAGAAGCAAATTTGCTTGGCACGGGTGAAGGAAGAAAGTAGGTAATTTGTTTATCACTTTCTTGAAAAAGTGATGCTAAATTATTACCAAAAGAATCCCATGCACCGATATAGTCAATAATAGTTTGCTTAACTTAAAAGTAGATTGTACACTGCTCAAACTAACTCCAGTATCACAATCATCAACATTTCCAACATAACATGAGAGAAGGGAAATGCTCCTTTAGTGAAGACACCATCAGAAACTAATATAGTAAATTCTTGTCCACGATAATGCCGAGAAATAGCTTTCTTGGCAGATAGAGCCAAAAGACTAGAAACATTTTCTTCAACACAATCGAGATTCAACGTATTATCCCCGATGATCTGAGAAAGTGAAAAATTGTGCACTTTCCTTTTAAGTGCAGGACTAAGGATAAGCTACAATAAAACAATTAAGAATTTGTTTATGATGATACCAATTTGTTGATGATAAGATTTTCTTCTGATCTGGCAATGAGAATTCGTTTCTGATTCTAAATCATATTTTGGCTTTTTCTAAGGAGATTTTTGGCTTGAGGATTAATTGGGGGAAGTGTAATGTTATAGGGATTAATTGTTTAGATGAGAAGCTTAAAAGGTGGTTGGATTTGGTGGGTTGTGAGATTGGAGGTCTTCCTTCTTCCTATCTTGGTCTCCCTCTTGGAAGCCATCCCAAATTGATCACCGCATGGGATCTCGTGTTAGATAAAGTGAAGAGTAGGTTAGTCTTTTTTGAAAAGGATTCTTCTTTAAAACGAGAAGGCTTAACGTGATCAAAGACATCTAGAGCGGGAATCCTGTTTATTTCTTTTCCCTTTCCAGAGCCACAAGGTCTATAAGAGCTTGGAGAATCTGAGAGATTGATGCATGATTCCTTTAGGAATGGGTCCATGAAGGGAAAGGTAAGGGTTCCCACCTGGAAAGGTAAGAGATTATAGAGAGGTCGATCTCTAGGGGGGCTTTGAGATTGGGAATCTTAGGTTAGGTAACAAAGCCTTATTAGCCAAGTGGTACTGGTGTTTCTCCTCTAAGCCTAATGCCCCTTGGCATAAGATCATTGTAACTAAACATGGCCCTCCATCCTTTTGAGTGGTTGTCTAAGGGGATTAAAGGTACTCACCAAAATTTGTGGAAGGATATTTCGAAAGAACTCCCTTCTTTTGTTCACTTGGTCCATTGTGTGGTGGGGAAGGGGAGGGATACGTATTTTTAGGAAATCCTTCAATGGGGGAGAGACCTCTTTGGGCCTTATTTCCTAGACTTTTTCATTTGTCTTTTCTCAAAAACCGCATTATTGTTGATTTCTTTGTTTGGTTTGGGAGCTCGTGTTCCTTTTTGTTTGGGTTCCACAGCTCTCTTTCCAATAGGGAAGCGTCGGATATGGCCTCGCTTCTTTCTTTACTCGAGGGTCACTCTTTTAGACATGGGAGAAGAGATGTAAGAGTTCGGAGAAATAGTCCTTTGGAGGGGTTTTCATGTAAGTCCCCTCTGCATAGTTTGATTGATCATTCTCCCTTAGGTGACTCGGTTTTCTCAATTACTTGGGGGATTAAGATTCCTAGAAAAGTGAGATTCTTTACTTGGCAAGTTCTTCATGGTCGTGCTAATGTGATGGATCGACTTGTGAGAAAGCTACCTTCGCTTGTGGAGTCATTATGTTGTATTCTTTGTCGGAAGGTGGAAGAAAATCTCGATCATATCCTTGGCAGTGTGAGTTTGCAAGTTTTGTTTGGGAGCTATTTTTCAAACGTTGACATTTTGTATACTCGTCAGAGGGATACTGGCAGTATTATCGAGGAGTTCCTCCTCGACACCTCGCGGGGAGAAGGGTCCCTTCATACGGCTTGTTGGGGTATGCATGATCTTATCAACTTTGTGGGGTGAGCAGAATAATAGGACTTTTAGAGGGATGATTAGGGACCCTAATGAAGTTTGGTCTCTTATTCGATATCATGTTTTTTTGTGGGCTTCAATTTTGAAGACCTTTTGTAACTATTATAGATTCAATAGGTATTATTTTGCATAGATGGAGTCCCTTCCTATAGAGGGATGTCTCCTTTTGTGGGTTGTCTTTTGTATGCCCATGTATTATTTCATTTTTTTCTCAATGAAAGTTGTTGTTTCTACCAAAATAATAATAATAATAAAGAATTCATGACTTGTATCAAATTTTCTCCAAAATTCTCTCTTAAATTAGCTTAGGAACTTAACATCCTGGTTAGAAATCAATTCTTTTTGGAATACAATGTAAGCAAATGATTTCTCTATAAAAGATAATTGGCAATGTATCTTACATCTAACATCTTTCTACATGCTCGAAATTGCGTCATTTTACTAATATGTCAACCACAACAAGGACAAAGTTGAATCAAGTTGGGTCTTTGGCAGTCCAAGGATAAAATCCATGAACAAATCTTTCCCGATTGAATGTGGAATCAATAAAGGTGCATAGAGCCCTTCTCTAATTCTTTGACAAACAAAACATCTCTCAACAAAATTGTCGCATTCTATTAAGGCCAAGCTTCTCAGGTTGGAAGATATCAAAGAATTTTTTAGGATATCCTTGCTCAGACGATTTCAAACTAATAAAGATAAAAGCTTCTCGCTAGTGTGTTGTTAAGATCCTGCAACTTGTTCTCCCTTTTCGAACAACCACACAGACAGTAAGCTAAAGAATAAAGAAGATAAAGGAAGAACCGAAAGACGAAATATTTTCCAAACTTCTTATTAATCTCCCAACGTTCAGACAGCCACACTACACTGCTTCACCTTCAGCAAGAAAAAAGAAGAAAAACATAGTACTTCGAAAATAAAAGGAGATCAAATAACCCAGCTGGTTTTCAAGAGATGCTGGGGAAATCTCTCCATGAAGAGTGCCTCTTCCTAATTCAGAATATTTTTCCTCCCTCTCGATGTCGTCCTCCTTCCCTTTTTTATTACTCTCCCATGGTCCCTACTCCAACGAAATCCTTCCTTCTTATTTCTGTTGAAACCATTTCACCCCCTTCCACTAATCCCTTAACCGAATTCATTTGTGAACTTCCCTTTTTACCCCTCCTTTTATAGGTGTAGACTATTGGAGGTTTTACATGTTCACTATTCAAAGCTTTTGCAAGCTATTCATTTCAAGATATTTGTAATAACCAGGAGGTGGGTTGTATTTATCCTTTTGTTTTAGTTTCTTTTATCTTTTTTCTACTTTTATTGGTCTACATTTGTAGTCGGTCTATCTTATTCAGTGTTTTTAAATGCCCGGCGCCTTAAGGTACAATGGCCCTCTGGAGCCTAGGCGCAAGGTGCACAAAAAAGCGTGGACTTTTTTTTTTTGTGAGGCGCACTATATATAAAAATGTTACATTAAAAAGAGAGAGTATAATTGAAGTGGGAATATGGAAAAAGGGGACCCCAACCACAAGAAACTTTGCATTTAGGTTTGGTAAACTTGATCCTTTTAGTTAATAAAGAACGAAAATCCTTAATTATTACTATTTTTTAAAATAATTGAAAAGCCCCAAGGCACAGGCTTTGATCTTTGGGCCTAAACGCGCGCTCGAGAGAGCTTTTTAAAACACTGATCTTATTACTTTCGTTCTCTTTTCTTCATTAATGAAACGATATATTTCCTTGTCAGAACAAAAATTATTGCCCATCCTTCCCAAAGTTTGTTGTTGGCTTATGAATCTACCTTCTTATCTTCTATTTCCTTGGTTCCTGATTTAATCTTCCTTACTGAAGAGCCAGACTCATGGTGATACTGTAAGACTCCCGTTGGGGAGATATTGGGATGGTTATTAGAAAGGGCATACTAGTAATTAAATAGTAAGTTTGATAGAGCTTTTAGTTATAAATAGAGGGAATGGGTTGGGAGCAAGGGTGTAAAGAATTTTGTGGGATTTCCTTTGGGAATTTGGGAGAAAGTAGCCCTCTCAAAAGGCTATGGTATATTGTAGTTTCTTCATTGATATTGCAATATATATTTCTATCTCTAGCATTCTTTGTATTTCTTGAATATTCTTGTTAGGAAGTATCCTAACAAATTGGTATCGGAGCTCTTTCTTTCTCTAGGAAGGCTGGAAAAAAATGGTCCAAAAACAATAGAAGAGAGGTTGGATGGTATCAACAGAACCAAGGTTGAGATCAAAGATATGATACAGTCCATAATTCAACATATCCAACAATTGGCGGGTGAAATCCAAGGAATTATACTTCCAAGGGAAGAAAAATAGGAAACACTTGGAGAAGAAGTTGAATCCCAAACTTCTAGTGAGCTTACAACCGAAATCTCATTTGTGGAAGGTCCTTCACAAACCTTGACAAGCATCGAGGAAGAAGGGAAAAGGAGTACACCAAAAATCTCCGTTGAAGGTCCACCATAAAAGAAGAGAGAAATAAAAGATAACAATAAGGGGATTAAAGGAAACAAACTGGTTGGAAGGTAAGGTGGAGAGAGAACACAGTATTTATTGGAGGTCATGGTTTTGAAGGAAACGAGAAAATGGTTGGAAGGTTGAAAAACACGATGGTTGAATTTTTGTGGACCACTACAAAGGAGATACAGAGGATAGAAAAGGAAGAAAAGGGTGATGGCATTACAAGGTTCCACAGCGGACAAGAAAAAGAAAAAGAAAAAGTGACTTGAAGATGGAGGTATCGAAGGAGAAGGGTCATGAAGAAAATCGAGAGAAGAAACGACATTTGATAGATTGTGGTCGTGGCCAGCGTTGAAGGGTGAGATGGTTGGAGACAAGGACTTGGTGGAAGTGGAAATGCCAATTAAAGGAGATAGAAGCAATGGAGAGAAAGATTAAAACATTACCGAGGAGAACATGAGGTGGTAGACTGACAAGGAAACATTGGAGGGAGAACTCCACAATGATCATTGGAGTCGTAGGATGTGAAAAGAGGAATAGGCGGTGTGTCACCACAAAATCAAAGAACAATGTTCGAATATGGTAGTCAGCCAAAGTATGAATTTTGGTACTCATGAAGATGAAGACCTGAGGTTCCGGAATAATGCCTTTTGCGTCATGAATCTTCTTTCCAACCAATCGATAGAATACAAACAACTCGACATTGGAGAGTTAGTTTGGTACAGTGACCCGTTGATCCTTGAGGTAAGCATCTTGATTCGTTAGTTAATTGTGATGATTGGCTTTCGACAAACTTGGGGGATGGGCACAACAACGATAAAATTATAGAGCAAAAAAAAAACAGATGCAGTGGTGGGAAAAGAGGCAGGTAATAGAGGAGGCCAGTTGCGGAAAGTGGAGGTAGAGGTGTTATGACATCAAGGAACAAAATGAAGGACATCGACTAAGTTGCGAGGGAGAATTGTTGTTTATGTCTCAAGAATAACTATCAACAGGATGGGTGGCCAAATGAAAAAGGAAGAGGGAGGTGGCAGCAAAAATGACTTCAACATTGGAAATTTTACAAGAAAGAGGAAGAAGAAGCTGAGTTGGAAAATGGAGGAAAGATGATGGTCCGACGAAAGCTATGGCCAGCAACGAATAATTGGATGGCTTGAGACAATGAAGAAGTTGTTGAAGGGAGCTATAAAAGACGGCGGGAAAAGATGGGGAGGAAGATGCCGACGATTATTTGGCGATCGTGAGGCGACCAGCGGCGGGAACACTGAGGGGAAGAAAATATCATCAATGGTCATGAAGTGCAATGAAGGTAGGAAGATGAAGAAGTTGGTTATGCTGATAATCAATTACAGTCAAACAAAGAAGAAGAGGTGGTATGCCCTAAAAATTGCAGAGGAAGGTGGATGGAGATGAAGGCTTGGAAGTGTTGCAATTTCATGAAGTGTTGGGAAAATTAATCTTTGCCCAAGTAATGTGTCAAGTGGAGGGGTCAACAAGTTGGAAAAAGTTGCAAAAGCCTATGGGTTTTGTTTATGGGCACTTTAATGGGCTTAATCCAAACGAATTAAAGCAACAAGTTGGAAAAGATGTGGAAGCCTATGGGTTTGGCTTATGGGCTGCTTAAGGAGCTTAATCCAAACAAATTAAAGCCCATTTTCTTTCAAGGCTGAAGAGAATCTTTTCATTTTGTTGAGCACCCCTTGAGGACAAGGTGTCTTTAAAGGACAGAGTATTGTAAGACCCCTAGTTGAGCAAATATTAGGATGGTTATTATAAGGGGCTTATTAGTAATTAGATAGTAAGTTTGCTAGGTCTTTTAATTATAAATAGAGGGAGTGGGTTGGGAGCAAGAGTGTGAAGAATTTTGTGGGATTTCCTTTGGAGAATTTTGGAAAAACTAGCCCTCTCGAAAGGCTATGGTATATTGTAGTTTCTTCATTGATATTGCAATATATAATTCTATCTTTAGTGTTCTTCATTGATGTTGCAAGTTGTTTCTTTTTTTCTTTTTCTTTTTTTTTTTTTTTTTTTGCAAATTTAATTGTTGAATTTGCATTTTTCTCCCTGACAAAATAAATTGTTGTTCTCTCCGAAGGGAAGTTGTGGTTGTTCTCTCTTGTCCTTTCTTCTTGATCATATGCAGGTTCTTTTTCTTAATCACATAAATGAATAATAATTTAAAGCAATTAAAACTAATAATTAGTGAGTAATTTCCCCTCCCCTCTTACCTATTCGTTCCAAGGAAAAAAGTCCAACCTTCGAGGGGGATAATAATAATTACCTAGGTTTTAAAAAGTAAACATCCGTGGACCGTGAAACAAACATGGGCTTTTTATATCCTTGCCAGAAGCCTTCTTAAAACCTATGAACAAATTGGGCATTAGGTAATTTCCCAAATAATGTTAAAGACCCATTTTATGCTAAAAGTTGTTTGACGCAAAACTAGTTAATATAAGTCTCAACTACGACCTGAAATGAACTTTCATGGCATTCAAGCATGAGAGCTCCTTATCCACTAGCACAAAAGACCAATCCTGGAGAAAACTACAGGGATCAAAGTAATGTGAGGAATCATTGCCCCAAGGGAAGAGTCTAAGAACGCACTAAAATCACTCCAACCAAGTTGCTTTTTCTCCCAACTTGGTAACCTTTTGTTACTTTTGCAAAACAACCATGCATATTAATGATTTTTTCTTCACCAAGCACGTTATCTCTATGAAGATCTTGTGATACTTGAATGATCACCAAATTTCCTAAGCATCTTCAAACCAAATGACAAAAAAAAAAATTCCAGACAAAGCCCATTAAGGCTTGGCTTGCTCCTTTTTGAAATTGAAAACAAGAACCTGAAGAAGAACCACAATATTCAAGCCAAGAAAGAGAAATAGAGGGAGTGCATAACTGAGTTGAACTGCAACGAGAAGGCAAGAGGGAGAGTAATGGTAGAGTGTCATTTCTCTCCACCTATTAACGACGTTAACACCAATATTGCTGACATCACATTTAACCCAATGGCCTTCGACTCTTGTCCCACTATTGCTAACCAATTCACCTAGCATAACGATCTTAAGAAGTATCTCAAAATTCAAATGAGTAGCGTTCTAAAGAAAAAAAAAAACTAACAGCAACCAATGGTTTTGTACATAAAGGCCTCCAACTGAAAAATTCTCACGAGAGAAATGAAGCAAAATGTAATTGACCATTCCTCAATGAGTAACCCTCTCCCATCTTCACTACCCAAAATAGCATCCATAGTTCAACCAGCGACAATTAATTAAAACCCCGATCGATCGAATACAAACTTTGGGAAGTGCCAACATATCGCCCCCACACAAATACCACCCTCTAACCGCTCGCGAACAGCTTTTGCACTGGAAGTAAAATTCTAAATTAAATCGTATTAAAACTTAGAAGTTTTAGAAGTTCGAAGAAAATTAAATTCTTCCCCGGCGCAAAAAAGCAGAAGAAAAAAGAAACTAAAATTTACAATTAGCTACTGAAAGACCAGCTCGAGCTCCAAAACGAGGAAATTGAAGTCGGGTACACTAAGTATAATAGCAATAAGCTAAAGTACAGTTAATCAGTTGAGTAAATGAAAGCTGACCTGCATCGAATTGGAGTTGGTTTGTGATCTCTCCAGCGCGCCCATTGTGTGTCCTGCAAAAACTTTGCTCGGAGTTTCGAATTCAGAGACGAGTTGGAGGGAATTGAGTAAGGAAGAAGGAATATGGAAGTCGAAATTAGGGTTTAGAGAAGGAGAAGTGGCGAGAGGGAATTGGAAGAGAAAGAAGACGTCGACGGGGGAGAGGGGTTGTCGAAATAAAACCCTAGAAACAGCCGAGGACGAACGAAGAAGAAGCAGTGTGAAGCTTCGCAACTCTCTTCTCTCTCTTTCGCGGCTATTTTCTCCCTCCTTCGCTCTCTCTCTCTCTCTCTCTCTCTCTCTCTCTCTCTCTCTCTCTCTCTCTCTCTCCTATTTTATTGTTTCTAAAAATTTTGGAATTTACAATTCTGTGTAGTGCGGGCGCTCCATGTCCAAACGAACTACTACGCAACAACTTTTAAAATAGTAATAATAGTAAATAATGATGAGCTTTAAATCTTCTTCTTTCTTTTATTTCTTTTAATTAAAAATCGTGGGAGGGAGAATCGAGTCGTTGGCTCAAGAGGAGTTTTAGTTAGATGGACTATATTCAAGTTTAGAATAGTTTGATCAATTAATATACATATTATTGTTTTTTTTCTAAGAAAATCAATCTTCAAACAATCACAAAGATATCAAAGTCATATCAATCAAATGACAAAAATACTTAGAAAAAATATTTTACTAATAATGAAACTCGTCCCCATTCGTTGTCCAATGGGATATATTGTCAGTCACCACATTTTGAGAAACATTGAACATGTCGAAATTGAATCACATGTTGAGTTATCATGGACATATTTTCTTCCATCACATATTTCATTGGAGTTAACATATCATCCTCCTCTATCAATAGTTACATGAGAGTCAAAATTTCGAATTTTCATTCTCATGTATTGTTAAACCAAATAAGATGTCTATTTTGATCGATATAACAACATCTAAGGTCTAGTCCATGTATTTCTAATGAAAATTGATTATTTAATTTTTTTTTTTAGTACAAAGAATTATTCTCAATTTGATGATTTGACATTTTTTTTTTATCTTATTCTATTTGGTGTAAATTTGATGGTTGAATTTTGTTGGAATTTTACAAACACGATGAGACAAAATCTTGAATCTTATGTGTCAAAGTGAACCTTTTAAAAATATACAAATTAAGTCTCATAAATAAATAAAAGTATGAGAAACTAAAATATATGCTAACTTGAGCACCTTAAACTCTAAAAAAAAAAAAAAAAAAAATTTATGGTCCTTATGTTTTTGGTCTAGTTCCCATTTTATCATCAAGTGTAAAAAACTTACACTCTGACTATTTAAACTTTGAGTTTAGTTCAATTTAGCCTATAAGTTTCAAAACGATACAATTTTATCATCAAAATTTGAGTTTTGTTTCAATTTTGTCCTTGTGTTCCAAAATTTAAACTTTTAACATCGAATTCTCTCTAAACACTTGCTTTTTCGCCTTCACTATGAATGTCTATTGATTAATTTAAAAGATTACAATTGATTAAGTCTTACTATTTCCCACCACTATTAAAAATAAATTTAGAAGTCAAAATTATAATTACTTGAGGTTAACTAATAGAGTAATTATTTTAAATGACAAAACTGCTCTAAATATTTTTAAATATAGCAAAATGTTACTGTTTATCAGTGATTGACATCTATCAATATCTATCACTAATAGACAGTGACATTTTGTCATATTTGTAAATAAGTTTGTTAATTTTTCTATATATGAAGACGACCCTAACTAATAAACATTAATATTAATTATTGAAGGTGTATATTTAGTGAAAATAGAGATTAAAATGTAAATTTTGAAACTCAAGGACCAAATTAAAACAAAACTCAAATTTATTGATAAAATTATAACTTTTTGAAATTAGAAACCAAATTAAAAGTAAACTTAAGAAAAAAACAATTAATTAAATAAGTTAAAATAGATAAAAAAAAATTTATTTTAAATGATAAATCTATTTGAAGTATTTTTTAAATATAACCAAATGTTTATCCATATAGATTATAACACTCTTCTAAATGAAATCATAATATTTTACTATATATATAAACAAGTCGAATCATTTTCTATATTAAAAACAGTATTAAAAAATAAATAAAAGAATCATGATATTAAAAAAAATGATAATTTATTAGAAGGACGGTTTTGGATAAGGTCGAGTCCTTATGAAATTTCACGCGCTTTCTTTTGAAGATCAAATTAAAAATGGGGAAGGGAGGTGGCGTGGGGCCCGGTCCCATGGCATTACCGGTGACTCTCCGAGGGTGGATCGCACGTGAGAAAAGAAATTGGCACGTGAAAAATTGGAGAAAGAGGATGGATGAAAATTCTGTCCAATCATTGGCGACCACTCAGATGATTGCAAAGAATAACGAATGACGCTGCCTTTGGCTATGGGTTTTGGGAGATGTCATGTGAATGTTAGTTGGGTTTAATGAAGAACGAAAATATCTCTGTCGATATAAATAACGACAACTCAGATTTATAGATATATCAACAGATATTTAAATATTAATGGATATTTTAAAATAATTATAGATATCACAAAAATTTATAAAAATATTGTAAAACTTTTAATAAAATTTTAAAACAAACTCATTTATGTGATAAACTATAGTTTCTAGCATATAAATCAATAATTAGAAACCAAATATGATTGATGATAAAATAATAAAAACAGTGAAGACGAAAAATTATCGTACATAGAATATTTCATTAATAAAGTTTAGGTCATACAAAATGAATGTCAGGTGTACTAATAAAAATAAACTTGATAAATTTATAAATTAAAATTTGAATCAACAAATAATTCAAATTCAATAATAATATGATGTTATTGGGATATTCCAACATTATATAATGACAAAACAAAATATAAATTATATTATATAATGTAAACAAAAGTGGAAAACTAAAATAACGAATAGATTAAAAGAGAATAGACAGGGGAGATAACTATAAATTAAATTTATTTAGAAGTATCGATTATATAATAATTAATAATAAAAAGTTAGGACATGAAACGGAAAAGATATTGAGAAAATAAAAAGCAAAAAAAGATGAAGAGAAAAGAGAGGAGTGAGCTGTAATGAAAAAAAACTTTAAAATAAATAGGAAAAAGTGACTAGGTAAGAAGTCAAATATGATCGATAATGAAAATAGTAGAAATTTAAAAAATGATTATGAACTAAATATTTGGTTTTAGAGTTTATAATCAAGTGAATTAATGGCCTAATTTACCATCAAAATTGGTAAGGTATGTATTTTCAGTATATTATAAGAAGTAAAATCTAATTTCAAAATTAAAAAAGACGAGGTAAAGAAGGATTGAGATTATGGACTAAAGAAAAAAAAACAAAATATAAACTATACGATATACAAAGATAATATATATATATATATAGTGAGAGACCTAAAATGAATAGATGTAATAAGATAATCAAGGGGAGAGATGGTTGTGAATGAAAGAGGGAGAAAATTAAAGTAAAAAATATAAAAATAATAAAGATAATATAATAATTAATAAAAAGAAAAGCTAAACATGAAAAATAAGAAAGTATGAAGTGTTGTGAATTTGAGGAACACAACGAGAACACGGATATGGAGAAAATATAATATAACAATAATATAATATGAAGATAAATTAAACATAATACATAAATGACCAAAATAAAATAAATTAGCAAAATATAAAATAAGAAATTTCTCTAAATTCCCTACTTTGTCCAATTTTCATGGGATTTGCTCAATGTGTGTCTTCCAAAACCCACCAAATGCCATTATTTATAAGCAATTTGACAAGTACAAGATAGATTACATAAACACTAATAATGTGTAATGTTGAGACGCATGGACAACACTTTGGGAAACGATGACATGACACATGGTCGATAGACACTAAGCAAGGGCATCTAGTAGGTATCAATTGTCATAATATTTATAATACTCCCCCTTAGATGTTCATTATATATATGAAATATACCTTGTTAAAATCTTACTTGGATAAAACCCAATGGGGGGAAATCCTAATGAATGGAAATGAGTACATATTTCATATAATTTATACTCATAAAAAGTATATTTACTCCCCCTCGTGGAAACATCACTTGAAATCTCCAAGTCGTCGCATTCTAATGTTATGCACTAGTGATGTCACCAGTAATGTCATTGTAAATAAGTCTGTCATGTTATCTTCCGAACAAATTTGTTGTACAGTGATGTTGTCATTTTCTTCAAGATCATGAGTGTAAAAAAAACATTGGTGAAATATATTTGTTTTGTCTCCTTTAATATATCCTCATTTGATTCGGGATATGCATGATATATTGTCTTTGTATGATATTGTTTGAAGATTTTTATTAGAAGACAAACCACATGTGTTCACGAATGTGCTAAGTCATTGTTCTTAGCCATACACATTCTCGACTAGCCTCGTGAATTGTAATAATTCCAGCATGATTCGAAGTAGCCGTTATGGTATGTTTCACTGCTCGCCATGATATCGCAGTTCCTCCACATGTGAATAGATAACCTGTTTAAGATATAGCTTTGTGTGGATCAGATAAATATCCAGAATATGCATAACCAACTATATCAAAATTTGATTTATTTGAATAAAACAAACCCATGGTGGCGTTCCTCGGAGATAACATAGTATATACTTAATTTCATTCAAATGTCTTTTTGTTGGAGAAAAACCAAATCTTGTTAATAAATTTACTGAAAAATGCAATATTTGGTATTTTATTATTAGCGGGGTACATAACTACACCAATTGCACTAATATATGATACTTCAGGACCAAGAAGTTCTTGATTATCGTCTCGAGGTCGTAATATATCTTTCTTCACATCCAGTGAACGAACTTCTATTTGAATGTTCAATGGATGTTCTTTGTTCATATAGAATTGATTGAGTTAGCATGCAATTAATGGAAGTTATTAAGATCTCAAACACTATAATTCCATCAATTGTAGCATAGAAACATGCATTGTTCATAATAAGATAATAGGGTTTTGAGATATACCTTTGAAGAACTTCTTCTAAACTTCAAATCTAACACGAATCTCTACTCAAATGCTCGTAAACCACCACTTGATCTTTTCTACTATTCTTTAGGATCTTAGATTGGAAGATGGATTCTAAAATGAGTAGGAATTTTATTCAACCCACTCATGCCACTAGATTTCACATAGGAATGACACCTCAAACAATTAGGCTAAATAGAATATTTGGTGTTCAAAGTGGGATTAATCCACTCAGTGAGATTTTCATAATTTCAAATTGAATTCAAAATTTTGAAATCAAAATTTCAAAAATTAATATGAAATTATAAATTTATATATCAATTCAATAATTAATATTATATAAAATTTCACTAATTTCATACAAAATTGATTCAATAATTAATTTCAAATAAAATCAATCCTCAATAAATAATTAATCAAACAATTCAATTATTTATATTAATTTAATATCAAACATTGAGTTAATTAAACACCAATTCTTAATATGAATCCTTATTCATGTAACTAAATATATAAATCCTATTTAAATATTATCTAATTCTCCAATTTCATTTAATTCGACAACTAAACGTGTAATTATATCGTATACAATTTCCTTAATTCGAATTTGAATATTTCAAATTTACTCATCATACTATTCTAAGGTTTGATCCGTTTGTGAGCTAGTAGGGACCTAATGGACCTACAGATTATGGGCTCTAATAATCCGAGATTAATTGGCTAAACTCTTTAAACTGAAATAATTAACATTCGTTAACTATTGAGTCACTCCATTAAAGCCCAATAGTTGCACTCCCTTCACCGTGAATATATTTCTGTTCGTTTGATTTAACCATAATCAGTAAGTTAACCCGTCACAGGTTGTTCATAATAACGGTTGGGTCAAGAGTTGTTTTACCCCCGAGATTATATCTTGTTTCTTAAGTCCCGCTGATTCTCTAATGAACAATTGGTTTGTGATCCAATCACCAAAACGAATCCTTTCAGGCCAATGAGAGAGGTGGGGCCCCTTATTCAAGACTCGGATTTAGCACTGAAGGGAACAACCTCTCTACTATCTCTAGAAGCCGGTATGAGTGAATTTCATTTTGCATCCTATGTCCCTAACTATCTACCCGATCTTACACCTGAAATAGGAGGCTTATTGAGCCAACCCTCACCCATGCAAATCTAAGGATAATTCTGAATAAATAAGAGTTCATAGTTAGCTCATGATCAAGGTCAAGTTACCTAGGTCATCACTCTGAAATAGTTAGTCTTAAATAGTAAACATAATTATAAAGTAAGAGTGACATGTTTCTTAGTCCGGTCTTATACAAACTCTTTGCATAGGACGCCTCCACTTGCATGTCTCCACATGAACGATTCAGGATCACATCGTTTGTACAGAGTACAAAGTGGGTTGCATTCGATAGTGGTTCCAAAATAAGATACCCAGCTTTATCCGTATACTTGTAGATCGTTTTGGCTATCTACTTGAACTTGATCCATGCTTATATCTCCATATAAACTCCAAGTACTCATGTAACAACCATGAGTCTTAGTTTATTGGATTTTGTGCAATTTACATATTCAATAACAGTTTTATTTAACAAAACCTCAATAACATCTTTATTGAAAATATAATATGTTTAATCTTACAAATTGTGAGTTTTAGGACATACAACCCCATAAGAACCTTTTCAAAATTTTCCTGTAAAAGTTGATTGATGAACAAATGTCTAATATGCTAAATGCTCAATTTGCAAGCCAAGACAAAAGTTTGTTTTTCCGAGATCTTTCATCTCAAATTATTTCTTAAAATATTCTATTGCCTTTAAAAGCTATTCAGAAGTTCCAATTATATTAAATCATCAACATATATAGTTATAATAACAAATCCTGATTGTGATTTATTTATAAAAACACATGGACATATTAGATTGTTTTGGTATCCTTTTTTCGGCAAATATCCACTTAAGCGATTGTACCACATTCGTCCTGATTGCTTTAATCCATACAATAATCTCTGTAACTTCATTGAATACAATTCCTGGGAATTTTATTTATATATTTCAGGTACCTTAAATCCTTATAGGATTCTCACATAAATATCACTATCAATAGATCCATATAAATATGTTGTGACTACATCCATAATATGTATGCCCAGATTGTTATACACAGTCGGATAATTAAATATCTCAATGTAATATCATTCACCACCAGAGAATACGTCTCCTCATAATCAATATCAATTTTTTGTGGAAAACCTTGTAAAACTAGTCTTGCTTTATATCTTACGACCACATTATTTTCATTTATTTTCCTCACAAATATCTATTTGTATCCCATAAGTTTGACACTTTCTAGTGCTCAAACTACTGATCAAAGAACACGATGCTTTGAAAGTGAGTTTAATTCTGTCTCGGTTGGTTATGTTGTTGCCTTTGATAACTCTAATTTTGATTCTGGTGAAAAGATGGAGGATTTCCTCGATTCCCCGAATTGTTGTTCTGATGATTACTTGGGCCCCCTTGGTTGTGATTCCCTCCCCAACCGAAGTTAGGTGATTCCGCCAACCTGGATTGTAAGTGTTGCTATAAGGGTTGTTTTGGATAGCAAACACTGACTGCAGGTTCGATGGGCACATCTCTGTAGCATGGCCACCTCCGCATTGTACGCAACTTATTGCGGCCACTTGCATCGGCGCATTGGGTTGCGCTGAACTTTGAGAGAGGGCACCTTGATTAATTGCCATCGTTTGTAGGAGAGAGGTCACCGTGGCCATTTGTGTGGCCAAGGTTGTCATTGTATCTGCTGGTACAATGGCGTTGTCAGTTCTTCTTCTCTCGGGGCCTCTTCCTCCATACCCGTCATCCACCCAGTCATCCATGTTTCGCGAAATGTGATCAAGGATGACCTTGGCTTACGTGTAGGTCTTATCCATAAATCCTCCTGCTGCGGAGGTGTCAACAACAGCTTGTGTTGATCGATTCAGGCCGTTATAAAATGTCTCCATCAGAATGCAATCGGGAATCACGATATACAGACAATTTTTCACCAACCTTCTAAAATGCACCCAAGTAGTGCTTAGAGTCTCATTATCCATCTGCTCTAAATTCAGCACATCCTTTCGTCTCTTTGTGTTGACGGCTGAAGGAAAGAATTTCTTCATGACCCGTTCCATCAACTAGTCCCATGACGTGATTTCATTTGGCTCCAACGAATGAGCCCACCTCTTTGCCTCATCCCTCAGTGTGTATGGGAAAAGGAAAAGTCTAATTCCTTCAGGGGTGATGCCAGGGATGGAGAAAGTGTTGCACATCTCTACGAAGCTGGTCAAATGAGCATGCGGGTCTTCACCTTGTAGACCTCCAAATTGCCCCGCATTTTGTATCATCTAGAGCATGACCGGCTTAATTTCAAAACGTGCATTCTCCTTAACCATTGGTCGTGAAATTTTGGGTGAGAAGTCGTAAAGATTCGGCTTCGCATAGTTTCTCATAGGGATGTTTCAGTCAGCAGCAAGAAAGACAGGATCTTGCCTTGGCCGATTCGCCCCTTGATTTCCTTCGGGCCTCTCGTTATTAGCCATATTTACTCTTCTTCGCTTGATTCTGTTCTGGCATGCCCTCGCGCGAAAAGTACGCTCGATCTCTGGGTCAGCTTCGAATTCTGGATCAGTTCCAGTACTGTCTCTTATACACATCTAGATGTGTATAAGAGACAGCTTATTCTACTTGATCTCTGGGTTCGCTTAGAATTTCTGGATTACTTCAGTACTCATAAACCGTCAGTCTACTCTTCGCGATAAACAGACAGTACAACATAGATCTATCCTGCAAAATACCACAAAAGTATTTAACATTAGCCGTTACCAATCCCCGGCAACGGTGTCATAAACTTGTGAGGACGAAAATTAAGTTTTTCCAGCATATGGACAATGTGAATGTTATGTTGTGTTATGTTTTGTATCACTTATACACATTACTGATGGATGAATGTAGCACAAGCTCATGTTGCCATAAACTTGTAACGGTGAAAATGGAATGCTATATTTATCTATTGCACTGATGAATGAATGAATGATGCTCTATATGCGCTCAAGTGTTTTGCGATAAAGAAATTTTATGTGATACTAGTTCTATGTGTATGCATTGATAGTGATATGCTCGTAGTATGCGATGAAGTAGTGCATGTCACAAGTTTCCTTGCGCTGAAACCAAGTATAATTCTAACACAAGTTTCTCAAAGTGATCCGAGGTCGAACACGGGGATTATTGTCGTTAAATGCGATACTTATATGATACATTCGACCGTTTTAATAATGAATAAAGAATTTTGGTTTGTACAAAAATGTAAATTGCATTGAAGTAAAAATACGTTGATAAAGTAAAATGTGGTGTAAAGTAAAGATGCGTTGATAAAGTAAATTCCTAAACTACTATGATACATGATACACGATACAGGGGTTGAGGACTGGCTGTGAAGTTGTACAAAAGAATCTATGGGTGCGATGACAAGTCTTATGAATGACGCAGAAAGAGAAAGAGTAAAGAGTAAAAACATTGCAAGTTCGTTAATCGCGTCAAGGACACAACTAAGGTTCCACTTTCCCTTGGCGTACACCTTTCAGTGATCGGCCACGTTCCCATACGTCTATGGTGAAACAAAGATGAACATGATAAACGCAAGGTTATTTCCATCTCTGGAAATACTTCTCGCTTTAGTTAACACATTCTTCCAACCTTCTCTCGATAGGCGGAATAACATCTTCACTTCTGCTCTCACAGGTAAAGATGCCATTGAGCATGCTTTAGCTAAACTTAATTGATTCCTTAACACAGATTAACTCACTCGCTTAATTCTCACTATTTACCCCGGGGATTAAGAACACATCATGGAGAAAATGGGTGATAAATGTATGGAAAGAGACAGGGAGATGATAACGATGACGATGATAACATTTAATTCTAAAATTAAGCGTTTGATACATGTTTGTGAATGAGAGATTAAAGAAGATGAACACAGATGATGAATTAGAGAATAGAAACGAATACGGAAAGAGTGTCAACGTCTTGACACAGATCCCGATCGGAGACTTGTGCTTGCCAGCGTATGGATGTGGTGGAGAGGAAAGTTTCCCTCTCAGGCTTGCTTTGCCGATAGAATTAACCTTTTGCACAGAGCTTCAACTTCGGGAATCGGAAGAATTCTTTGCTCGGAGACTCACCTCTCGGCCTTGTCTCGTAGTTCTCCTGGACTTACCCTGTAAAGTAGCTTCAGACCAGCCTCTCTCCCCGAGTATCAGTATCTCAGTCTATGTGTGTATCTATATGTATCCATCTGTATTTTAGCGAATTTGAGGAAGCTATTTATAGGCATGACCTTGGCTCTTTGAATTTGTGGTCCCCACTGTCTAATGATGGTAGTTTCTACAATGGCGGAATGGAAAATTCCTTTCTGTTCCACGATCAATCCATCAGAATTGCACAATTAAAAGCTGTACACTTGTCAGAATCGTCCGCGAATGCGTTGCTCTTCATATCTTTGATCTATCGCCGCATGCGGTGTTGTTTTTTTATTACTGCATGCGGTTGAAATGCGTTGATCTCTAAATCTCTTGATCGATTGTCGCATGCGCCGTCATTGCGTTGATCATCTCTTCATTCTTGATTGATTGGCGCATGCGATGTAGATGCGTTGTACATTTTGTCTTCGAGCCATTAACGCATGCAGTGACCTATTTCCTGCAAAACAGAGACTGGAACATTCTATTTCGCCATCACAATGGCGTTAATGGGTGCATTTACGGCATTTCATAATTTTTGTATTTCTCAGCTAATTTTTATTCTATCGACGCAACTTTCATTTCTTTTTGCCGTAATATCTAAATAAAACAGCATAAATAACTTTTATTTCTACAAGTTATCGATATGCAATGAAGTAGTGCATGTCACAAGTTTTCTTGCGCTGAAACCAAGTATAATTTCAATGCAAGTTTCTCAGAATGATCCGAGGTCGAACACGGGGATTGTTGTCAACAAATGCGATATTAATGTGATATATGTGACCGGTTATAATAATGAATAAAGAATTTTGGTTTGTGCAGAAATATAAATTGTGCTGAAAGTAAAAATGTGTTGATAAAGTAAATTCCTAAGCTACTATGATACAGGGGTCGAGGACTGGCTGTGAAGTTGTGCAAAAGAATCTATGAATGCAATTGCAAGTCTTATGAATGAGGCAGAAAGAGAATGGGTAAAAAGTAAAGACATCGCAAGTTCGTCAATCGGCCACGTTCCGCTTTCCCTTGGCGTACACCTTTCAGTGATTGACTGTGTTCCCATACGTCTATGGTGAAACAGAGATGAACGTGATGAACACAAGGTTGTTTCCATCTCTGGAAATACTTCTCGCTTTAATTAACGCATTCTTCCAACCTTCTCTCGATAGGCGGAATAACATCTTCACTTCTGCTCTCACAGGTGAAGATGCCGTCGAGCATGCTTTAGCTAAACTTAATTGATTCCTTAACACGGATTAACTCACTTGCTTAATTCTCGCTTTTTACCCTGGGAATTAAGAACACATCATGGAGAAAATGGATGATAAATATATGGAAAGAGACAGAGAGATGATAATGATGACGATGATAACATTTAATTCTAAAATTAAGCGTTTGATACATGGTTGTGAATGAGGGATTAAAGAAGATGAATACAGAAGATGAATTAGAGAATAGAAACAAATACGGATTGAGTGTCAATGTATTGACACAGATCCCAATCAGAGACTTGTGCTTGCTGGCGTATGGATGTGGTGGAGAGGAAAACTTCCCTCTCAGGCTTGCTTTCCCCGTAGAATTGACCTTTTGCACAAAGCTTCAACTTCGAGAATCGAAAGAATTCTTTGTTCGTAGACTCACCTTTCAGCCTTGTCTCGTAGTTTTCCTGGATTTACTTTGTAAAGTCTCTTCAGACTAGCCTCTCTCCCCGTATATCTTTCAGCGAATTTGAGGAAGCTATTTATAGACAAGACCTTGGCTCTTTCAATTTGTGGTCCCCACTGTATAATTATGGTAATTCCTGCCATAGCGTAATGGAAAATTCCTCTCTGCGCCGCAATCAATCTGTCAGAATTGCACAACAAAAAGCTATACACTTGTCAGAATCGTCCGCGAATGTGTTGCTCTTCACCTATTTGATCCATTGCTGCATGCAGTTTTGTTTTTTTATTACCACATGCGATTGAAATGCGTTGGTCGCTAAAGCTCATGATCGATTGTCGCATGCGCCGTCATTGCGTTGATCATCTCTTCGCTCATGATCGATTGGCGCATGCGATGTAGGTGCATTGTACATTTTGTCTTTGAGCCATTAACGCATGCGGTGATCTATTTCCTCCAAAACAGAGACTGAAACATTCTATTTCGCCATCGCAATGGCGTTAGTGGATGCGTTTACGACATTTCATAATTTTCGTATTTCTTAGCCAATTCTTATACTATCGATGCAACTTTCCTCTCTTTTTGCCGCAATATCTAAATAAAACAGCATAAATAACTTGTATTTCTACAAGTTATCACGGGTCCTGGCCATGCCTTCCTTTAAATTGACCTGCAGTCTAGATCATTTGCAGCATCACTAGTTTTATTTCGAATCTGCTTCCGTCGAGGGCAGGCCTCATGATTCCAGGAGAGAAATCATAGAGGTTTGGCGATGCATAGTCCCTAATGGGCCTATTGCGATAGTTTGCCAACAGAATTGGATTCGCCATGACATTGTTATCATTTGGTGCTTCATCTCTAGGCTGCTCCGCCATCTCTTCTTTATCTGACTGTGGTTGCTGTTGGCAGTTTCTCAATCTTCGTCTGAAAGTCCTCTCAGTCTCTGGGTCGTAATTCGCCAGAGATTGAGAGTCTGCAAATAAATTAGAAAAATTACCGTTAGCACTCTATTTTGCCGAAGTCCTCGACAACGGTGCCAAAAACTTGATGCTTGTTTTTTTGAAGTGGAAATATGGAAAATATGCGTTGATGGAATTTCATTGTGCACTCAAGTTTCCCTGGCGAAATCCAAGTGTAAATTCCTCTGAGTTTCCTGGTAAGTCTAGGGTCGAACACAGGGACTTGTGAAAACAGCTTGCGTTGGTAATTCTTATGAAGAACTTTATGGTAACTGGATAAATAAATAAAGTGTTGGGTTTGTTGTTTGATTGTGTTGACAAGAAATAAATAAGCAAATACGGCGGAATTGAGAAAAGACAGTTGCATTGATAGATGCAATGAGTATGCGATGAACGGGTTGAGAAGATCTTTAGCTAGCGTTACTTGGGAATGTGTTAGTCTATGCGATCATGTTACAACCATGCACATCAAGTCATTTTCCAATGTAAATGCGATGCTCCTAAATCTAGGACGCATGTGTTGAATGCAAAATGTCCATAGAGCTCATCCCTAAGTCTCTACTATTGTCCTATGCGATGATGCAAAATGCATAAAAGCAAGGTAACCACATACAATCATATCCTATCTCTAAGATGCATGCAATGCGTTGATAACAAATAGTGCTCATTCCTTAGTGCCTATCTCTAGTTCATGCGTTCTAATATGGATCTTTCAAGTATAGATTCTAACCTGACCTTCCCAAGTCTAGATCCTATCCTTAGACTACCCTCCCGAGTATCTCTAATGGACGAATGAAGCATACATAAACAAGATAATAGCAAAGAATGAAGATTCCCTACTTGTGCTAGCTAAATGCTTCTCAACCTATTCAACTGATTTAGCTATTCATGCATGAATAACAGAGAGTGAACAAATATAGAGAAGGGAATTCCATTTTTATAGATGAGTTGAGTACAAAATGACAATGGAAAGTAAAGGTAGAGAGTCTGGTAGCAATTCTTTGCTGACCGAGGCTTGTACCTGTCTCTTATACACATCTAGATGTGTATAAGAGACAGGAGCATCCATGGTGAAAGGCGGCTTCTCTCTCCTGGTTGTACAGATGGGACAACTTTAATTCATGACTGATGCGCCGAATAATTGTCACCGATAAAGCTGAATGTACTTTGTTACCATTATCGGTCGTCAAGTTAATTTGGATTTGTTTGTCATCAACTTTCTGTCCCATCGCTCTTAATTATCCTTTCACCCGGATGCGCCCACCATGTTGTGCTGACCAAGTTGTGGCGATCCTTCTCGGGCGAATGTTTGCGAGCACGATCAATGTAAAGCCTTATGATGAAGTTGCGCTCGACCAATGAATTCCTATGATCGCAATCTTTGCATTGCGTTAACGCATATTTTGCACAAAAATACAAAAATCAACTGTTCTAATGCATTGAACGCATGCGACCGCAATATCATGAAAACGATGCTTAATGGACACAAGTTAACATATTTCATCAATGCAATCCAACATTGTTTAAGAACTTAGCACTATGATAACGTGCATTTCTGCCCGTTATCACTAGTGTTACTTGGGAGTGCATCAAACTATTCGATCATGCTACACCCATACACAACAAGTCATTTTCCAATGCAAATGCAGTGCTCCTAAGTCTATGATGCACGTGTTGAATGCAAAAGTGTCCATAAAGCTTATTCCTAAGTATCTACTCTTTTCCTATGTGATGATGCAAGCTGCACAAAGGCAAGGTGACCGCACACAATCATATCCTATCTCTAGGATGCATGCGATGCGTTAGTAGCAAACAATTCTCATTCCTAAGCTCCTATCTCTTGATTATGCGTTCTAATATGACTTTTCCAAGCCTAGATTCTAACCTAACTTTTCCAAGCCTAGATCCTGTCCTTAGACTACCCTCCCGAGTATCTCTAATGGACAAATGAATCATACATAATACAAGATAATCGCATAGAATGAAGATCCCCAGTTGTGCCAGCTAAATGCTTCTCAACCCATTCAACAGATTTAGCTACTCATGCGTAAATAACAGAGAGTGAACAGATATCGAGAAGTAAATTCCCTTTCTATAAATGAGTTGAATACACAATAACAATGGAAGATAAAGATAGAGAGCCTGGTAGCAATCCCATGCTGCCCAATACTTTTACACTAGCAACTCTATTCGGTTCAAAAGATATTCTTGCTTCCGCAGGAGCTAGCCCTCTCTTTGATCTTGAAGTTTTCGACGCTCTCTCGAGCTTACTGGAACGATCTTTCAGCACAACCTCATTCTCTCGTGTTCTCCTTAAAATAAAAGAAAATCTAAGATAAGGCTAAACTATGAACCCGTGAGCAGGTGAACCCCTTTTCTGAAGGTTTCCTTTGTTATTTATAGAGCTCCGGGGTGAAGGGCGGCTTCTCTCTTATAATTGCACAGATGGGATGGCTTTAATTCCTTAACTGATGTGCCGAATATTTGTCACCGAAAAGCTAAATGTACTTGTTATCATTAGCGGCTGTCAACTTAATTTGGATTCGACCGTCATCAGCTTTCTGTCCCATCGTGATTAATTATGCTTTTCACCCAGATGCGCCCACCAAGTTGTGCTAGCTCCATGCGACAATCCTTCTTGAGCAGATGTTTGCAAACACAAATCACCGCAAAGCCTTGTGGTAATGCTGCACTCGTCCGTTGATTTCTTGTGATCGCTCTTTTCGCCTTGCATCAACGCATATTCTGCATAAAAATATAAAAATCAACTGTTTCTATGTGATAAATGCATACGACCGCAATGTTATGAATTTAATGCTTTTTGGATGCAATCTAGCATATTTTATCAATGCAAGCCAACATTGTTTAAGAACTTAGCACTGTAATAATGTTGATGGGGTGAGAAGGAGACACTTGGACATGCAGCCAAGTAAGTGGTGTCAACTTTGGAGAAGGTTTGGACACCTATAAATAGGGCCAAAAGACTTCATTTTTAGATCACAATTCAGAAATACCGTAAAAAGAGTGGGAGAGTTGAGAAAACCTTGCGTTGGAGCCAAATCCATGTGTTGGTCATAGAATTCCAAAGAAGACGCATTGGACAGTGAAGTCTAAAGAGGACGCATCAACTTGGGACGAGGAGTTCTCCCAATTTACTCGTGCATTTGGAGTGATTCTAAAGCCACCTGAAAGCTCTAAAAGTCTAGTTTCAGGGTAGGGCTGTTGGAGGAAAAGCACAAAGGGATCGAGTTGGAAATTGAGAAGAGGACAGAAGGGGTCAGGCTGTCGGATCAGTTTGGGCCAGTCTTGAAGATTCTGTGGTTACGTCCAAACCACGTGGAGTTCTGAACTTAAATTTTAGGGTAAGCTTCCTGAGACATTTTAGAATATTTTTGTAGAAGGAAGTATCTCAAAATCAGGTTTAGAATTATGAAGTAATCTAAGCTACAAGTTGAATCTGGATTTTAGGGGTGAAAAGGGAGTCCGAGGTAGAAAATGGAGCTACTAAAGTGAAAAGCTCCTAAGCAATCAAGGTGAGTGGCTAAAACGTTTTGACTAAAACATTTGCTTAAATTGTTTGATTACAACGTGTTATTGAAAGCATGTTTTAAAGAAGATTATTCTCATGCCAGCTAGTTTTACAAAGTGATTTCCAAGCAAACTATGAATTATGTTTTAAACGCATGCATGTGTGAGAAGTTGTTAAAAAGCGATTTATATGTGTTATATATACTCAGTATGCATTAATTCCTTTAAAGCCATGTTTTTATATGTGTTATACTTTACGTGCTTTAAAGAGAGAGTCATTTATGACTAGTGTTACTTAAAATGCGATACCAAAGGACATTTGAGAAGGTATCTGGCCAACTAGGTACTGAAGGACATTTGAAAAGGTATCTATTGGTACTGAAGAACATTTGAGAAGGTACCAAATGAACCAGATACTGAAGGAAGTTTGAGAAGGTATCTGAATAGAAGTACCTAAGGTATGATGGTACATAGTATGGCCATGTGCACGTAGGTAGTTAGAGTCAGAGATTGAGCAAAAGGGTTCTCTCTTGACTTGCAGTTGGTGTTGGAATTGTTTTATCCACAATAAGGGTTATTCTCAATTGAGAAATAGTTTTACTGTTTTATGATTAAAACATCTTTATATGTTTTATGCTTGAAAAATGTTTATGCTACAGTACAAGTACTATAGAAGCTTATATTTCAGTTAAACTCTTTATTGAGATTTTGCATGAGAATCAATTATCTTTCTTAAGTCACTCATTGGGCGTAAGCTCACCCCGTTTTCAAATGTTTTCTTTCCCCCCTTCCCCCCCAGGTAGCGGTCAAATCCTCTGAAGATAGCTCTGCATCTGCTCTGCCACTAAAGGATAAAGAGATTTGTAACCCGTCTGTTTAGGTGGTTACTGTTAATATTGTACATATGTTACTGTTGTTCATATAGGGACTAGAGTTCATGGATTTTGGGACTTATGAATCTAGTTTTGTAATGACTCTAAATATGTTATGTTTCTGAATTAATAAATTTTGGCCTAAAGACATTCCGCTGTATATAGTTTATATTTTGGTATCAGAGTTATTCCGCAAGAGTTATTAGACAGTAAGTGTCAGCCAAAGGGTTGATAACTAATGCAGTCACGCCCTTTCTCGGGCTTAGAGGTTAGTCTGGGGCGGGGTGTGACAGCTTGGTATCAGAGCAAAGGTATACGTAAACTTAGGAAAGGTTTGAGCTAGCTTAGTATTAAGAGTATAAGGTTTTTGGTGAAAGAGAGAGTTCATACATTAGATTAAGTCCCATAGATAAGTCCCTAACATGTGTACTTAATAATTAGGCAAAGATGTTGAGGAGAAGTGGCAAGCGGAGCAAGCAGACTGAGGAGTGTTGACCCTACCAGCGGAGGTCCTGAAATTAGTCGGGACCCAGATCCGAAGGGGAAAAGAGTTAGAGACTCAGTAGAGCAGGAGTGAACTTCTGTAAACAAGTCAAGTACACCAAGGGTAGATGTAGAGCCCCATATAGAGGATCGAGTATTCGATAGAATCACTCAAAGGTTGGCGACGAGTGTAGGATAGATTCAGAACGACCCAGAAAAGAAATTCGGCATCGAAAGGCTAAAAGCTTTAAGAGCCACGACGTTCGATGGAGCCACAGATCCAGTAGATGCTAGAACTCGCAGGGGTTAAGTGTTGGGAATGTCCTAGAACTCGTAGTTCATGTTAAACTTTCTATGTTATCAATAACAATGACTTGTTGATTTTGCATCTTATTATGAAAATCCAATAAACGCATCCTTGGCTATAGTCTGAATGCTGTAACTTTATGTAGTGGCATAAATAGGATCAAGTTGACAGTATATAGCTTAAATGGTCTAATAAGTATATGGATGAAATTGGGTATCTCATTCTAGTAACACTATTGGATGCGGCCCATTCTATAGTTATTACAAGAAGTTGTAAGGTGCTACAAATGATGTGATCCACAAATCGTTCATGTTGAGACATAAGAGTAGAGGCATCCTATGTAATGAGTTTGCATATAGAATGGACCACGAAAATAGTCACTTTTCTTTATAACGACCGTTTACTGGTAAAACTGACTATTTCATTTATTATATAACCTAGGTTAACTCGATCTTAATCCTGAGCTAGCTATGAACTCCTGTTTGTTCAGGATTATCCTTTGATCTGCAAATGGTAAGAGTAGTCCAACAACACTGCTCAATAAGCTTACCATTTTAGGGATACAACCGGATGAATAGCTGGGGACATAGCCTTGCAAGATGGAATTCACCCCTACCCTATTTAGGGTTAGCAGATAGGTTATTCTCTTAAGTACTGACTCCAGGTCTTGAACAATCGGGGTCCCTGTTGGACAAAGAATTAAGCTATATAGTGATGCACACACAAGATACAAGTCCAATGATATGCACTAATGACCTAACTTGACTCAATTCATGCAATACTACTTCTAGATATGCGTTATTTAATGGATGCTCTTGTAGCATGCTGTGCGTTGTCACAAGTTTCTTTACGTCGGAACCAAGTATAATTCCACCGCAAGTTTCTCGGTGTGATCCGAGGTCGAACACAGGGACTGTTTGAGGTTATTGCATTATGTTTATGATGCATGCGACCAGGTTTTTTAATTTAATAAAAGTACTTGTGTACAAGTATCTAAAGTTGCGATAAAGTAAAGGAAAGCAATAAAAATGCGATAATAAAATAAAATGAAGTAAACCTAAGCTAATATGGTACAAGATACAGGCGGCATGATACAAAATAATGAGGGCAAGGTTGGCTATGAAGATTATACATAAATCATGTGATGTGGTGGCAAGTCTTATGTACGAAGCAGAAAGAGAAAGATAACTAATATAAACATCACAAGTTCCTTAATTGCATTAAAGTTATAAGTATGGATCCGTTTTTTCCTTAGCGTACACCTTTCAGTGATCAGCCACGTTCCCACATGTCTGCGGTGAAACAGAGACGAACGTAATGAACGTAAGGTTTCTTCCATCTTTGGAAGTACTACTCGCTCTAGTTAACGCATTCTTCTGACTTCTCTCTATAGATCAGAATGACATCTTCACTTCTGCTCTCACAGGTGAAGATGTCGTCTAGCATGCCTTAGCTAAATGCAATTATCTCTTTAACACATATCTAGTACTCGTTTAATTCATATTGACTACCAGGGGTTTAAGAACACTTCATGAAGAAAACGATAAACAGAGGAACGAAAATAAATAGAGAAGTGGTAATGAAAATGATCTAGACATTCAATATATCTATTTAACATCTGATACATGGTGTGTGAATGAAGAGATAAAGAAGATGAGATAAAATGATGAAAAGAGATAGGAACAAATACAAACAAGTGCCAACGTCTTGGCATCGATTTGGATGGAGATTTGCTTGCCGAAATGGATGGATCGTGCGGAAGGATGAGCTTCCCTCTCAGGCTTGCTCAACTGGTAGCATGGATCTAAGCCTGTCTCTTATACACATCTAGATGTGTATAAGAGACAGCTCTGAGACTTACCTCTCGACCTTGTCTCTTCTTCTTCCCAGATTTCTTTAGTTTAACACTCAGCTCAGCCTTTTCTCAATATAATAGCAGGAATTAGCCCCGTATTAAGTATCCTTTTTTTTTCTGTGAATTCTATGGGGTATTTACAGGTGAAGATCTTTGACTCCGGCCTTGTGGTCCCCACTTATTGTTATGGAAATTCCGAAGATGGAGGGATATTATTCCTTTTGTTATGCAATCAGATCGTCAAATCTACACAACCTTTAGGCCCTGTCTCTTATACACATCTAGATGTGTATAAGAGACAGGTATAACACTAAGACTCACCTCTCGGCCTTGTCTCTTCTTCTTCCCAGATTTCTTTAGTTTAACACTCAGCTCAGCTTTTCTCAACAATCTAGCATCAATTAGCCCCGTATCAAGTAACCTCTTTTTCTGTGAATTTTATGGGGTATTTATAGGTGAAGATCTTTGACTCCGGCCTTGTGGTCCCCACTTATTGTTATGGAAATTCCGAAGATGGAGGGATATTATTCCTTTTGTTATGCAATCAGATCGTCAAATCTACACAACCTTTAGGCGTACACGTGACATAATCCTCCGCATTTGCGTTGCTCAGCTGCATCTTTCGATCGAGTGTTCGCATGCGGTGTTGTTTTTATTACCGCATGTGGTTGCAAAGTCAGCTCTGGATCGACTGTCACATTGCGCCATCATTCGTTAATCGTCTTTTCATTGTTGATTGATGGGCACAATGTGACAGAGATGTGTTGGTCAGTTTGTCTTGAGCCTTAATCGTAAGCGGTGACTTGGTTTCCTGCAAAACAGAGTAGAAATCTCCTTTTCTTCCATCTTAATGATGTTAGTTGGTGTAATTGTGATAATTTCGAATTATTGTATTTCTAAGCTAATTTTCATACAATTGGCGCATATTTATTCTCTTTCGGCAGCAATATCTAGAAAAGGCAGTATAAATAACTTGTATTTCTATAAGTTATCAGCCCCGCCTTCTCATGAGAGAGAAAGGATTTGATTCATAGAGATTATGAATCAGAATTGTTCATTAGAGGATCAATAGAAACTTAAGGAACAAGATGTAGTCACATGGGTAAAATGGTATTTTTTACCTAGTTGTGATTACGAACAATCTGTGAAGGATTGACTTACTGATTATGGTTATTAAGTGGACATAATATATCTACAGTGAGGGGAGTTCAACTATGGGCTATAGTGGAGTGTTCCATTAGTTAATGAATGGGGGTTAGATCGGACTAATGAGTTTAACCGATTAATCTCGAATCGTTGGAGCCAATGATCTGTAAGTCCACGAGGTCCCCCTACTAGCTCGTAAATGGATAAGCTTTAGGGTTTCTTGAGAGATTAATTTGAAACGTTCAAATTAAACGGAACAAGAGAATAAATATTTAAATATGATTTAAATATATAAAGATGATTATTGTGCAAAAATTAATTTATGAAATTAATTTAAGAAAATCAAATTTTGAATTAAAATGATTTAATATCATTTTTTTGTTTAAAAAAAAAAAGAA